>NW_028186967.1:340215-550366 GCF_003343005.1 Rhea americana | reverse complement strand
CGGGCGGCCGGCGGCCGCTGCGGAGCGGTGTCCGGAGCCGCGGCGGCGGCAGCAGCAGCAGCAGCGGCGGGGGCTGCTGAGGCGGCTGGGCCTGGCCGTGCGCCTGGGCCTGCGGGCCTGCGGGCTGCTGCTGCGGTTCGGGCCCCTGCTGCTGCTCTACCCGCTGAGCCGCCTGTCGCCCCGGCTGGGCGGGCTGTGGCTGCGGCTGCTGCGCAGGGCCGCCGAGGCCGCCGGCCCCACCTGCGTCAAGCTCGGCCAGTGGGCCAGCACCCGGAGGGACCTCTTCTCCGAGGCCTTCTGCGCTGAGTTTTCCAAGCTGCACGTCGAGGTGAGCCCGCACCCCTGGGGCCACACCGACGACCTCCTGAGGAAAGCCTTTGGCGAGGACTGGAGGGGCATCCTCAAGTTCCCAAGCCAGGAGCCGGTCGGCTCGGGCTGCGTCGCCCAGGTGTATAAAGCCTACGTGGACCTTGCGGTCCTTGCTGGCTCCCAGGCCAAGGAGCTAGCGAGATGCTCAGTGCTCAGGTCTGCTTTTGAAGTATGGGAAGTGTCTGGTTTTAGAGGCCTCTTCAGGTGGCTTGGGAGGAGGAAGCATGAGGAGGTGCAGGAGGAAGAGAAGAGCAGGGGGGAGCTGAATCCAAAAGGCTGCTCCCCAGGAAGGCCTGCGTGGGCAGCACCCCTGATGGAGCAGATGGCCGATCCACTCCTGAGTGCAAACCCTTCATCAGCCAGACACCTGATTCCTGTAGCCATTAAAGTAAGTCATATATCTCAATGGTAGATGTGTGAAAGTGGAGTGCGCTGGACAAGGCTGATCAGATTTTAGTTCCCGTGAAGATGACTAGACTGGCAGGGGTCAAGTGCAGCAGAGGAAGGTGATGTTTGTCCCCTTCAGTATCTTTTGTCTGCCCTTGGTTCCAGCTGGCTCCAATCCTGACTTGCAGTGGTCCCATCTCTTGCCAGTCTGGAGACCTCTAGTATTCATGCTGCMCATACCAGCATTTGGTGTGGCACAGGCGTACCAGAAATGGTTGCAAGGGTCAAGTTATATGAAAAGAATGAATATGAAGCTAGGTTTCACCTTTCACCGTAAAATGAAGCACTTTCTGTCTCCTCAGGTGAAGAACTTGGAACAGAGAATTAGGTCCAGCAAATCTTATTCAAGCTATTCCAAATACTAATCAATACTGCTTGACAGGGAGAGGGGTGGAGAGCAAAAGCAGTGGGAACTGGTGAGATCAGAGGCTCCAGCACAGGTATTCTGTTTGAAGATTATATAAATGTTTCTTCACAACTTAATCTATGGAGAAATGTGAATGCCTCTGAGGACTAGCTAGTTAAACCCTACGAGCTTCCAGTTTTATAGGCTGAGTTTTGATGATGTGGAATGTGTCATTTTAGCTGATTGAAATGGCCTGTCTTCTTCACAGTATTTTGGCAGTTGATCTGATCACTGTTCTTTGTTGCCCAGGTTCTGCACCCTGGACTTGTCCACCAAGTCCAGATGGATCTGTTCCTCATGAAGATGGGTAGTCATATCATTGGACTTCTCCCTGGGTTCAAGTGGCTCAGTTTGACAGAGATTGTGGAGGAGTTTGAGAAGCTTATGATTCAGCAGGTATGTGCTTGATCTCCACACACTGAAACGCAACTGCTCATTTTTCTAGGTACTGACTGGCAAAGTCTGTTCTTGCTTGAAGTCCATTCATACTGCTACTTTCTAAAGTGTTAGATGAAGGCTGGCCTGTTCTTTAATTACGTTTTTTCTTCTAATCAATCACATGACTATTACTATAGGAAACCTCATATGCTTAGAGCAAAAAAGCAAGATTTAAAAAGATTTTTCTAGCAAAAAAAAAATGAACAGGTGGTTAGCATGGTGTCACAGTTCTTTTTGCAGGACTGTTAAATAAAGGTTACTGATAATGAGAGACAATTACTTAGACAGGTTTAGAGATTCTTTTCCTCTGAGATGTATTGTTTTTTCTTTAAACCTACATATATACTAGAAACCTGTACTCATCAGTTATGTTTGTTAGTGYTAGGATAAATATTAACATAATTAATATACTTTTAAATCAGTTAATAACATGTTCTGTAATAACACAATCAGAATCATAGTGTTGGTAAAAGTTAAACTTTGCAAGTAGCTCTGAAAACATGTCCTATTTCACTAATGTCTTATAAAGACACAGCACTGAAATATCCTTACTTCCATGTTTACAAAAACTTTACAACACTGTTAATTGCTCTCATATTTCTATTCACAGGAAATGTGACTTCCATATTAAATTAAAATACTATCTGCTAATTTCACTTTCATGTCTAGGTTCTAGCGTCTTTAGCCTGTTATAAACTTTTTTTTTTCTTTTACTATTGCAAAAATCTACACAACAAAAAAAATCTGGTTCTATGTTGTTGACTCTGGATGTGCRTTAAGGTTCCTACTGCCAGTTTAGTTGGGCAGAACTTTTGCTGGAGGTTCTGAAGACTCAGGATCAGGAGAGCCCTTGACAGGCCTGTTGTCATTTCTTTTCATTTCTCTTTTAAAAAGCAAGAGATATTCCTGGGATATTTTCCATTTCCAGATGAGGGGAGTGAGGTAATGTCCTTGAGCAGCAGCAATGGACAGGAGAGGTGCCTGGAGGATAAAGCAAAAAGTAAAGRAATATTGCTTGGGCAGGAGAGAGGCCCTTGCGTCAAGGCTCTGGATCACTGAGGAGAGCAGGGGCCAAGGTTTTGCACATTATTATTTTGTATGGGTCATGTTAAATTTCTTTAGGCTACAGCTGCCTACTTACAAAATGAGGCTAGGGCTGCAATTCTTCCTGTCTGTCTTGCTATTTGACAGTAAGCTTTGGCTCAGGATCCATCTCATCCTATTGAAAATAATGCAGTTGTGATTTTGTATTTTTGTTTGTTTGTTTGTTTTGAGACACCAGGCCAACAGTAACAGTAATGTGTATTTCTAGAGTGCTGGCTAGGGGGCTACTCCTTACCTGGTCTCTTACTCTTCCATCAGGAATGCTTTACCTGTGTAAAAAGTACCACTTCATACTTTGTTTTCATCTGGCTCTCTGATCAGTTTCACTGGTATGAGGTGTTCTACCATACAGTCGTGTCCTCATGCAGGATCTTCAAGATCATATTGCATCTAATTCTCAACCCTGCTTTTTCTTCTTTGCTCTTGAGATTGACTTACGCTATGAAGCCAGGAATCTGGAACGCTTCCGACAAAATTTCCTGGATGTTGATTTTGTGAAGTTCCCAACTCCTCTTCACCCCTTGGTGACAACAGATGTTCTAGTGGAAACATTTGAGGTAAGAATACCAGGGTCTGGGAATGGTGGTAGCAGTGAGAAGGCCCTTAGGAGAATAAGCTGATGCACCTCCTTTGAGAAGGAGAGATCAGAATCAGGAGGATGCTGCCTTTCCCTTATTTGCTTAATGAAACTGATATCTTCCCTTCAGTGTCTCTTCTGTTCTCGTTGCTCATAAGCAGTACCTTCCAAAAGACAGGTAGCAGACACAGCTCCATTTAGAAGTGAACACTAGGCCTGAAGTGAAAGCTAACTGGCAGTGTGTCCAGTCACCATGCGCTTGCCTGTGCTTTCCACTCCAGCACCATGCTCTGTCTCTCCTCTGCGATGGGTCAGAGCAAGGAACTCGCAACCTGACCCTTTCTGATGCTTGCGTTGCAGTCCAAAGCTGTTCTYTCAGCCTTAGCTTTCCTGTGTGCAGTTGTGGTGAGGGTATTTCTGTCCCAGGCTATTTCACACTCTCCAAAGAACAAATCCTTTTCTTCTCCTGTGTTCTCTATCACAGTAGGTACAGCTTTGACTGAGCAGGTCTATTTTAGGGTGTTTCTGTTGCCTTCCCCCCACTCTTTGCAGAGATGRTTAGAGGTGTGGTTGAAGGGTGGGACACAGGGTGTGTTTGACCCCAGCTCTGTCTTTATTTCAGGAGAGTGAGCCTATTTCCCAGTACCTGCATGCAGAGGTTGCCACAGAGCTGAGGCAGAGACTTGCAAAGATGGGCATGGACATGCTCCTAAAGATGGTAGGCATCATCAGCAGGTAGACCTGCTTGTACACAGTAGGGACCTTGGGTGCAATTGGATCAGTGCATTGCTTAGGGAAATCYACTAATCCATTTAATGAATATTCAAATATTGTGCAAGTGCAATAAAGTGCAATTAATTAGCAAATATCATGCCCTCTGTAGAAGCTGTGGATGCAACCCACAGGGAAACCAACTAACCTAGTTCATTCACTTTCTGCCCCTCCAAAAACTACCATTTTCAAGGAGGTAAAGAACTTAGAGACGTACTTAAATAATCTCAATGGTTTTAGATATACATTTTATATATATATAATATAATACACACACACACACGTGTGCATATATATATATGTGTGTGTATGTGTATATATATATATAAAATGCATATCTCTATAATGTATGTATTTATGTATAATCTTCTCAATAGTTATGGGCAATCAAAAAAAGCAAACCAAATTCTAGTGGTAGAAAAGGATTAGCAACAGAACATCAAGACAGGATGTAAAGCAAATGCTTGTTTCTTAATACTTTATGCAGTTCTAGTGCCTCCCTGCTCATGACCTTCCATCTCAAAGGCTCTAATGGAATTAGAGAARGTGCAGAAGAAGGCAGAGAGGATGGCTTCTGGAGTGAAATGGCTTCCATACAGGACTAATGAAATAGATTGGGATTGTTAACTCTGGAAAGCAGAGAAATGAGGGCAGCTTGTGGCAGATGCACGCATTCATAAGCGTATGACAGTGAATRTGGATCACTTTTTATGGTTTCTCAAAAAAACAAGGAGGCCAAAAATGAAGCTATCAGAAGGCACTTTTCCAGACAACACCCCAAAAGCACTTGTTTTCATACTGCTCTAATTTACATGGCAATTGGACAAATTTGTAGGAGAAGGATATCCATCAAATATGAAGATAAGCCCCCATGAGGCAGGAAATCCTGCAGTCTCAGGTTGCCAGGAAGGTTATGTTGTTATTTCTTTCTGCTACTAGTCAGAAGCAGAGGCAAATGAGTGCTACATACATCTGTCTATTCTTTTAACTTATTCCCCCCTTTTTTTTTAATACAGTTGTAATGTGAGTTGATGCACTGGAGTAAACAAACCCTTACTCATTCACTAAATCCCATACCAGCGAATGGCAAAGGGCCTGTTCTTACTGCATTTCTCTTTGCCAAGGCCCACTAGTGTCCATCTAATTTAGGGTTAATTGCTGAAGAGCAATTGGAATTGCTGAAACTGCTTGCTGTCTTACTGGACTTCTCGCAAATGTGCATGACTGCTTCACACAGCTCTGCTGACTGCCCCAGGATGAGTGTCACCCATGCTATTTCAGCCCAGCTTATCCTCAGCAGAACCATTTGCTGTTTTGTTGCATAGGGTGATGCATGTTAGTAATGATGGGGAACAGACCAGAAATAAACCTGTGCAATTTGCCTGGGAGTTTGGTGTAGGCAGTCTTGGTTGGAAGACTTGTCCTTTCTCCAGGTCTTTGTTGACAACTTTGTTCATGCTGACCTGCACCCTGGGAACATCCTGGTCCAAGGCACAGCCCACATCAGCACAAGTGGCAAGGAGCAGACTGCCATCGTGGACCTGTGTGACACACTTGTGGTGGAAGTGCAGCCACCCTGTGGGCGGCTCTGCCTGGTGCTTCTGGATGCAGGGATCGTGGCGGAGCTGCAGACTGTTGACAAGCAGAACTTCCGGGCGGTTTTCACAGCTGTGGTCCAGGGCCAGGTGAAAGCTGATGTCATGGGGTTGGGGAGCTGAGGCTGGGGAAGGGAGACAACTGGAGAATCTGATGGCCGAAGTGTAGTTCTCTGTGTTTCCCCTTACAGTCCTCCCTATGGAGGAGAGCAGAGACTTGCTATCAGCTAGCTTGAAAGCTATACCAAATGCGGATAAGATGCTCAGCTAAAGCAAGGTAGCCCCCAAAATGGAGTGATTTCAGTGGCCTGTGAGAGTGACAAGGTTGGATGGGAAGCAGTGGCTGCTTCGCTCTGGTTTGGAGTGTTTTTGGTGCAAGTTAGGACTGCTTGGGAGCCACTTGCATTTCAGAGACTGTGACAGTCTGCCAGATTTTGCTGGAGTAGAGAAGGGAATAGATTAAAATTTTGATCTTCAACACACATTCCCTGCTGCAGGTTTCTGTGCCTTACTGCTGAGAAGCCCATGTGCCACCTTCCCTTCTGCTGTTGTGACAGCATCTATGAAGAAAAGCCAGCAGGACAGGCAGGAGGTCTGACCTATGCCAGGCTTCTCTGTACAAGGGGCATCTCTTCCTTCTTGTTCCCTCTTACTTTAAAGTACACTCTCTGATGGACTAGAGCATCCGGTGCTGATGTCTTCTGTTCATTTGGAGAACAAGTGTCAGTGCTCTTACTGGCATATTGCTATTTCTCAGCTGTGAGTTGGAGGGCTCACCAGCCTATGGGAGGAACACATTTTATCTCTTGTCTATTTTATCTGTGAAGCATACCCAGAAGTCATGCTGACATCCATGTGTTCAGGAAGTGCTATGCTGCCAGACTTGTTTCAGCTACTGAGCAGCTATTTAATTGTAAGTCCTTCGTGGCTCAGGCTAGGTATAATTCATGTTCTACAGGTGAAAATCTTCTATGCCAAGTCTCATTGCCAAACCTGGGGCCTCTGGCTCTGTGTGTCACTGTCATACAACTTTGCCAGAGAACCATAGAGCCCCTCTCATAAATGACGCTTGCATATGACCCTTTCCCCTTCTTCCTTTTCTGTCCAAGTGTATGCTGGCACAGAATCAGCTCATTCCTCCTCCACAGTTTGAAAATAGAGAATTGGACTTATCCCAGAGAAGAGGATGTGCCCTTTTTTACACCATTATCTTCTCTGATGTTAATCCTGTGATTTTATTTTTCTCCTTTCCCCTCCTTTTGGATCAGTTCTGCTCTTTCTGTACCTGCTTCTGTTAGTCCCTTGGTTTTTGTTATTCCAAAAATTACTGGAAAAGGAGTGTGGCCCTGGGAGTTCCTTCCAGGAACTTTTGCAGCAAAGGCCTTCCAGGGATGATGGTGTACAGCTTCCTGTAGCCTAGCTGGTACCAGCGATCTAGTTCTGCTGATTCTTCCTTTCAACTTGTTCTACAGGGGGAGAAGGTGGCAGAATTGATCCTTCATCATGCTCGTGCTAACCAGTGCCAGGATATTGAGCGATTCAAAGCTGAGATGGCAGAGCTAGTGACCAAGGCTCGAGGGAACACCATCGCCCTGGGAAAGGTAAGCGCACAAATAGTGTCTTACCCTTGTTTACCTGTAACTCAGTGCAGCTTTGCTTTCAGAGTAGTCCAGTGAAAAGGCCAGCTCTGATCCCATCAGCACTGCCTGGTACTTAGTTTTTAGTGTCTCAGATGGAAACAAGATTTTAAGGACTTTTTCTTCCCTCTAATTACAGGAGGGTTTTTTTATTCATTATTTTTAATCTACAGTCTACCAGTCCCCTGTTGAGATGTTGCTAAACTTGGTGTTAGAGCTTGCATCCTCTTAGCTAGGGCCAGCCTGGGCACTTCAGGTAACATAGTATGGTGGTACTGTGCCACCTGACGCACATTCTGTACAGCTGTGAGGTCAAATGCTCTGCCTTCCTGGGCTAGCGAGTAAGAAGGGTCATAGCTGAACTCTTTATCCTGGGGTGGGTCACACCTTGATGTTGGCTGCTGTCAGCCTGGTAATCTTGTCCCACCATCAGGACAAAATTCTAACACTTTAATTCTTATCCTCTCTTTCATGCACGTGGCTTAGTCTTGCTGACCATAGGTTTGTGTTTTTTTTCCTCCACCCAAGCTGCAGAGTTAACTTCTCCTTTTGTATTCCAGCTTCAAGTGGCAAATCTCCTCTCCAATGTCTTTAAGTTACTGATGACCCATAAGGTGAGGTCCAGTCACTGCCTGCCTTCAACAGCAGGAAGCTCATTTTGGGAGGGAGAACTACAGGGATGGTGAAGTGTGGACAGGGAGGGAGACTGACTTCTGAAATGAGCTGTAGGAGGGAGACTGCAAGAAGTGTTTCAGGCATGCTGTTTCTCAAGGCCTAATATACATTCTACTAAGACCAATTTCCATTTTGTTGGGTTTTGTCTTCAATACTACATTTAATTGTTGGTATTACACACTAAAGGGAAAGTGTTGTTCTCACACTTGTTCTTTTCCTATCTACTTTTTTAATCCCTTAGAAGCAGAAAGTGAAATCTTGTAATGTGTATGCAGGCTTCTTCCATGAACTTGTTTCTTCCTTCGTGTGTGGTTATGTAACAGCACTAGGTCCTTTTATTGGTTTGTTATAGACCTCAGGTGATTTCTTCACAGAGAAGAGATTCTCTCTTATATTTAATAGTATTTAGGAGACAAGCTTCCATGGTGGCAAACAGTCTTGGAAATTAATAGAGCTATGGTGGCCTGAACCAGAAGAGATGAGGGTTGTTTAGGTCAGCTGTAGGACTGGCCAGCTTGTAAAGGGTCCTCTTAAACATTCTTTAGAGCTTTTTGTTGTTAAAATTAAGCTGGCCTCCAGTAACATCAGGTGCAACTCAGGCTGTTATGAAGCAAGTCCTGCTTCTGGTTCCATAACACCTTTATGTCCTTGTATGCCTTGAAACAATTCTAGCTCATAGTTGGGAATTGGGGACTAGTTTGTTCACATGCAAGCCAGAGGACTGTTTCCTCTGTGATCKGTGGAGCTCCTCTGTGGCTTTTCAGTGAGTTCTCCCATACACAAGTGCATGAACTTGAGTACAGCAGATGATACTACTGCAGCTTATAACTGCCTTAGCAATGGAGCTAGGAGCATTCCTAGCTCTTGCTATTCTAGTATGAAAGAAAAAATCCCATTCTTTTTGGAACTGAACAACATGAGCCCTTGGGTTCCCTTAGGTCACTTTCTCTGTCTCCTGCTTTTTGGACATGCTGCTGGATTTCAGTAATGATAGAGTTGCAGTATGGTTTCAAGTGTGCTTGATGTTTCCAACCYCCAGCCTCCTTCCTTTCCTCCCCACTTATTCAGACCTGATTTCTCTGTGGAATGGGTTCAGAAGGAAAAAAAAAATCTTTGGTCCATGGAGTTCATTCAATCTCTTGTGGTTCTAGGTGAAGCTCGAGAGCAACTTTGCTTCCATCATTTTTGCCATCATGGTCCTGGAAGGGCTTGGTCGTTCACTGGATCCTGAACTGGACATCCTGCAGGCAGCTAAACCACTGCTCATCAAAACTGCAGCTTCTGTCCTTGAATAGACTCTTGCGGTTGCTGCCCTCTTACTGTGCAGGGTTACGTTTGCTTTCTGTGAGCAGATAGAGAAAGAAGCTGAAGGTGAGAACTGTCACRTGCCTCTCAGTGCCATGCAGTGGATACTCCTTATTAATGTTGCTTCCAGTCATATCCAACCAGCAAACATGGGGYGATCACAGAATTGCACGCAGAATGGCTGAGGCTGGAAGGGACCTTTTAAAGAACATCTAGTCCAATCGCCCTGTTCAGCCTAGAGCAGGTTGCCGAGGACCCTATCTGGATGGCTTTTGAATATCTGCAAGGATGGAGACTCCGCAACCTCTCAGAACAACCTGTTCCAGGTTTTGACCACCCTCTCAGCAAAAAAGTTTTTCCTTATTTTCAGTTGGAACTTCTTGTGTTTCAGTTTGTGCCTGTTGCCTCTTGTCCTGTCACTGGGCTCCACTGAAAAGAGTCTGGCCCCATCCTCTTTACATTCTTCCTTCAGATACTTAAATGCACTGATAAGATCCCCTCTCAGTCTTCTTTTCCTAGCTCTCAGCCTTTACTCATATGAGGAAGGTCTATTCCAGAAGCTAGGAAGATATTGCAGAGATGGAGAGTTCTGCCTCCCTTAGGAATTCATGATTTTATGAGATAATATGTTCTGGTAGTTTTTTAACTGATGGTATCAGATACTTTAGGTGCACAAGATTACTGCAGCCTGGTGAAGAAATCAGGTTTACTTGTGTGAAAGTCTGTAATAGGATGTTCAGCTAGCAAGTCTGTTTTTTCAAAACAATCAGGTTAAATATTTTAAGTAAGTTAATTTGCTGACTGATCTGTCACTACTGTATGAGAAGTGATATTCTGATACCACCTAAGGAAGTAATGTAGATATTACGACTATGAAATGTAAACATGTAAAATGTACCTTTTTCTGTCTTTTGTAATTTAATTTCTACTTTTACTGTAGAAGTGTCTTGAGATCCCACATGAAGTGGTCAGTCCTAAGTCATTTTGGATGATAAGAACAGAGCAGGCAATTTCATTTTCAGACTTTCATATTCTAGCATAATACTCCAAGAGTTTGGATTATAAACAGTAAAAGAAAATATTTTTTTTTTTTAACAGAAAAGCTAATCTATAATAAAAGCAACTTTGGAGACTTATTTCTACTGGCCTTTAGTTTTTGTTGAAGCTTACAAAATAAAAAGCCTTTTCCTCATCTCTATTCCCCTTTCTCCCTTCCTTCCCCCCCCCCCATCCCTGCACCAAAAAAAGAAATCTGAAGTCAACTCAAATCCTCACACTAACATGCAGATGCTTGGGTTTTGCCTCTGGTAGTTTACAAAAGAAGGAGTCTATGCATTTTCACTAATGGATGGAAAACTTACAAATGTTATAAAAATGAAATAGCCAAAAAAATGACTTGCTACATTTGTCTCTTACAGTTATTTTAATGGTGGTATTAAAATGATTTTWTGACCTTACATTAATAGTAAGAAAGTCTGTGAATGATAGGAAATATTTTAATACTAAATATATTCCCAGATATATTTTTCATGAAATTGCAGTGGCATGAGGGCTCTAGTAGTATTTTTTTTTCAGATGGTTAAGCGAAGAGAAACTACTTAGGTGGATATAGTGTTATATGTTTCTAAGTGTTCACAAAACTTCAGGCAACAGCATTTTAGTTTCTGTATTGCTTGGTTCTGTGAATTACTTAAAAATCAAACCTCTCAAATAAGCATTATATAAATTTTGTATTTAGCATACTTCTTTAGGAACTAAGAATGCCCTTTGATATGGCTCCAAGTGGTCCACCAAATACATTGTGCCATGCCCRTTGTCATTTCCTAACTACTCATGAAAATACCATGAAAATGAAGCAGTTAAATTTTGGCTACCCGAAGCTGCTGATAGTATTCTCTAGGACACAGCTGCTATACTTTATACTGCTGATGATATGAGGAAGAAGGATAGCACTTGCAGATGTGACATCCATAACTTCCTCTGTGAATGTATTTGCCTATGTTAATCAGAGTACAATGCATTCAAAAGCTCTTCTCTCCATTCTTCTTTTATAAAGCTGACTCTGTCTGTCTTAATGTTTCCCTTCTATGGGAGAGAAGGTGATAGCTTGTCCATGGAAGCGGCTGATGATAACTGCATGCTTCACTATTCTGCCATTCAGAGAGASCTGGACAGGCTGGAGAGCTGGCGGAGAAGAACCTCATGAGGTTCAACAAGGGCAAGTGYGGAGTCCTGCACCTAGGGAAAAATAACCCYASGCACCAGTACAAGCTGGGGGCTGACCTGCTGGAGAACRGCTCTGCAGAGAAGGRCCTRGGAGTSCTGGYGGATGACAAGTTGACCGTGAGCCCTTGTGGCCAAGAAGGCCAATGGTTTCCTGCGGTGCATTAGGAAGAGTGTTGCCAGCAGGTCRAGGGGGGTGATCCTGCCCCTCTACTCAGCCCKGGGGAGGCCTCATCTCGAGCACTGCRTCCAGTTCTGGKCTCCCCAGGACAAGAGAGACATGGAGCTGCTGGAGAGAGTCCAGCGGAGGGCTATGAGGATGATCAGAGGGCTGGAGCATCTGCCTGATGAGGAACAGCTGTGAGAGCTGGGCCTCTTCAGCCTGGGGAAGAGAAGACTGAGGGGGGATCTTATCAATGTGTACAAGTACCTGAAGGACCCTCCCTTGACACCCTCRTCAAGGGGACGGGGACAAACTCTTTTCAGTTGTCCCRTGTGACAGGACAAGMGGCAATGGGCAGAAACTGAATCACAGGAAGTTCTGCCTGAAYGTGAGGGGGRATTTCTTCCCTGTGAGAGCGACGGAGCACTGGACCAGGTTGCCCAGAGAGGTWGTGGAGTCTCCTTCTCTGGAGATCTTCAAGGCCCGTCTGGATGCAACCCTGTCTAACATGCTCTAGGTGAYCCTGCTTGAGCAGGGAGGTTGGACTAGATGATCTCCAGAGGTCCCTTCCAACCTTACCCATTCTGTGATTCACTAAGGAAAATGAATGATGCTCCTACACAACTGGAGAGTTAGTTGCGTCCTGGATGCCAGCTGGTAACTGTAGCCTGAATGGGGAATCGTCCTCTTCCCATCTTGGCTGCTGCTACTGGCTACCACAGTTTGTGGTACAATTTGGTCATTTACTTAACTTTCAATTTATCTAACTATTTGTCTTAGCATTGTCCTCACTTATTCATGGAACATGTCAAGTTTATTTACKCTGAACAGGCACTCTACTTGCAAAGCTATCTCAATACCTTCYTGACACTTTCCCCAGCTTAAAACTTCCTGCTTTTGTGGACAATAAGCCTGAAAGTGGGGCAATAGGTAAAACATATCAGACCTCAAAGCCTACCCTTGGATTCAGTGATTCTCCAGACACAGTTCAGAGAAATACAGRTATTTTCTTCCTCACAATGCCTAGAACCAGTAGCTTTTCACCAATAGAATGTATTTTTTCATTTTGGAGTTACATAAGTCATTCTTCCTCTAGGGAAGTGGCCTGCACACTTCAAGGAGTGGGCCCTGACAGTGGGAGGCCTTCACTTAACTAATTCATCTCTGTCATTTGTAGTTTGAAATCAGTTATAGTCTGATGTCCATCTGCCAGTTCTGTCTGTTTGCCAGACAAACTGCCAGGGTCTGTCAGTTTGGTCARTGCATATAAGACAAGGAGAMTAGCACTGGACCAGGTTGCCCAGAGAGGTTGTGGAGTCTCCTTCTCTGGAGATATTCAAGGCCCACCTGGAGGCAACCCTGTCTAACATGCTCTAGGTGACTGTGCTTGAACAGGGAGGTTGGACTAGATGATCTCCAGATGTCCCCTCCAACCTTACCCATTCTGTGTTTCTGTAATAGTTTGACAAAGTTGGGATGGTCTATACAGGTGGGTTAGACTAGTAGCTCCAGAGAGGAAGGCTTGTAAGGGACAGAGCAGTGAAAATGTACTCTGGCTGCAAGAAAAGGAAGCTGTAAATCTCTCCAGGAACTGTAGTTTTGCTTGTCACAACTGTGATGTTTCCTGAGCTCCAGTGTTCAGATTCACRCCTATAAGATGCAGAGCAGGTTTGTGAAATGCTCAAGGACCTGCTTACCCACACTGTAGCTTCTTCACRCTAATAGCGAAGTCCAGAGCATCAAAAGATTTTGGTCCTTGAGGTATTGCTGGAGGTCACAGTGTTTTTGGCCTTTATCTTCCATCTTCTGGTGGGAACGGCTTCTGTTCTRGAACATTCTCCTTTTGACAGCCTGGTGCTGCTTTTGCTGCCTGTCCTGCTCCTGTGATTCTTGCTTCCACATTTCCTGCCGTGACTGTATTCTGCTCCTAAGCAAATCCTACATCATAAAAATAATTAGAGACATTTACTATTATGACAATCAGCTGCTGTGCTTAATTTAATCTACAAATATTACTGGCAGAACTTAGAAATAGGTGTAATAGTAAATTTGCCATAACCAGCTTGTTGTATAGAGTTGATATGTAGTTCCCCACAAGGGCTTCATCTGTGGAAATTCACGCCGTGCATACAGAAAGACAACTTTACCACAGAGATGGGGAATTTTCCTTCTCAACTTTATACATGTGTTTAAAAAACATCACCCTGGTTTTTTTTGCATCTCCAAATGATAATTATATTGGATAGAAAACAGGTGAAAAATAAGTATTCTAGATGGTACCATTGCTGGAAACMGTTGTTCAGGAAAAGCATTTGTGAAAGAGCCCTTACCAGCCTATCTTCCTCTTGTTCAAAGCTCTTTTCATTACATTCTGCCAAAACCACCTCTTTCTCCAAATGCTGAGTCTTTAAGAACTGCAGCCTCTGACTTGCCTTTCTCCTCTCTTCCTCTAGCAAGGAGGATTCCTTCCTGCTCCTCTCTGCCATGGCAGCTTGGAGCAGTGCTATGTGTTGGAAAGCTCTCTCTTTTTGTGCTCTTGCTGTTTCTCCAGCCCTTGGCAATGTTCTCTGAAGCAATCGCTGCCTGTTTCCAAAATAAAATTACTCAAATTTCTCAGGAAGAAATGWGAGAGGGGAGAGTGCATAAGATGCAAATCAGACATTCTAGCAATCTGTGGTCAGCTGAATTTCACACGTGCTTTCTCAAGTTACAAAAGTTTATCGTATGTCGTGATCTGCATAAAAAAAAAAAAAAAAAAAAAAAAAAACACAAATAAGCACAAATAAGTGGGTGCCTGATGTTGCCAGGTCTCTGCAGTCATCTGTTCACATGATTACAAAGCCTGAAGTGGCCATGTGTTCTTGGCACCGAAGGAATGAGGGGAATGGATTGTGGTGGCATGACTGTCTTGACAGTGCAGCCATGGAGGCCATGGAAAAGATGGAAGGAGGTGGATCATGGGGGCAAGGGTGGGTCAGGCGTAAAAGAACTGTGGGGCTGTAGTCAGGGAACAGGGTTTGGGGTGCAAAAGGACTCTGAGACTGAGACTGAAGAGAGTTTGCCCTTGGAGCTAATGCAAAAGGCTATGGGACCACACACACCCTCTCATCCATACTTCAGGCTGATATTTTATTTCACCTATTTTTTTTTCCCTTAGTCACCAAGATCACCATGCAGAGACTAGCATAAGCACAATGATGTGTGACATTCAGAGACTAAGAGCACTAGGGAGCAGACATTATCAACCATCTGATATTTGCTACAAGGAACCAGTTAGCTCCTAGATTTTGCTAAAATCTTCCATCTGTTTCTCTGATTCTTCTTTGCCCTCCCTCCCACATCATTACCTCTGGCTGTCCCTGAGCAGCTGGCGTCGGACTCCATCTGCCTTTTGCTGCTGCTCCCTCTTCAGCTGCCTCTGTTCCTCCTGCCACCTTTTGTGCTCAATCTTGACTTCATTAAAGTCCACCTCTTTCCATTTTTGTTCAGATGCACTGTTAAGGATTGATTTCTAAGATTAAAAAAAAATAGAGAAGGAAAAACAACCAACTACTATACCCTGAATCTCATTAATATATTTTCTAATGCAAATTGTAAACCTACAAAATCAGGATAGCTTAAGTCTTATGACGTAATTCCTGAGCTCTGGAAGCCATACTGCAACAAGAATACTGTAGTGTCACTTGCCATTCATGAAAAGGCTGGGTCCAATGCTAAGACAGTGCTTAAAACTGTCTATTCTTTTTGTCAGTTTCTGGATTAGATGGAAAATAGAGATTTGTATTAAAGATTCCTTATCAGATGTCATTGGCCAAATGCAAAATCATCCTGAAGTTCTGTGCAGGTGTACTAACTCTACTTCCTGTTGCCTGAGATCTCCACTCAGTTAAGCAGTGCTTGTGTTTTCTTCAGAAATAGCTGCATTTTAGTGCTGGGCAGTGTTTCTAATTTGCACTTGTATATGCACTCTGCTGTGTAAAGAGATGAAGGAGCATTCACAAGGCTTCTTTTCAATCATAGCACAATATTTTATTTCTTCTGTACTCCTCACAAGGTCCTCTGTGAGGAAAGTGGCAAGGAAACTTCCTATACTTGATCACCAAAACTTTGACATGCATTTCAGTTTACATTGCTAGAGCTGTTTGGGGCTAAAAAAAGCTCTCCCAAATTATTTTGCTCTGAAGAGTGAATTCTCCCTTCTCCCAGCCACAATTAGCATGTCTTTACTGTTAGCCGTTGTTTTGCAAAACGAACAGCTCCTTCCAGTTCTTTCCCCAGGATATCTCTAGTGTCACAAGCTGGGAAACACCTCTGGACTTTCAAATAATGCCACTGTCTTTCCTCTTGTTCTGACTGTCCCTGTCAGTCTCATATAGCATTTAGACTGATTTTGCTTAACAAGCTGATCTGTATGGCTTTGTAGAGCTGGTAAGTATCTTTGATTCTGTCTTTGACCTTCCCATCTCTGAGTTCTTAAACACAACAAACTACCCATGAGGTGCAGTTTTTGCAAAGAAATACCAATGCACTGAAGAACGAAGTAGCTGGGAGATGTATGAATGGTGTTATCTAGTAGATAGAGGACTGGCCTGAGGTCCCAGCCCAGCCGGGACATGCACTCTCCCTACGGGATTTGGCTGGCCAGCTAGCCTTTCTCTTTCTGGTTTTCAGTATCTGCAAAGAAGCCATAATTCTTTCCTATCTTGAAGAGTTGTCTGAAACAATTAGTTAGAAAGAATCTAAAATGAAAAACTCTATCAAAGTGCTAAGTAATAATATTAGAAGTGCCTTGTTCCTGTACAACACTGATTAATAAGTGGAAACCTTATGTTTCCATTTTTGCATATCCATTATGCTATGTATGCATTATTTTAAAAATACCTTTTAGAAAGAAACGAACTGAGAGTATATTCTCACTGTATTCTAATAACACATGACATAAATCCTAACAGCTAAAAACTAGCTGGGACCCAATACTTACTGTAATGCTCTTTTCTTTTACAAGATTTAGAAGATTTGTAGATCTCTTAACCTGCATATTGGAGGTACTATGTGGTCTCTGCATATGTAGAGCTGATTTGATGGTCAGGCTGTCTGTCTTTAGTGATTGATCTACTTGGTCGAAGAAATTTTGTTGTCTGAAAGGACTCAAAGTGCTAGTTCTCACAGAAGGGCTCCTCTGGGAACGCTGGATTGCAGTTTCTGCCAGTTTGGACTCAAACAGACCTTTCAGACAAATTGAGGACATACTAGGTTATAGACAGTTTATAAAGAGAAAGCAAATAGAAGGAAAGACTGCATAAAATATATTCAAGTAAGACTTTTATAACTGAGTACCAACAATTTTCTCTGAGGAAGTGAGATTTTTTTTTATCACCACAGAACAGGTCCCAGCTTTCAAAAAATAAGCTTACCATTACAAATAAGCAAGAGTTTTACCTAATAACACAGATCACTGACTGCACTTACAGCTACTAATTCTAAGAGGTTATTTACATGGTATTTTGCAGACAAACATGAGCTTCTGCCAATGCTCTGAGACAAAAGTCATGAATTTCTTGACAATGCAAAGCCTAGGTTTTAAATCCTGCTGAGAGACAGGATAAATAAGCTCAAGTGCAACACTGTGCTAACACAGCTACATAGCTTTTGGGTAACTTGGAATACAGGCAGAGCTTGCTTGTCCCTTTCTGCTAAAGATAGTGCAGACCTGAGCAGCAGTCATTGCATGTAATGACACTGGAATGCCAGCTGAGAAAATGTGCACACTTCTGTCCCACTTCCCATTCTCTATATAATACCAGCTACACAGAGCAGTACAAAAACAGTAACATCTGGATAAAGATTTAGGCTCTTAGAATCCTTATTAAAAGGCTTTTTAAATGGATTTTTAAAGGCAAGGAAATTTTAGGATTAGCAATATTTATAGTGAGCATTAAGATAAAACCCAAATGCTGCTACTGTAGTAGCTGTAAGGGCCAAAAAACCTCAACTCCCATCTGAGAATACTTCTATATTGAGAAAAAGGTGAACTCCTCAAACCATATTACTATTAATACCTAAAAATAAATATTGCTATATTGTGCTGGCAATATTTGGCATGACATTACAACATTTTCTTTTGAAGCATCAAGAACTATAGCAACAGAAAAGACCTTAGATATGATGGCCCACAGCACTGGTTTTGTGTGGCAAAACTTATAGCTATATAAAACAGCTACAATTTCAGCACCATGTTCATGTTTAAGATGAGCCTTGGTATTGTCTTCCAGCTGTCTGCTGTCTGCTTCTTCCTTGTGTGCTGACTCCATTAACCAGCTGTCTGTGTTGACAGCGGTATCGACCACAGCATGAGCCATCTCCCTCTGAGGATGCTAGAAACAATAAGAAATGCTATCAAAATCCAAATCTGATAAGAAAAAGAGCATGAACTTACAGCATAAGCTGTTATGTTGCAACTGAAGCTTGAGAAAGAATAAAAAAAYGTGGAGGGGAAAGATCTTTATTAAAGGAGCAAAGAACTAAGATATAGTAATTTCTGATCACTTCTTAGGTTTGTCCATATCTTTAGATGATCTAACAACTGGCAGTCTTACTGCCTGGGCGGGTCCAAATTGGCACAGAAGAGACCAAGCCAGAGGTGCTGTGGCTGAAAGACAGTCACATTCCCAGCATGTGCCAGGGTTGGAGATTCCAACCTTTGCAGGGCAATAGAGAAAAGTTTGGCAGTAGCTGGTGCACACTAACCTTCTCCTAACTGATCCTCATCCACTGCACTAACCTTCTCCTAACTGATCCTCATCCACTGCCCATTCACAAACACCAAATCAGCTACTGAGGCTCACAGAAGTATCTCTTGGTCTTTGATTTGGTGAGATGGCACCTCTGTTTGGGTGGACAAATATCTTAATAGTATTATGTCAGGGACTGCTTTGCTATGGAGGGAGCCTTACTGTGATGCTTATCTAATGTAAAGTGTTCTTCTCTGACATTTTTTCCTGACTTTTCCTCCTTTATGCAGAGGCAGGATGTAAAGGGACTGGTCTATGCTACCTTTGATATTCTGCATCTGTCTAAGAGCTTCTAGGAGTCTACTCCAGCCAGTGACAAAGAATAGCAGCTTCTAAAACTTTTTCAGATCAAAGGACCAGGAAGACAGTGGAGAGACAAGTCTCTCCATTCTCTAGTGGGCATGGATAACGGTCAAGCCCAAAACTTCTAGTAATTTTTCAGTACCAAAAGCAGTAAACATAAGGTAATAATGCAGAAACTATACAAGTAAAAGACTACATATTAGTGCAAGAGCTGGTGTAAGGCACTTGTTACCTTCTTAGATTCTATAACCTCATTGTCTTCTTCCATACAAGACTGAACATTTTTTGGAATATTTTCAGTCTTCAATCTCTTTTCTTCCTTTTTCTCTTCTTCTCTGGTAGCACTTTCTGAAATGGAGATCTTTTCTTCAGACAACTGCTTTTCTATTTTCCTGTTCAGCTCTTCTTTAGTCAAGTTTGTTCCTGGTATGAGGGCATCTTCGTGTTGTACTTTGCTCCTTGTAAGCTGTGTGGGTACCCAGGCTGTCAGGCAGCAATGGGGAAGTGAGATATACCTATAGCTGCACTTAGCACATGGCTGAATCAAATACGGACCCCTTGACCCGTAGTCCAGGTATGAGTGATCCTGTCCACAATGGCCTGAAGCTCTATAACCTGGTGCCACAATGTGTGGATAATCTGAGCTTGAAGCTATCACCATCTGCCTGGCTGCTAAAGGCATCTGCAGTTCTAGGATGATGCGTTCACTTAAGGGCAGAGGGATTCGCAGAGCTTGGTCAGAAGTTACCTCCTTAGTCTGCCCATTCCAGAAATTCACAAGCACTCCTCTTCTCTTGTGTGCTGTGTGTATTAAAATGAAACAGAATGGCAAAGAATGCATAAGAAACATGATAACCTATGTGTTTTATCTCTTAGAAGCCAGATGATAAAACAATAGCTTGTGCTACAGACAATTTTGTAAAAACGTGAATGAGTTTTTGATTTACAGATTTAAGATTTGACTTTCTCTTGAACTTTCTACTAAAAGACAATAAGTGGACAGCAGTAGCAAAACTCTCACTAGTCACATTGAGCCAGGATTATATCCTGCATGAAGCTGGAAACGAGACTGACAGATAATCAGATCACTACTGAGGGCCAGGAACATATTTCTCTTTGTGTCAGGAGAACCCCCACCCCACCCCATACTTTTAAAAAAGTCTCCATTCACAGAACAAAGCAAGGGCTAACTTTACGAGCAGTATTAATTCTGAAACTGAGAAAGAACAGGCTGCTTAGTGCCAACAAAAAAGAGAAGAGGAACTAAAATCAAGCAGTATTTGGTAAATTCTCCACAGCTGAGTCTGTTCTCTTTTCTGTACAATGGCTAGCAACTGTGGTGAGTCTAGCACTAACAGGAAAGCCAATACCTCATACCTAAATGTGCCTCCTTGTCCTCTGTAACCATTAACACAGTGCCTGGGCCAAAGCGTTCAGCTTTAGCCTCCCATGGTGCCAAGACCCTGTCTCCTGGAGCAAGTGGCTGTTGCCTGGCATCTTCATAGTGAACAATGTCGTACAGAGGCGTTTTCTGCAGGCGAAGCTGTACCTTGCCTTTCAGCGTGTGACTTTTGTCAAACTCAATTAGAAAGCATTCCCTGGAGCCCTACAAGAGTAAAACATGCAGTTTGCAAGACATCTGGGCCCAATTAAYGGCCAAACATAAGTGCTAAGAGGGAAGTGGCAGAAATCCCAGGAAGCAGAACGTGATCTGTGAATGTAGTGTTCCTCCTCCACCAGCATGTTCATTGTACTGTGTCCATATTGAACTTAAAAAGTAATTAAAAAGCTGGGGCTTAAGGGGCTGAAGCCTTCYTCTCTTTTCAGACTTAAGACTTTAGTAGGCTTATCTGACTCAGAGGAACACAACTGGTATGCTGAGGAAGATCCCTATGAATCTATCAGGAAAAGAGTAACCAAAATAAACTGCTGTGTATGATGCAGTTAGCTACATGGTGATCAAAAGGATTACAAACCAGTAAAATATCCCAAATGCCATGAATTTGACTGCTTTAATTTAAGCCTCCAGCACTGGSTGTAGGGCAGAGATTCCATGACCAAAATCTCACCCTCTCGGCATATCTATAAACTTACACAAATAATGCTGTTGGCCCCTGCTCCAGCTAAAGTCACTCATGTCTTCAGTTGTCTATATCTATTCCACCCTCCACTGGAGTTTACAGTCACCCTTAGCTATACTAGCATCTCTATTTGTTTAACTAACCTGTGAACTRGGAAATTAACTGGATTTTTAGAGAGAGCTGCAGGGGCCATTTTCTGTCTAGCATCCTAGACTGTCTTACAAATCCAAGGAACACAGAAGGAAGAAAATAAGGAAAACTCTCAGTCCAGCAAGGAGGAAGTAGTCCCTGGCGGCAGACATTTTGGATTACTATTAATGCTATTTAATTTTACTGCTACACTAGGTGAAAACAGACAACAGGGATATAAGGGGCCTATTTTGTTTGACTGCTTCTGAACAACAATTCATTATAACCACTTAAGTAGATTGATTTCCAAGCTGCTTCTGCCTGCAGCACTCCTCCTCATCATCATCATCAAAAAATAGATTAAATAGGATGTGGGGAGAAAAATGCAGTTATGAAATATGTTGTWCAGCCTACAGCAGGGCCACGGAGCTGGGGAGTGTTGGAAAAGAACAGGAAAAAAAGACACATAGAACCTAGAGAGAGCGCCTTTTACAAGCTTAGTTCCTGGTAAACACCTACCTTCACCTCTTTTACAATGTGGCCTGAGTAGTAATAGCCATCAGTTTCTCCCCTGGCCAGCACATGGGCTCCCCTCATAAAATCAGAAGCCTTTTGGGATGAAGGGATTAAATTTCCTTCTGCTGAGGCTATCAAAGGCATTCCAGGGCTCCACATGCAAACAGGAAAGCTGTAGAAAACAGAAATACAAGTAGTAATGAGGRTCCTGGCAACAGGATTTCTGCAATGAACCCAAACTAAATGCACTCCCCCAATAACTGTCTTAATTTCCTGGCTTTTTTTCTTCTCCACATTACCAAARTGATCCATCTACAGGTTTTGAACTTACTCTGTTGCTGGACATCCTGACAGCAAAGAGCCAGAGGCATCTTTATTAGTAGTGTGACAACATTGGACATGTGAGAAGGACATGGAACTTATCTGGAAGGGGGAAGGAGGAGAGAGAAGCAGAAGATGAACATGATTTCTGTTCCTAAATGCTTAAGMAGGACTATTTTTTACAGAAATGAAAATTACATTCCAGTATGTTACTTCTCTTTGTGTTTTAATTCTTACTTTAATTCTTTTGTTTTCTATGCAATTTATTTCACAAGTATTYTCTCCTATTTTAAGGCATCAAGATTTAAAAGAAGGAATGTTCAGAAAATAAAATATAAGAACTATATGGTAAAAACCCTTGTGTTTCACTTTCTTTCTATTCAGGTGCCAGATAGGTAGCAGGTGAACCACTGTTTCTTCAGTCATGAGGACTGCATTAGGAACAGTGTTGCCAGCAGGTCGAGGGGGGTGATCCTGCCCCTCTACTCAGCCCTGGGGAGGCCTCATCTCGAGTACTGCGTCCAGTTCTGGGCTCCCCAGGACAAGAGAGACATGGAGCTACTGGAGAGAGTCCAGCATAGCGATGATCAGAGGGATCATCTGCCCTATGAGGAACGGCTGCGAGAGCTGGGCCTCTTCAGCCTGGGGAAGAGGAGACTGAGGGGGGATCTTATCAATGTGTACAAGTACCTGCAGGGAGGGTGTCAAGGGGACGGGGACAAACTCTTTTCAGTTGTCCCGTGTGACAGGACAAGAGGTAATGGGCAGAAACTGAAYCACAGGAAGTTCTGCCTGACYGTGAGGGGGGATTTCTTCACTGTGAGAGCGACGGAGCACTGGMMCAGGTTGCCCAGAGAGGTTGTGGAGTCTCCTTCTCTGSAGATCTTCAAGGCCCRYCTGGAKGCAACCCTGTCTAACATGCTCTAGGTGACCCTGCTTGAGCAGGGAGGTTGGACTAGATGATCTCCAGAGGTCCCTTCCAACCTTAYCMATTCTATGATCAGGCATGTTCAAACATTTTTGGCCCATCTCAAATCCTATCATTATTTTGTTCAATTTTGAAGGAGGTACTAAGCATGTGATTTTTAAATCAGGATAGTTTACTTTCTTACTGATTATTATAGCACTCAGTTAATTGATTTTAGTAGAGCTTTGACGCTCTATATTATAGAGCTTTCCATATATATATGGAAAAATACACCAATTTCTCAGGACAAGGCACAGCTGCAATAGAAYGGAGGCAAGGTGGGGAGTCCTGAGRCTGCCCCTCACAGCACCAGCAGCACATGCTCAGCACTAACATAGCAGTATCAATGCCCTTGGTTTCCTCCCAGTCAATCTATCCCTGGCTCTCAAATGGTAGTTTATGGACAGCTAATATGCACATTAGCTCTTCCTGCAATCAGCTTCTCATGCAGGTATCCAAGCTCTCCAAGCRAGCGAGAGCTGTGAGGTCAAGGCAAGGATTCAGTCTAAGACAATAAAGTTGCCTTTAGAAGTCAAAGTCACCAGTGGAGCCAGTGGCCTGGGCAGGAGGATGGAGAAAGGACCTGATGGCTCAGCAGCATGTGAAACTTTTGAGAAGAATGACTTGGGGAAGAATGTGCCAGGCACTATGAGAGCAAAATGAAATGCATGGGACTGGGGAGACTGAGTTAACAATAAAACAATGAACTTTATTATAAAACATTCAACTTTATGGAAAAAAAGATAAACTTATATTGCATTAATAGGGTGTTAAGAAAAAAAAAAGAAAAGCTTAAATAGCTTCCCATTATTTCCTGTAAAATGTTGCTGAAACTGCCTTAGGGCTGTTACCAGACTGTGAAGAACAGGGAACTTAAAATACCTTAACTATAAGAAGGCCCACGGGCTGGACATGCAAAACCTATGCTGTATCAGCACTGATGATTGTGAGATGTAGGAGTTCAGGTGTTAACTGATTTACATGATATTGTTACTTATTTATTTATTTAAAAGGCAGTATTTAGCCACCCCTGCCAATGGGTAAAACAACAATAAAATTCATGAATTAGGGTAAACTGGATGTAAGCAAAGCTGTGCAGTCAACTAGCAAAGAAAATGTGAAACTGTACAAGGTATTTGTTCTTTCTTTCCTTCAGGATCTTCACCTCCACCTGTCAATGTCATCTCTTTGCAAGTGTTGGTCTGTAAAGCTCAATGAAATCACTTTACAAGCCAAATTCACCTCTGCAGAAGTAAATGGAGCTAAACCAAGATAAAACTGAATTTGACACCAAATGTTGGTCTCAATGCCTGTTGTACAGGAGCTACATTAACTGCTCATTTCCTCCCCAAGCAGGATCTAAGGAATGAGCAGTACACATTTAGAAGGGTGGATATACCAGCTAGGGACTTCAGGTATAGCCTGTCACAGAGATGCCRAATCCATTTTAAAACTTCGTTCACAGACAACTTTGCTCATAAGCAGCCAGGCAAAATAAGGTTATCTTTCTAGAGAGTCATAGAAATTTTCCTCTTTACCTGTTCTACTTGATGAAATGCCATCCAATAAAGATTCAGGAAGAACTAGTTTTGGGGCAATCTTCCATTAGTGACATACCTTTTCAGAAGCAGCATGAGAGAGTCTGATCATTTGAAAGGATCCTCCAGACTGTCTGGCTACTTTTTCCATTGTTTTATGCTTGCTTCTTTCATAATCATCTGAATCCCCCAAAAGACATGCAACATGTACAGGATGCAACTTGTTCTCCRAAAGAAGTTCACAGATTTCCTCTGACTCTTGTTCCGGAAGCATGTTGGTGAACAGATACACTTCCTCGCAGGCTGGGTCTTCAAATGCCACAGCCAAACCATTTGCAGCGTTCGTGCCACTCTCAAAGTGCAGGGATCTAATCCAGGCTGCTGCTTCGGTGACACTACAGAGTGAACATCTGACCAAGCAGTTGCACCATTTTAACACCTGGGGGGGGGGGGGAAGAAAGACAAGAAACAAAACCCCCATTCAAACATGCAGCTCTTTCCTAACACAGRACAGATGTGAGGTTCTGTATTTACTATTTCTCTGCTTCCCAAGGTCATCCTCTACAGTAAGGAAGGAATTCCCCACATCCTATGACAAAAATCTCTGTGGTCAGGTAGGGCTGGAGAAGCTCACACAACCTCTCCACAGCCTACATATGCACTGCAAACTGTACCTCTTTTCCCTCCTAAAGACAGATGTCTTATCACTTCCCCCACTGCTGACATTCCTTATCCTTTACAGGCTTTTCTCATTCTCACCTGAATCACAATCAGAGCAGCTGTTCTCAGCTGTGAATAAGCTTTGAAAATTGCTACTTTTACTGCACACCTAAAGGAGGACTTGAGTGTCCTAAAGCTTATCTATTTGTTCCAACTATAGCAGCTTGTCTAAAGAAAAACAATGGCACCATTTGCAAACTTTGCTCTGGCTATAGTTGCTAATGCCTTTCCACTGCGACCCCTTTAAAGCTCCCACTCCCTGGCGGCGTTACCTTGCTGGAGAACGCTATGACATTGAACACGGCCTCGGTGAACCCGGCTGCCAGCTGGAAGAGAGCCCGTATGAGGTGCTCCTTCAGGTACGGGGCCGCGGGGGCCGCGGCTCCCCGCACGCCGACCACAAAGGTGAGGCTCTGGCTTCGGGGCCCGCCCCCCACCGCCCAGGCGCCGCGGCCGGCGCCAGCGAGCCCCGCCATAGCCGAGAGAGGCGACGACCCCGGCAGCCGCTGGTGGTGGTGGGGGGCGGCAGAGGCCGTGGCACGGTCTTTCCCCTGCTTCCCTAGGGGCTTCCCAAGTGCCCCGAGCCCAGGCTGCCCGCGGACAGCGCCGCGCTGAGCCCAGGCGGCGCCGGCCGTTACCCCCGCGCGCGGCCGGCCGTTACCCGGCGCGCGGCCGGCCGTTACCCCGCGCGCC
Organism: Rhea americana; assembly: GCF_003343005.1. Taxonomy (NCBI): domain Eukaryota; kingdom Metazoa; phylum Chordata; class Aves; order Rheiformes; family Rheidae; genus Rhea; species Rhea americana. The sequence goes on along the minus strand of NW_028186967.1, from coordinate 524,597 downwards.
GGCGGCACCGCCCTAGTGCGCGACCCCAGAGCGCCCGCTGTTCCCCGTTGCTCCGCGACCAGACGCCGTGGGATGAACCAACTGGTCCGCCTTGCGGGGGGGGATAAAAGTATTTTTTTAAGCACCTTTCTTACGGAGGGATAGTGCTCGCGACGGCTGCTCCCTCCCGCCCGAAAGTGGAGCGGTTTGCCTCAGAGGGTAACTGCACTCCCTTCCGAGCGCGCTCTGTGAGCAGCGTCATGTTTTCGGACTGAACAGCAACCCCCGCCGAGGACTTGGTTCCGCCTTCGCCGCTCCCAAGGGCTGGGAGCGGTGGGGGGCGCACGGATAACGGATACACTTGCGCTAACAGCGGGGAGCCCCGCGGAGCCCCAAGGCGCGGGCGGCGGATGCGGCGAGGAGGACCCCGCGTCACGGCCGCCGCCGTGGGGCGGAGCGCTTGCCCGGCTCCCCTTCCCCCCTCAGCCCCTTCCCCCTCCGCGCCCGCAGGTGGTAGGCGCCAGCGTGGCGCGGCGGGCCAATCGCAGCGGCTGTTGTTGGGAGGYGGCCGGGTGACATTGGGAGGGGGGCAGGTAGGGCGGCCGGTACCGGCACCGGCGCGGCCGCCATCATGCTGGCGGCGCTGGGGCGCTCGGCGGCGGCGCGGCTCCTGCGGGCTGGCGGCGGCGCGACCGGGCTGCGGCAGTGAGTGCGGAGGCGGCGGGGCCGGGGCCGGGGCCGGGAGCGGGGCCGGGAGCGGGGGTGACGCGGTGCGGTGTGTTGCAGCGCGGGCGGCGGGGTGCACATCGAGCCGCGGTACCGGCAGTTCCCGCAGCTGACGCGGGCGCAGATAATCCGAGGCGAGGCCCTGTCCGGTTTCATGTGGTTCTGGATCCTCTGGCACTTCTGGCACAACTCGGACCTGGTGCTGGTGAGGCCGGCGTGGCGGCGGGGGGTGAGGGGGCCCGGGCCTGGCCTGGCCTGGCCCGGTCCGGCCCGGCCCTGGCCCCGGCCCCGCTGTGACCGAGCCTCTCGCCGCAGGGTCACTTYCCCTACCCCGACCCCGCGGCGTGGACGGACGAGGAGCTGGGCATCCCCCCCGACGACGCCGAGTAGGCGCCCCCGCAGCCCCCGGTACGCGCTGCCTTCGCCCCGCTCCCTCGCTGGGCTCGGAGGAGACGCTTGTGAACGCTTTTCTTTTTATTTTTTTACCCCCACCGTGCCTTATGAACGGGAGCGCACTTCAAACGCCTGGCGCTTCAAAGCGCAGCTACACGGCGGTTCCTGCCTTGCCGCYGGGTCGCGGTTGGCTTTAAGCAGCGATAAGCCTAGCTGCCACTGCAGGCGYAGTCCAGGTTGTGCAGCTGCTGGGCTGTATTTCTTTAAAGCTCCTGATTGCAACAGGGTCAGGGAGTGCGTGGCACAGAGCACGGTGCTCCACAACGCTTCTTTTCTGTTGCTACTGCTAAAAGTGCCTCTACTTTCTGCAGCTACTTCCACAATTTCTAAGGCAGATGTGCCAAAGCTGCGTTCTGCTGAATGCAGATAGCTTTTGTACTTCTGCTGTCTGCACATGCTGTTTTCCTGGGYGCGTACCTGAAAGCTTGAGTCCTGTATTTGGCAATACACAACTCTGTGCAATTTTTGGACTGCCACTTCAGAATTATTGAGTCTATGCTATGCTATAGACAATGTTCTCCAACTTTGAAACATGCTCTATTACTGGGCAGAGACCCTTAAAATTCTTCCTTTATTAAGTGTTGGGCTTTTTATTCTTTAATTGCTCCATCACTTAAGCCACTGTTTCATAATATGACTGTAAAATTTTAAGAGCTTCAAACAYTGCTGAAGGCAGGAGGAGCCACTATTGAAGAGGTCTTCTCCAGCCCTTAGCTGTGGAAAGTGMCTGGCAAAAGATTGAGTGTTCTCTTGTGTTACTTGCAGGTTGTGGCRAGATCCCTGGAACTACAGCTTTGGCTCTTCTGTCCTTGATTCAATAAATACTAACTGTAAACAAACTCTAATCTAAGATGTGCTTTGTTTTTTGAATGCTATGTGACTCCTAGGGAATGAACAGTTACAGCTTTAGAGGTGAGGTATTTGAATCTGAATTAGCCTTTGTTTTTTCCGTTGATAATGTAACGGCTTCTCTCAAGAAGGTTTGCATCGACATTCAGATGAAAGTTTTAAAAACTGATCGGAGTAGGTAAGAACACGGTAGGAATGCTATTGTCTTATTGACTAGGTGGTAGACAAAGTGGGGAAATTCAACAACTTGTTGATGWTAGAAGTATGATGAAACCAACCTCAAAGGAATTTTCACTGAAGTCTTTTAAGTATCTTGGAATACAGCTTGTGTAGGAGCAGGCATAACRGTCATGAACAGAACTCAGACTAACTTGCACCAAGCTTTTGCTAGGGTGAAGGGGAATTTTTCCTTGGTGATGTGAAATTTCACGTTGAATTTTGTGAAAAAGTCTTCTGCAAAGGGAAAAGTGGCTTCATGCTAAGCACACTGTTCAGGGAGGAACCAGATAAAGATGAGTTGAAATTGGTTGGGTTATTCTTCAAACAGCTCCCTGTTTCTTTTTTGCCAGAACTAGTTCTAAATCAACAAGGTCAAAATAAATTCATTTTCACTCCCAGTAAAATGACCACGGTTGCCCCCCTGAAACATCAGGGAAAGGATGACTTGTGAATTATGTGGTAATCAATCTCCTGCTTCAGACTTATCCATGCAGTCAATCTTTATTATAGCAGTATTCTCATATTCACATCAAGTACATAGAACTTTTTGCCTTTTATATAATACAGAGTTCTTTAAATAACTTTACACAGAAATAGTTTTCTTCAATCTGAATTCAGCTATCAAATTTTAATATGTTTTAAGTCTCCATGCTCTCTAACCAAACTGGACAATATTTCCCATTGTACAAATTTACATGAGAAAAACTCCAAAGTACAAATGAAGGGACAACAAAAGTAAAGAGGGGGGAAACAAACAAGAAATACAAGTTGTATTGGCAATCAAAGGGGAAACTTCAGAAGGAAAGAAGGGGAGTTGCCATGACCTATGTAACAGAAAACTGAAAATAAACACCGTTATGAATTAAAAAATAAATACAACTTTCAAAACAATTACTCCATTGTAGATTTTAAAAAGCAGCTATGGAAATCTACTAACACAATTGTTTTAAGTAATTGGACCAGACCTTCTACTTTGCAGTCGTAAGCCCCTTGCAAACCTCTGGTGGTTAAAAAATATAGTAATACAGCTGAAAGGAATGTTGTGTTAGTACAGAGTTTAAATTGGTGGGACATACATTTCATTGCACTAAAAAACAAACAAAAAACTGTATAGAAATTTCCCTTTCCTCTCCTTACTAGATACTTTGCCTTTCATAAACAAGCCTCTGTATTATGAGGTAATGCCATCGCCTTGACTATATATAAAAAAGTTTAAAGGATATAGATTTATATACTATCTATAAACTTTAAACAAGCCAGTCCTCTYTTATTCCCCACAGGGTCCAACTACCACCTGCGATACCTTCCATCAGTTTTTAATGAAACGTATGCACTGTGTCTTTTGTGGAAAGCCCCCCCGAGAGACTAGTGCACCTTTCCTAATCTAGGAAAAGTAGCACGCTCTCAAGTGAGAAAGAGAGACTGCACAACGGATTCCAAACACGTATGCCTATTCCTTCAAAACAAGGCAGAGTCACAGAAGGCAACAGTGGCCAGGCTGCATGTATGATTTGACATAGAAAAAAAGGGATCAAATTAGGGTGCTGACCATTAATGAGCTTTGCAACTGCTAAAGGAAAAGGTCGTCTGCCCAGCCCTGGGAGGCCATCGCTAGAACTGGAACAGGGAGGTGGGGAGGGAAGTTGCTACCCGAGCACGACGCTGGTGCAGGCAGGGGGCTCGAGGGAATGCTGTCCTTGCGCTCAGGACAATCGACAGCGCAACGCTCTAGCTCTTTTAACTAGAAGATCGGTAGACCTTGCTCCAACTAGAGCATGCCCCAGCACTTGCTCCCAAGGAATTTCAGGGSCTGCAAGGAGCAGCAGGACTTTCCTCAGTCAGTTGAGATTTTTTTTTCCCCAATGGCRTAATTTAGACGGCCAAAACATGCAAGCTGACCACTGTCAAGTTTGTCAGTTGAGGACAAGTTGTGCGGAGAGGGGGGAGGAAGGGAAAGCAGGAAGGACACAAGGCTCATGAAGGAATGATGTGCATGTTTTTTATGTTTTTTTTTCTCTAAAGGTTCACAGCTTTGAATAAAAAAGCACATTTATTGCACTTACTTACATTTATTTTAAACAGAGTTAATTTAAATTATGCCCTCAAAACCCCCCACCATCCCAAAATAACCCAACACCTATGTTTGGTCCATTTTGCCCCTAGACCCAATATCTGTGCCCAGATGGTGGGCTTCATTGCTTCTCCTAATGTTCCATTAAACTCCCAAACACACAAACGGATTTTCTTTTCAACAAGGGTGAACACACAAATGCAACACAATGACATTCATCAAAACAAAAATCAACCATTTTTCAAGCCCAAACAAAAAGAATACATAATCTTTTGCTTTTGTGTTTTACTCGCTCAAAAGTAAATGTCACACAAGGCTTATTCTTAGAGTACAGCTGCTGCGGATGTGATAACAAACTAGACAAAATGACTGGACAGGCCACTGTCGGCTCTTAAGGAGGCTGGATGAGTTGAACACACTGCTGCTGTGATGCTAAAACGCCCAGGCAGTTTACATCAGCCCCCTTTCTCTTGGCAAGATAGGGAAATAGTTTCTTTATGAGCTTAATCAAAAAACACAACCATCATCTTAGGTGAGCTTTTAGTGCAGAATTTGGGGTAGGTAAATGGATTCCAGAGAGTTCCTGGAATGTTAGTAAAACACTTAAAAATTACACTATGATTTATAAAAGGAACAAAGACAAATTAAAATCAATCTGATACTTTGTATGAACTGTGCATTTAGACATAATTCTGAATTATAAAATTTATGTCCAAAGTCTTGTCCCAAAGAAGAAAAAGAAAAGATCTGACAAAGCACTAACATCAAAAACCATTCTTTTGTCCTCGTGGACAAATAGGTTAAATATGACACTAGTATTTAGGTACTGCCAGAAGCCTATGTAACAGCTTGAAATTTGAACAAATCAAATGCAAACATACTGGTTGTCCCTCACCTGACAAGATAACTATTATTTCCCAAGGTTAATGTGCAATAACAGAATATGTGATCACTAAACCGGAGCCTGCATTGTTGAGAAATTGCAAGAGGCCTGAAAAAGAACTAAGGAAACCTGCTGATATTCCATAAAACAAAACTAATTGCACCTTCTGGATAAATAGTTCTATGCTCTGAATGGTGTGGATTTTGACTACATATTATCAATTTTTCCTAAACTAGCTCTCATTTTTCATCTGTTGTCTCATTCCCTAATAGTACAACTTCAGGCCTCTTCAAAGCTTTACCTCGCATTTCTTTAACAAGATCTTTGTGTCTGTGGAGAGCAGAAAGCTTGCTTACTTTTACGTTAAATGAACGTCATTTTACTTTCAATAGAGCAGACTTCCCATAGCAGGTTTACTGYAACTGAATTAGGTATCCTTCAATTCCTGGTTTTGAAATGATCACAGGTATTTGGGGAATACTCTTTGTCCTCCTTGATCCTTTACATTTATTTGTTTACCCTCTCCAAAACTGCCAATCTAAAATAATAGCTATATACAAAACTACTGCACCAGAAGTAAACCAAAGCCACTGCTYTAGTTATAAAGCACCTGGCTTACATTCTGTTGTACTTTTAAGTTGCGAAGGCACATGATCATTTGGCAAACTACAAAGACTGTTTTTGGGGATCCCTATGTAAACCATTTAATAGAGGGTCTTGGTATCTTTCTTTTCTAAATAAAATGTATGTGCCAGTTTTCACTYCAGCTTACTCTTGGTATCCTCCATCTTCTGCAGTTTTTAAACAGTTTTCTCATCCACAATTTTATAATTATTTACTGCTGTCATAGTGCTGACTTCACTAGTTTGTGTTAGCATCCTTGAAACTTAAAGGCAAACAAAAAGTTTTAACAATTCAGCTTTACTCTGTTCTTTTGATGAGCTTGCTTACTAAAAGATACAATGTGCGCCAAAACAAATATGAAGTGCAAACGCATATTAACAAGGCAGCAGTAAATGGAAAGTTTGCTAAACTTCTATGTAAATGAGTAACAAAACTACAGAACACCCAACACCTTCAAAGTGATGCCTCAATAGTCCATTTACRTGACAGATTTTTAACTGCACTTGACTGTACCTAGAAACTTTGCCTGTCATATTATGCTACTGGTGATTTTTTTTTCGACAAATAGAAGACACGTTGTCTACAGTACTATGAATAGTTTGTGCTACACATGCTACACTCACAGTCAAGAAGGGAATGAAATCTATAGGCTGCAAGGATGTGAAATGTCTGCATGCTTCTTCCCTAAATTTAGCCCCTCCAGTTATCAAAACTTCAACTTAGACTGGATTGTAAGGTCTTTGGGGATCTGGCTTCCCAAATGTTCTGTAAAATGCATTTAGAACACCATAAAAACACAGAAGGAAACCTATTTACGTATGATCTTCAGTGTTTTTTTTTTTCCCCTATTGGGACATTTGTGGAAGACATGATATTTTTATCAACAGTTAGCATTTCATTCATTTTGAGTCATAAAGGCCAAGTTCTGCCTCTCTTGAGCACAGATTACTTTAAGYGATGTTGAGGGGCCATGATAAGATGGCAGTATTTGCCCTCAAACAGTTTGCATCATCATCAGCTCCTAAAGCATTCAAGTAYAAGAAGAGATGCTTTAGGTATGCATAAAAAGCAGATTCATCTAATGACCAAATGAGTTCAGTGAAAAATAAATGACTAATAAGCTAATTGTATCTGAAGCCATTTAGCACTTAATTCAAGTGGAAATTACTTTGAAAATAATCAGACCTCTATGTTCCTACTATTTGGTTTAAGCTCCACTATGATGTTCCCGTTCCAGCAAATGCACCGTAGGAAATAACCACGTACTGATGGGAAAGCGGCAACAGATAACTCTGCAGGCCTCTTCTAACTGTATGGGAAAGGAAAGGGAGGGTGAACAAGATAGAAGAGGTATGTGTGAGTATGTGTAGTTAATAAAGATCTTAAAAAGAGGTGGGATTATTTTGTGGCAGTTTTGAAAATATTTTATTAGATATTAGATACTACAGAGCTAAAAAGCCCATGACTATCTAGAAGTATGTCCCAACACATACACACAACCAAATATGTACCAACAGTTCCATACTATGGCATGGACATATGGTTGGGACATCATAGAGAAGCTTAAGAGATTTGATGTGATCAACATGAATGTGGCTGTTGTTCATTTCAATTTACTTCCTTCATTCTAAATGGGGCATTCAATGCTTGTCTACTTGTCTCCTCATTCACTAAACACCTATAGGGCACTGTTAAGACCGATTCTGAAGGCATGCAAGACATCCAGAGTAATTCCTGAAGGAAAAAAATTAAAAAAAAATCAATTATTTACAAACCAAATTTACTCCTAAGTTTTGCATGAAAATTAAGTGGGACTTTTAAAAGATGAACACACATTACTAGAGCTAGCTGGAGGGAAACAAACAAATGTGAAAGCCAGTAGAAATGCATCCTGAAAGGACTTCTCTAAACAGCAGCCAAACAACTTGCACATTCCTCAGGGCAAAAAACAAAACAGAGAAACAAAATAACCAAACAAACCTACCTCAGTAAAAAACCCCAAAGATCACATGTTACTTATAAAGTGCTTTGCATGGACAAGGATAGCAGTTTTCCTTGTGCTTTTCCTATGGGCTCAAGAAGCATATTGTAGACTAATGGGTATTGAATCATCACAAAAATATGTTTGTTTTAAGTAAAGATAGAATGAAATTCCTAACAGTTATATTTTAGCAGAACAGYTTTCTGCTGGCATGACCTAGTGGAACAAAACTAGGGTTTTTAAACAAGCTCTGTGAAACAAATCACTCTCGAACCACATGTACATGCCTTGGCAACAGCTTCTTCAAAAGAATACTGAGTTCCAGTATGCCCTACATTTACAATTTAGGCCAAAGCCCATACATGGGGTRTAACGACGAGAGGGTTGGAAGGGGAATGAATAGTGACTTCACTCTCTTGGAGCTTATATTTGTAAATATTCTCACCTGCCTGCCAACCACATTGTCCCTAGACACTTTCCACCTCAGTTCAGTATCTGTCTTAAATTATTATTATGTTCTGCCACTCTGTCAGCAGCGAGCGCTAATTCACTGGTCTGCACACCACTGCTCACTTCATTAGCTTCTCCACACTGGAAGGTGGCTATTGCTACTACTTAAATTCTTGCCAATCTCAAGAAGAAACAAGCATACAAACAAACAAAAAAACCTTACAGCATCTGAAGACCGACATCAGACAAGAAAAAAGTTGTGCTTTTTTTTTTTTTTAAAATGCATCCTGTACACAAAATCAATTCTATTCATGTACCAACATGAATCACTTCATTCTCATAGTGACTATTAAGTCATTCACTATTGCTGTCTTGTTAATGTTTGTGGAATTAATATGAATACACAGTATTTCAGTTATAATTCCCACTTCAGATTAGTCCAGTCCCTATAAATATTCACTGACAAACAAATCAGACTACCAGCAGCACTGCACTACTCCAGGGTTTTACAAGTATGTTCCACTACTGATGTGCATTTCTCCCTCAACCCGGGAGCAACCTTCTGCAGACAGAAACAGTCCAACTCTCCTAGTGAGGGAAAGACACGTCTTCATCCAAYACGCACGCTTAGTAGGGACACCACATCTACGCACATTTAAATCCTTCATTTATCTGTCATGATTTTATTTACCCCTCTCTCACTCCATCCCCCCTCTCCCTCCCTAACCCCAAGCAAAAACCTCCCAGCTAGGGGCAGGTCAGTCCTTCTGCCTCATGTGGCATGGTATAGGGCAGATATGAATTCAATTCTGAAAACTTCTGTCTGAGCTTGAATTTCTTTCTAATGCGGTCTGACTTGCCTCTGTACAAATGATTTACATTTAATATCACATACCAGAGAACTCTGCAAACATCACAAGATATTCTACAAGAGGTAAACAATGTGCAGAACTTTGATTTTCTTTTTTTTTCTTTCTCTTTCATTTTTTTCCTTTTTCCCTGACTGGGTAACTTGTCAGAAAGCTACCAACCATTTGGAAACCAGGACTGGAGGACAGGAATACAAAGCACTTGAATGCAGACACCGCCACCTTCATCCTAGTTTGCAAAGTGTACAAAAGGGAAAGACAAACATAAGGGAGGAAGAGATCAAAGGGAAGAAAGCAATGAGAGGAGTAGTAGTCAGCGTGGATCCAGCAAGTACCGCTTAGTTTTGTTTTAATCCAACAACTTGCCATTAGGACAAGATGCTCCACATTTATACACACACTTATCAGAGGACGTTTAGTTAACAGGATAAAAATCCTTTAAAAAAAGCTCTCAAAAGTACCAAAACATAACTTTTGGAATGTCTAATTCTAGGGGGTTTTGTATATGTATTCAATTCAACCTGAGAACTTTTTTCCCCATTTATGAAAACATTACATATTGGTAAGGTACCTGGCATTAACCTGCACCCTCTTTTAAAATAAAACTTTTAAAGTAGGTACATACACCATTCACAGTCTGCATCAGGAATTCTACAGACTTCAGATGCCACAGTAGCATCTCTGATAAATACATTGTATCGGATGATACAAAAGAAAAAAAAAAAGGACAATCTCACCACATATTTTTTGTTAACTTCAGTTTGTTGCTGGACCAACAAAAGAAGGATTTACCTAATCCTTCTAAAAGATGCCATATATGCACACACCAAGAAAATACTGGAAAGGGAAAAAGATTAAGGTTGGTGGTTGTTTGTTTTTTTTTCCCGAAAAAGTGATACAATAGATCTGAAAAAAGGTGCAGCAGCATCCCCTTTTCCTTTAGATTAAGCTCTTTGACTTTAGAATAACATCTCCAGCTCCACCACCCCATAATTTTAATTTTACTTAATTAACAACCAGTAATAGAGGCAGATTTTGGTGTTTGACATTGCAATACAATGAAAAGGGGATACTGCATTGTCTGTAAATCAGTGAGCACACTAGGAAAAAAAGAGCAGAACGGAGGATGATTCTTTTAATTAGCACTCATCAGATATTCAGCCTCTGATGATACGTTGTTAGAGGGAGAAAGCCGACCGGCAGACCATCCAAAGCAAGTCTCCTAAGTTGCAGCAGCAGTTCCATCCCCTCATGCCTGAGCACCAAAGTCAAACCATGCGCGCCCTCTCCTCTCTCCTGGGAATGATGCCAAGGGCACAGGCAGCCACTGTGGGTCTCCGAATGCACGTGGTGTTTTGTGTTGAAGGAGAAACACTGGCAGCAGAGTATTCTGGTTCCTAAAAAGGTACTTTTTTTTCCCCATTGTGTTGGACTGGCAGTTCCATTCTGCTCCATTTTTAAGCTTATGGATATCTTTTCTAAATTACTTTAGGTGTTGAGGAGCAGAATAGAGTTTTGATGTTAAGAAACTGTAGGAACACAAGACTTAAATAACAGAGTGGATGCTGCCATGGTGCTGTGGCTACTTGAACGCTGCAAATTCTCCTGTAGAGGGAGGACAAGAGCTTGGTTTAAAAAGGTGATTTCAATTATTAGGTGATCAGAGATTCTCTCAAAACTAGTTGAACATTAGGTTAAACATAAAGATGTTAAAAAAATGCAAACAGTTAAAAATAAAGCATAAAAGACTATACAGTGAAAGAACACTGAATACAGAGCCAGCACATTTTACTGAAAAAAGAATTTCTTAAAAGCAAGCTGTACCCATTCTGCCCAGGACAAAGGTCTGAAAGTTCAAGCAGTGTCTAATTCATCATGGATTTAAAAATAAAATGTGTCAGTTTAATTTCACTTTAAACTCCCTATTGCACATACATCCAGCTGAAAAGTGACAGTTGCAATAAATGTGTCGACTGCAAACTAATCTCTATCCTAGTCGAAAACCCATTTGTAACAACGAACTATTTACACACATGCTAACCTTTAAGGACTGTATGCAGTAAAGTGCCCAAATATCAAACCAGTATTAAAGAATATTAGAACCTGGCTTACATACCAACATAGCACCCTACTGTGAGGGAGGGGATGGAGGGGGGGGACCCCCACACAAGATTGTCTATTCATTCCCAGACCAGCAGTTACGGATCACTAATAGGGAGCATGCAGAAATAGAGCAACCTATGCTTACTTCAGAATTATTGAATAAACAATAATTCTGCGCAGTGTTTTCCCATGCAATTATCAACACRTTCTACATCATTTATTTAGTGTCAGCATGCTGTCAGATATACAGTCTCATTTCAAAGATGATGAAATTATGGCACAGAGCAAAATTGCTGCCTGAAGTCTTATGACACAGAGCTTTGAAGAGAAGCTGAAACTAAGATGCTTATCCTCTTAATCTTATGTGTTGACCAAAAATTTCACTTCCACACACACASAGAAATTATGCCTAGTAAGATTTTTAGGAACATATGTCCAAATAAGATTGACCAAAAGGACTCAAGAATGATGGAAAAAAAATACATACATACATAAAACTTTACACTGTTGGGTTTCATGTGGATTTTGTGTTAAATCATGTCCCTTTCTTAACAGGATTTTTCAGAGCTCTTTCATTAATGAAGGATTGATAAATACACGGAACAGACCTTTTGTTCTGTTCAACAGAAGTGTGTGAATACTGCTACATCCAAACAATTGTTTTCTATCTTGGTGTCCTGCCATCTTTTCCAAGAACAGGAGTTGGGCTGATTTTGGTTTATAAAATTTTYATTCTGCATATAGAAAACCAAATCAGAAATGTCTCTGCAAAAAGAATTTCAGACTGATGACACTAATTCAGAGGAACGGCTTGCTCTATAAAGAAAGGAACCAGGAAGAGTGCCCAGCAGTCAGTATGGGGGGTGGGGGTGGGAAAACAGCATGGACAGGGCCTGGTAGGAACAGCTGCTATGGCTGATACAAGGGAGCGGGAAGAAAATCAGCAAGAAGAGCCAAGAGGGTCCTGTGAGTCATAGGAAATGAGAAAGGAGTGCACCCAAGGTCTAAACTGAGGGTGGCTGGCACAGGGGGCTGTGACAGAGCCCAAGCAAAATGGGTCTTGAGTGCCTGTGATGGTAGCTTCAAGTTCTAACAACATAAGGAGAAAAGCCAACGCTTCATGATGACTCTAATTCCTATTTTACTAGCCCTATCAAAAGATAAGACTCTTGCTCTAAAATACTCTACCTGGTAATGTTCTTGCTTCTGTCTGGCACATTTCTTTGATTTCCTTACTCTCTTCACAATACTGTCAATAGCACCTCAGTTTTTGCACTTTTTCTTCCTCCCCCCTCCCCATCTCCCTTTTAAGGAGAGAAGGGCAAAAGGTCATCAAATACTGCCTGTATGTGAGGCTTCTTTTTTTTTCTATTTTTTCAAAAGAATGACATTCATGCTTAGCTACACCTTCAAAACATGCTCTACTTAATTTATTTTTCAGCCTGCTTTCCTAAACTGCGGATTAAAGATCAATTTATAAACAAGAGATTGCTCCCTCATTACTCATCCTGTCCTTCAGCCCATTCCTGCTAATAGTTTAGCTTTTAACAGTTGTACAGGGATTTAAGAAGATAAAAGATGATGCCCATTAATTATGAAGGGGCAATGGAAAAATAGAAGTCAAGACTTCTTGACCAGAAGTATGGAAGTATTTCAGATAGCATAGTAACTATAAAAAGGTGATTTTCAGACATTTTTTCCATTTAAGTAAAATCTTATCAAAGACTCCTGAGATGCAGAATGCATGCAGTCAGGTGACCTAATCTGAACTATAAACTCACTGTTTTCTAGTACTACAGAAATATCTTGCCTGAGAGCAATGAATGGATGAAATGATGACAGCTTTGAGAATACATCTGACATACCTTGTCCTGCATGAATAGGATCATCCCAATTCTGCCCTGCTAAACCTTTGSATGCAGTTCTGCAACAGCCACTGCCAGTCTAAGCTGCAACTACTCTCCCTCATGGCCTGAGCTGGAGAGCACTGTCTTCCTCACTGTACCACACTGGCACTCATCTATCTGGCCCTGAGGCAAGATGGCTCAAGGAGCTGATCTAGCAAATGCTATCCTTGGGATTTGGGGCAGGGAGATTTTTCTGATGATTTTTGGAGAACTTCTTTGTTGTTGGTGGTGGGAAACCCACACAACTCTGCACTGACCTGACTCCTTGTGGGATTGGAGAGCATTTGCCAGTGCGAGGGTAGAAACCAGACCATAGCTATTCCATCAGTGTACCATGCTATAAAACTACATATTTAAAAATTCGGAATGTGAAAAGGTAAGAGACTTTTTTATTAGTTGAGATGGACATCTGATGCACTTTTTACATTTTCTCTTCTACCATGAAGAACTGTCATCAAAGAAATTCATTTCCAAATGACATATGGCATTTTAAAATTTACATTTCTTATAGAGCGCACTTTTGAGTTAGTTGCTACAGTCTTTTCATGTTTGTCATACACAAAGCAAGCGGACACTACTTCAAATGCACACTCGCAAAAATCTGTACTAAAAAGATTAAGTTGTCTCACGTATCCACATGATAYACTTACGATAGGGGCATGTTTTGAGTGAACTAGCTGCCTCTTGTTCCTGGAAGGATTTAAGATGTAGCGTGCCAGAGTCCACTCTTGACAAATTTRTAAGTAATCCGGACCCCTACGGTCACTAAAGAATATATATGGCATCTTAACTGTATTCCTTATCCTAGAGGACATGCCATGTTTTCTCAGAAGGATCCTAATGAGAAGAATGCTTTCCTTCTAGGTCCATGCTAGCTGTGTCCACTGCAGCAGAGAGCAACTGACTTAAAGGGAGAGTATTTCTACACTAGATCTGCCACCTTGCCTGAATTACATTCACAGACACAGAAAAAAAGCAGTTTTCCATCCAATCTTGTAGCAATCTTCTAGTATGGCTACTCTCCACTAGCTAAATAAAAAGTTGGAACATACCCAGATGTGGATAGTTGGTATGCTCAGGAGAATGTACAGCAGCACTTACAAGGGTCCAGTCCAGTAGAAGGTACCAAGAAATATTTCATTTCTGTACTCAGATGAGGAGATGTAAAGATAAAAGGAATCTCACATAGTATAAACCACCCTTCCCAAAAGCCTGGGTCCTCATTGACCCGTTTTCAAGACCTATAGACATCTGTTTCTAAACAATATAGCTGAGTTGCAGTCACTTTTTAAGAATCCTGACCAAATCTACAGATGTATTTAGGCATCTTTTTCCTATACATGTTCCCAAATTGTACTGAAACTGCAATCATAAACTACATAAGTTATAGGCCCAAATGCCTCTATGTCAGATAAGGGCAATGATCATCAAAAAAAAAAATCCTCCTTTTAGGTTTCATAAAAATATTTTGTAAGAAGCAAAGCTCATATGCTAGTCAAAGATGTAAGAATGGTGCTTGACATATAAGATAACCTCAAGGGACACAAGCAAAATTCTAATGCACTGACCACAGATACAGTAGGAAATGTGACCAAATATATCTAAGGATGGCAGCATATTTTCTGTAATTGTAGTTCCTGTAACACTGAAGAATAGTCTTAACAGCAAGGATAACACTACTCTGAAGAATATCTTGCTTGAACTTATCTGGCAGACTCTAGAAAGAGTAAGACTGGGCAGGGCAGTGACGATGGTTCTGCATTCTCCTGAAATCCAAGTAAGCATTTTCTGCGTGCGATGAAGCATTTCTAGACTTTAGAAGAGACTCAGCAGCCTTCCTCATGCTTACTGAGATGGGCACTGTAACCTGCACTGAATACCATTCACCAAGGCTTAAGAAAGCATTTCTCTCAACTCTCTGAAATGGARAATTTAATGGGTAAAAGGAAAAAAAATCCACTGAAATTCTGTTTTCATTTTAAGATAGGACTACCAAGATAAGGCAGAAGTACCAGGAAGATGGGAAATAGTTTTTTTTTAAGACAATAACTTTCATCTTCAATAACTGTTTCCATAGAGCTAGATTTCAACAGCTGAATTTTCTTGCATAACATAATGAAAAAAGAAAAGTTAGTTCCAAAATTGTTCCAACAGTAGAAGCCAAAATTATCATCAGAATTAGGTCAGAAAAATGTAGAAATTACCTATCTCTCTCTAAACTAGTTCCACCTCCTGCTTTAAAATACGCAGTAGCCAGAAAGCAGAAAATTTTTGAACTTATGATATAATATAAAAGCATGTTGCTAGCAAAAGTGCAAACTTATCTATAAAAGCCATTAAGAACATTTCTGGCCCTTGAAGTCTTAGCAAAAACAGCAATAGCTTGTTTCTGGTGCAGAATAATCTGTGAAAATGAAAAGCTTGACAGTTTGAAACAAACAGAAACCACCTGATCGCAAAATACACAACACTATTGTTACTGTTTTCATATTTGACACCAAAGATCAATATAACCTGAACCACTACTCTGATTTACCAGTTCCAGAGAAGAGGTCCAGACAAAAATAGTCTTTCAAGTAAGTTGACATGATAAGGTTTCTAGCTTTCTCAGTTAGATATCTAGTTTAACTGACTCACTTCCCATCAAGCTAGCAGCTTTTATATGGAAGTGAAAAAAACAACCCCTCACTGAACAGTATATGTTCAGTAGTATTAATAACAATATTGAAGAAACTATAATGTTTCATTTTAACAAAGTTCATGGTATAATACTGATTTCTATGAAAACAACTATGTTTTCAAATGCTCTTTTCCTATTATGAGTGTCAGCAGTGTTTTTCTTTTAAAGAATTTGGTTATACTTGAGAGGTGACCATTATTAGTAATATTCTTGCTGTTCAGCAAAATGGAGATTCAGAATTCCTTCTATGTCGCATTGTAAGAAAACACTGAGCTATCTAAACTATAGCACATCAGAACATTTAGGCAAAAAACAAAAACAAAAATCCCAAACCACCACTCCTCTGCAGGAGGAGATGTTCTCTAAGCAGCACTATTTTATACCTTAACTTTCAAAATAAAAGTCACATATCACTAAGGTCTTTCTCTGCATTCTGTGTTGTATCTGCTAACTTCTGTTGCTCACAAGAAGTTTTGACTGAGCTCTGCTCTGCAGCTAAGTTTATTTCCCTCCTTGTTCCCCATATATGAGACTATTACTAACTGAAGAATCTAAGCCTATTGCTCAATTATAATGACCTCAACTGAAAAAACAAGAGGGTAGCTCAAGGAGATTAAAATTAAATACATTACTGAGTAACTAACTCCAATCAGTAAACTCGACAAAAAATGACACAGCAAGCACAAATGAAAACCAGCGACCTTAGGATGATATTTGCTTGTTTTGAAGTGACTTTTCCCATTTCTCTTAAGTGACCTTATAATTCTTCTTGCGCCAGCTGTTCCCAAGGCATCCATTACTGGCACATACTTTGTGCTGTGGATGCCCAGCATTAGGAAGTGAATGTTCATTCCCTCAGCACACCTTAAAAAATAGCTGGGTGGAACTGAGAACATACATGTGTTGCACACACGGGAACACACCAGCACGTAGACAAACAGGCACATGCTTTCACATTTCTTTTCAGTGTACTGGAAACCCACCGTATCCCCCTGCTTGGATGGGTGTTTTTGGAGAAGCACAAGCATATAGACTAAAATCCTCCGTCTGGAAGCCAGCCCGGTTTAATGAGGGCTCAGATGCACTGCGGTGAATTTTTGGCAATGACCGGGCCAGAAGCTCAATGGAGGCAAGGATCTAAAACAAACAGAAAATCAGTGATCAAATCTAGTGCTCCAAAGCTGTTAGCAGTATCATTAAACCAAAGGCAGAACATCAATTAATTACAGACAAATCAGACAAATATTTATACACAAATTTAAAACAGAAACATTTAAAAATAGATCAGTACTTTGCACTCTGATGTTTTTTTCCTCACAAGCCTGAAAAGGACATTTTGGAAAGACACATTTTCCTCTTTAAAAAGGCATACAGATTTCCCTCTGTGAGCTTTATGACTGAAGTTGTCTTTTCTTTACCTCCTTGATTATGCAGTAGTATCTATATCATCACTGCAAAGAAGGACAGTTTTGAAAGCAGTATCCTTAACACTACTACTATGAAGCCAATAGGGGGAGCTCAGTATTTTTGACACTGATTCTGTATACTTAATAAAAAGTTAAAAAATAACTCAGCTCTTAGAATCTAAGCCTTTCCCAGCATGGGCGATAAATCAAGTTTTGTGACAAACTATCACTTTCCCATCATAGTGTTGGGGGGCAGGAAGAGAAGTAAAAAGATTTCTGAGAATATACACAGAAAATTCTAACTCTGAAGCATTACTGCTTTACTACAATTATTAATTTCACTATTGCCCAGTAGAACTTTCTCCAACACATAAATACTTTTCCAACTACACAAGTAATGCTAATACTTGCTTTTTGGACTGAAGATGAACATTTCTAATTAAACAGCGTTAACCAGGTCCAAAACAATACTCTTGGGAAGCCCAAGAGTACTCAACAGAATACTCAACAGAAAAACAAAAAAATCTTGAACTGGCTAGTGAGTTCATAATTGACCTTTCTTTTTCCTATTTGGATTGTAAAGTCAAATGAACACCAAAGAGGAACATTTCTCACCTGTGGAAAAAGGGGTCTCTCATCTCTTTTCTTCTTTAAACATTCTGCCATTAGTCTCTTCATAGCTTTTGGGCAGTTGCTCCGTACTTTGCTGAGATCTGGAGATAGGTACCCTCGTCCCACCATAAATATTATCTTTATTTTAGGGAAAAAGATGAAGGGGAAGAAGATAAGTTCATAAAACAAACAGTGTAACAAGTAAGAAAAATGATGAATCTTGCTGATTTTTTGTTGGACTGTTTTAGTTCTAGCARCAAGTTTTCTGCTCCTAGGAAGTAGTATCTGATAGTGAAATTGCCRATTTCCCTGGTGTAATGCTTGCTGACCTACTTGGTACAGAGAAAAGGTTACACTTTTCTTCCTCCTCTTTTATTTATTTCTTTTTAAGAGAGAGAGATMTAGGTGAAACTTGAATGCTTGTAAACAGTTGCCATTTATAGCAATAACCATCTGAGGAACAGTTCTTGGGTGGCAAAAACAATTTTTAAAAAAGGCAATTCCATAGCAAGAACAGAATACCTAAAAATAAAATACTAACGTGTTTCATAATGCAGAAGACAACAGCTAGTTCATACTTAAAGGCATTTTAGGAAACATATGGACTTCAAATCTATAAAATACCCTTACCTTTTGAAAATAAACTCCTTCACATACTTTTCCAGCACAGAAGCTTGTTATTTCCATCTGATACTCCCCTCCCCACCAGAAAAAAAAACAAAACAAAAAAACAAAAAAAAACCTAAAAACAATAACAAGAGAGAGATTGGCTGTCCTTTGTGGAAACTATTATAAGTCAGGTTTAGTATTTCATTTACACATAGTCGGGCTCTGTTTTTTCTTTCTTTTTCTTTTCTTTTCTTTTTTTTCTTTTTTTTTTTTTTAAAGTAGTATCTTTAAAATTTTAAAATTGAAGGTTTGCATTATATCTAGGACTAAAACTTAAGCATAGACCTGATAGTCACTTAATAGAAAGCAAGAAAGCAAAGTGTAAGTCTGGTTTATCTTCTTTTGCATATATGAAGAATATGAAAAAACATCAAACATCAAGCCAAGGTCAAATGACTGCAGTTTCTGTACTGCAGTCACACTGACACTAAATAGCCCTTTCAAGCTTACTAATCAAGATCCATTCACGCTGCAGCAGGTGATCACTACCTTTTCTGAACAGTCAGATATGCCTTATCGATTAATGACACATACCTGTTTCATATCTTGACGCATAGGTAAAACAACATATATAGCTTGCTTGATATGCTATTTATACAAAGTAACCCTGGTCTGTCTTCAACTTTTTGAAGTAGTTGCATCTGGGTTTGTATTAAGAGGCAGCATGAAACTCCCATAAGTTTTCTTCAGAAATTCCCAAGTGGCAGAGCAATGTTTCATAGTAAAGACTTGTCTATCCTGTCCCTCACTACTTCTGCAAACAGACTTACCAGTATGTAGGAGTTAAGTCTTTTCTAAAGAAATACAGTACTTAATTTGAAATTATTCAAAATTATTATTTTTGTTTCTAATACTTTTTATAAATACATAGGATTTTACTTCTAATTACATGAGGAGAATGTCACCACAAGAACAGCCCTATCATTCTACAGAAATCTGTTAAGGTGAGAGACACTGTAAGGTACAAAAGAATGATACTTTACTCACTGAGAATCTCAGCTGTGAGATAGTAGCTAATGTATATGCACTAACACGGAGCAGGCAATGTTTATATTCTTTCTAGAAAATAGCCTGGGAATGATAAAACTCAACACATCAGGTCACGTTTTATATGTATGCTTCACTTGTGATTTAAAATTTGTTTCAGCACTCAGTTCTGGGCACCCACAGCTCCAGGGCTCATGATTCAAATCTCGAAAGGTTAAAACAAAACAATGACCAGACGCTGCTTTTAAAAGGCTGTAGCCATCTGGCCAGGAATCTGGACATTTCCCTTCTTTAAAAAGAAATAAAATATAGAGAAAAGGATTCGCTCCGGATTTGATGAATTRGGATGAAGTGTTCTGACATATATGGAAGCAGCCTTATAAAATGGCATTCTCAGATGAACGTTGCTATGGTTGCAATCCTCAAGTACTGGCATTGGTGGGGGGGGGGGAAGAAAGAGATGCAGACACACAAATGCAACATAAATATCTCACCACCTAGACATGGAATACTTTGCACCAAAGGCCTTGACGCACAGATCCTATTAGACAAGAGAAAGCAGAAAAGCCTTCCTGAACATGGCTATCATATGGAGACATACAGGTATGGGGTATCACTATTATGGACCATTCATTCACAATTAAGTAATCTTCTTACAGGATACACATACGATGAGAAGTCATACATGCTATCAAGTAGTATTACTGGAGAGATGCTGGAATTCTGAATTTCCATTAGATGGTGCACACATTTTTCAAGACTGAAATGAATATAAAGCATTCAGTGAAATGATGGCTGCTCCATTTTGTTACTTCTGTTCCTGAACTACTGTTCAATGCAATTTAGGAGGGGAAAAAAGRAGGGGGGGGGACTGTGAATCTATGGAAAATCACTTCTCTTTTGCAGAACTGTTTTAAGTCAGATTACTATTAAGTAATGTGTTCTCTCCCTAATAAGTATCCTGGCAACCTGCTCAGAATCTGAAAATCTGTACCTGAAGCAAAAAGAATTAAAAATACCTCAAGAAAATTAGGGGTATTGGTGCTATGTGGCTAAGGCAGGTCTTAAAAAAAAAAAAGTTGAAGTGTTATCTCAAAAACATCAGAAAGTGCATTTCACAAAGCTAAATCATTCTCTTCTTGAGGCCATAGTCGGCCTACAGTAAGTGAACAAGAAATTGAAGTCAAACTATTCCCAAGCCCGTACRTCCTTTACCTGGTCCCTGTTGTTGATGTTTGAGTATGGTAACTGCCCAGTCATCAATTCATACAGAACAATCCCAAACGCATACACATCCGACTGAAAGCTATATGGGTTTTTATCTTGCATCCTAATAACTTCTGGTGCCTGTACCACAAAAGGAAAGAATTAGTTTTTATTTAATTGTATCCCACTGCATCTCACATGCCAGTTAGAAAATACAGACTTGTCCAGAGTGTAACAGGTGCAAGGCCTGCTCCTGGCGCTTCAGATGTTACTAGATCCTAGTACAGAGTGGACTTTGATGTGAATCTCAAAATCCATTGGTTCTCTTTAGCTTGGTGATCCATTTATTGTTCTATGATAGCACAAAATGACAACGTAAGGGCTAAGGACCYATCCCAGAACTAGAATTATAACATTGAAAAATTGCTGAATAAYTACTGAAAAAAATAATTAAGCCTTCAGGTTCTTCAGGGAGAAAAGCAGACAGCTGAGTTGCACAGCAGGTAATAAATATTCTTCTTATGAAGAGGTAATTTTCAGTGTGACCATGCTTGAATACTTAAAATGTTAACAGCACATTACTTTTGGCTGGGTGATCCCCTGCTCCTTTTTTCGGAAGCTTTTTATGGATTTTCTCATCTTCTCCTCAGCCCTCAATTAATCATATCCTTTTTCTTTAGGTACTATTTTCCTTTCAGTTTTAACYCTCAAAATAGGGAATAACATCATCTAGGGTTTTTGCTGACTACTGGAAAASATATGCCTAAAGAAGAACTGAAAAGCATTTATTCATTTCATATTACTTCTCAGCCTTTCCAGCTTAATATAGCTTAATATGTCCATGTGCTTGTAAGTTAAATTGTTTTTTTTTTAATAAACAAAACTATTTCCCCATTACTTACCATCCATAGAATAGATCCAGAAAGTTGCTCAAACTGATGGGATCCACTCCATCGTGATTTCACTGTAGCTAGACCGAAGTCACCTATTTTAACTGTGAGGTCTTCATGAAGAAAAATATCTAAAAGGGAAACGTTAAGGAAAAAACAAACACACTGTACTGAGCCTAAAGATCACCACAAGAACTGTAAATAGCTATGAATTTGCAACATTAGATACAAGTTTCTAATACCTACCACCACTAAAGAAAGTCATCATTCCTCATATAATTCCTGACATTCTTACAAGTCAGCATCTTGATTTACAGTCATTTACGATTATATATATATAATGACTGGACCAGTACTGAGCAGACTATGGCCCAGATGACTTTCTCAATAGACATGAAAAGTACTCCTTACTTCGCTACATGATTTTATCCCTTCTCAGTCACATTTCAACACAGTAAATTTTCATACATGAACAGCTTTTCAGATTAGTAAATTCATTTCTGGCAGAAAAAAGAAGATTGATGTCAACGTTCCACAGTCTCTTCTCTGGGAAAGGATACTATTACTCTTGAGGTCTCTGTGAATGATTGACTTGGCATGCAAATAACTGAAAAAGAACATCATAGATTGAGTGGGTTAAATGACATTTCACTAATCAACAGCTCAAAGTTCCTGTACTACTGAAACACAAACTTCACGCATTCAAAATGTTCACATTTGTCAAGATGGTAAAACCTCAGTTATCTATGACAGTTCTTCCAACAGCCAAGAATAACAAAAATAAAATAAAAATGGTATTTCCAGCTCAAACCTGATGCTACTGAACAATGAAATAACTATTATTCACCAATTTCTGTGTTTTAATTCTAATAGCATTCAGAATCAAAATCAAAGAATTTCAGTAGTTTTTGACATGCCATTCAGGGTTGAAAGCTCTGCCCCCCAGGCTCTGGCCTTTGTGGTGACTGCCAGACATCTTACAGAAAATTCATAGCTTTAGCCAAGCTGTTTTTAAACTGTGGGACACAGAAGTGCTTCTCAGCTCTTAGAGTGTAGCCCATAAATATGCTGACTGTTTTTTAGTAAAAGATTGGAAAAAAGATCCTCCTATTTGCAAATGGATAAACAGATTGCAAGGAGTACAGAGGAAAGTACTCGCCACACAGCCTAAGTTTAGCCTAAATTAGGCAACTAGCCTTCTATTGCTCTCTGTTTAGTCGATGAGATTGGCACATTGAGATTGGCCAGAGGGGCCTCAGTTCAGGTTCCTGCTTTGACTCCTGCTTAAAGAAGAGCTTCAGCATCTCCACTGCCTGAAGAGGGAGCCTGGGGAGACCAGCAGGCTAGCAGGAGCCTGAGGYTAGTTGCTGTAAACACATCCTCATCCCCTGACTAAAAATAACATAATACTTGGTAGAAAAATGGCACTATTAATTTCAATCATCTTACAATTTTTTTAGCTGGAGGGTAATTTCTCTGATCTTACATCAGTGATTTTGACACAGAATATTGAGCTGGTTCTGCAAATACTTACTCACTCTATACCCTTTATGGGAGTAATGATTACTTAACATAAGCTTCTTAGAATGAAATAGATATGTTTTCTCCAAATGCTGAAATCTATTACTTTACTTAATAGACAGCTACAATACTTTAATGAGAAGAACTAATTATAAATTGATTCTTTTTGCTAATCGGGCTCTTTACCTTCTGTATTATCTTACAGGATTGTGTCCTTCAGTTCACTAGGTGACCTTTTTTTAAAATGTATTTTCTCTCCTACTATAAGACTATCTGCCTTGTAACAAATATACCCTAAAGCCTTAAAYAGAAAAATAATTACAAGAAAAGTACAGGCAATAAAGAGATAAATAAAGGTAATGCAAACTCCAGATTCACTCATGTTTTACATAATTCAATACTTTTTATTCAATAAATGTAATTTTTATTTTTATTTAAATTTAAAAAAATAAAATTTACTCACAAAGTAGTTGGTACATTGTTTACGACTTTAAGTTAATGACTTAGTTTTTTTGAAAGGATTCTTAAACAAGATATTGATAACAACAGCCGTTTCCATTAAAGATAAAAATGATTTCTGATTACCGTTTTGTTCATCCTTAAAGCAGTCACTGTATTTCACAGCTTACAATAAACCTTAAGTACTTTTGCTTTATCCTTGAAATTGAATGTTTTATTTTATAATTCACCTGTTCAAACAGGTGTTGACAAAAGTATTTGTAGAATTTGGTTTTTCATCTTACATATTCTGGGTACAGATTCAAATTTGTTGTTTATTACTACTCTTAATACAAGAATTAAGGCTGTTTTGCTCATAAGATTGAAAGTTTGACCACATTGTAGTCATCTTTATTCTACTTTCTGAGACCATCTTCCTTGATGATTTGTCTTTCCCCTATGTTCTAACAAAAGAACATAAGAATACCTATTTTAATCATCAACAGTAATAAATACTCCACCAAACACCTTGCTCATCAAGGCAGGACTCTGGTCTTGGCAAAGCAAGCAGATGCTAACCTGGCTAATTTGCCAGTGTCAGTCAGTGCGAAGAGTTTAAGTAAATGTTGTCCCAACATTCATTTGCAAACAAGTAGTAAGATACTTACTCCATGCCTTGTGCAGTCTGTCGTGCAATATCAATTAGTTTGATCATTTCAAATTTGGTCTCAATGATGTGTAGATGGTGGTATAAGCTGGACCCCTCACACCATTGTGTAACAATAGCCAACTGAGGCTTTGTTGAGTAACCCATAAAAAGCAGGATATTCACATGTCGTGTTTTCCTGTTGAAAAAAWGATCAGGAGGAAATCACTCTAAAAAATAGGTGGAACTATCACAGTCTAAATGGATCTATTCCAAACAGAGGTTCTTCAGTCAAACTCAGCTTTTTCTAAAATAAAATGGCAATTGAATTATTACTGAATTATCTCATTTGCTGAATTATTACAGCCTTTGGCCTTTCTTATTGTGATGATGTAGAATAGCGAATAGCTACCGCAGGACAAGCACTGCTTCCTCTTGCATTTGCAAGTGAACCCAGCACAGTACTGATCAGAAGACACAGTGGGTCCATGTTGGACAGCAATGGTTTGAAGGTAGGGCTGCTCTTGTGTAACCCCTTTCCAACTAGGAGATGCTGCCACCCACAAAGAGGACTTCTAAAACTAAATTCTAGTCTCAGAGGCTTCCAAAAAGGACAACTATTTTATTTAGAAAACAACAGTACATTTTCTTGACAGGGCTTCAGCTTTTCTTAATGCTTTGTTTGGTAAGAACATATATGGAGCGACCATAAAAGTGAGGATGGGAACAGATATGAAAACTGCATATCCTTGTATCCCAGTAGGATACGATATTCTCTATGAACTTGATTTCAAACAGCACTGGAAAAGACTGGGGTTCACCACAAAGATTTTATCAGATTAAATCAAATTTCTTGGACAGAATGGAGCAATTCCAAACAAAATAAAAAGTTCACAAAAGACAATCCAGAGAGAGTTATCTCAGTAGATACAAAGCCTGAAAGAATCTACTGATACCTTGTGAAATATAAAAGATACTTCTCACTGTTCAAGAATGGTCAATGACAGCCTTATTGTCATCAAGTGGAGATGGTAAGGAACTAGATACCTTCAAACATATCAAATAGAGATTACCAAGATAACACACCTCTGAATGCTGGACTATTTCCTAACTTTCTCAGTGGCTGAGGAAAAAGAAAGGCAGTTTTCTTTCAAAACAGGTTGGTGCTGAAAGCACTCTGCTCACTGTTGATGAAACCTGACAAACCAGGTGGTAGCTGTGGTAGCTTCTTAAATCCATGCTGCTGCTGCTGCAGATGGCATAGCTCTTCATGTTATCTTACACTGGAAAGCCAACATGCGAGCCCAGAATGTGAACCCTTTTGTCCTCTCAGTGTTGCAGACTTGGCCAGGTTTTGACTACGTGACTTGTGCCTTTTTCAGGCTTGAAGATTTGTCAAGTGGTGGTGGAGAGTAATTGCAGTGTGAATAAAAGTCAGCATTTTCTCACAAATCCTACCTCAAAGCTCAAAAAAAAAAAAAAAAAAGTAAAAGCATAAAGGAAAAGGCACTCTTACAGATAAATCTAGCTTGCCTGGGTCAAAGGATAGGACAGCTGACTACTCAAAGTGCTGAAATGATCAACAACAAAGAAAGGCTGGACTCCAGCTATGAGGCTTCCAGCAGAAATTTGAACTAGGAATGAAACGCAAGATTTCTGACATCAGTTTTTGAGTTTCAGTAACTTCTCCTGAAAAGATATTTCAAACAACACACACAGGTATCCGTGCTAGCATACCCCAGTGAGCCTCTCTTTTCACAACTACAGGCTTAGAATTTTCAAGACACTTCTACAGGGAAAAGGCTGAGCATCCCCTTTTTACCATGCATTTTACTGGGGATGCTCTTCCAAAAGCAGCATGCAGCTCAACACAACAGCTTCYCAGAGGCAACAGGTTTCTTTCCAGTTTGTTTCTTAAAACAGAACTATGCTCAAGACAGTAATTGGGTGCCAACAGTCTTCTCCAATACATATTTTATCATATTTTGTTGAAGGATCCTTTAAGAACTGAACTCAAGACAAATACTTTCTCTGAGAAAGTACAAGCAGGAAACATGAACAAAAGATCAAGAAGTGACTTCATGAGAAATACATTAAAAAAACATCGAGAAGAGTCACTTCGTGAAAAGAAATAATTAAACAGTATAGAATACGGGCAGTGGTGCCTGGAAAACAACAGTTAATAAAAATTACATTTTCTGTTCAAGGCATCATCATGGAGGAGGAATAAGATCAATGCATTCTAACAGAAATACAAAATGCAATGATTACTTAAGCATAAATCTACACAGATGACCTTACATCATTAAAAATATTCTTACCTGAGCACTCCTACTTCGTTTTTGAAAGCCTGTAACTGTTGAGGTGTAGGTGCCGTAACATTCAACATTTTCACTGCCACATCACCTTAAAATAGCAATTTTTAAAAAGTGCTGTTGACTCAGAATCTTCAATTGTGAAAATGCTAACTACAGCAAATACTGAGATACTTTTTTCTAGTTATAGTGAAATCAACCACTACAATATTAAAACAAGTAAATAAGTAAAATTCTGTAAAAGCATATAAGCACTATTCTTAATTTACTATGTGAATACCTAGCCGTGTCTAAGCTTTACACACACACACACACACACATACAGAGAAAGAGAGAGAGAGAGAGAGAGAGAGAGAGGGAGGGAGGGAGGGAGGGAGAGAGAGGGTCTTGGGATTCTAATTCAGTGAGATGGATACTTCAGCTTCACTAGTAACTGTGTTTCATCTTTACCCTGTATATTACCTCATTCACCAATAAAGGCAATAGTTGAGTGTTCTAAGCAGCTAAAAGTTCTTTTTAACACACTGCTTTTTTTAATTTAAAAAGTATTCAGATAATGTCACTTTCTTGAGACTAACTCTTTGCMATGATGGCCACATACCATGCCACTTTCCTTTGTAGACAGTTCCAAAYGATCCAGACCCTATCCTTTGTCCAACTGTGATCTGTCCATCTGGTATCTCCCAATCATCGCTTGAATCTCGTCGACCAAGGGTTTTCTTTATGTATATACATATTTATATGCACAAATAAAAAAAAGAAAGAAAACATTTTAATGCCTGCTAATATAGGCCCTTTTAAAAAGATTTTATATCAGTATTTTATGCCATGAAAGTCTTTATTCTTTTCAAACTAGGCAAATATAAGACCTCAGGATATAGACACTAAATAATTTCCCGCATGAAGTATTTTTCAGAGACTTCTGGCAGTGCCAAACCAATAAAAATTGAGAAAAGCTCTTAACAAAAAAAAAAAAAAAAGTCTCGTGACTAAGAATTAAAAAATAAATGAGGTTAAATATGAATTTAAAAATGAGGTCATCTTTATGTATTGTTACATTTGAGACTCATTAGAGAACATTCACTGTTCACGAAACATGGTGGGAAACGTTAAACTGTTCTCTGATGGCTAACTCGAATTACAGCGAGAAGCATACCAAGACTTTTGGGTGCAATACAGTAAAAGTGAGCACAGAGAGTGGTTTAAGTGCTTATGCATAGTCCCACTATTTCAATGTTCCACTATTTACTGGTTTAAAGTCCTTGATCATTACAATACTTGTCCTCAGAATAATTTCTGATTGCTCTGATAAAACAGAAGGGAAAAGAACATGGGTATGTGCTATAGAAGAATGAAAATAATCAATCTTTCTCTTACCATTCTATTTCTGTCTTCTGAGGATGAGGATGACTTCCTCTCCCGTTGGGGTCCTGGTGATTTCTGTAACGCTTTCACATTGGTGAGTGACCCAGGTAAAGAGGCAGGAGGGGTTGCAGACAAACCTGCAGTTGAACCTAGATTTCAGAAACAACATAACTTTACCTATGTTTGTAAGAAGCCCATTTATAAGAATGTACTAAGTGCAAGAATTGTGTTTAAGATGCAGTATCTCCAAATATCAATGTAAATGTTAAGAAGGAACAAATATATACTTTAGGAATGTTGTACTAATCCTAAATTAGTGCTCAAATCTCACTCAGGTAACAGGAAGAGGCAAAGTCTATAGCAAACATTCCTTTATACCAGATAGTCCTCAGTCTCTTGCTTATGAATTATCAGAAAGACACTGTATCTTTAAATAAAAATGTATTTTTTAATTCCACCAGTTTCTTTGACAAGAAAAGTAGTAGTATTTCTGTTAACTGCAGCTGCCTCTCAAGACTTCTTGTAGCTAACTTTTTGGTGGCTCAATAAATAGCTGAGATACTGTACTTTAGAATTAAAACAGACTAAATGCAAAATGTAGAAATGTTTTCTAGCTAAGTCTCCAAGTGCCACCTCAAAAAAATTTTGGCTGTTTTAAAGTTCTGTTAGCAGAGAGCTCTTACAAATAAAAGATTGTAGAAAGGATTATAAAAAGAATGCATTCTTCAGTTAGCTATCTGAAGTACATTCTATCAAATACAAAAAGTATAGTACTTTTGTAGCATACATGTTATGTGAACAAAGCTATGTAGAAAAATGTCACTAATAGGGCTGTGTTTCAGAGCTCCAATGCCTCTTTACAAATCCAACACTTAAACTAGACATTGTTTTTTAAAATACATTATAATTAYTAGCAACAAGGTTAGGCTGACACTCCTAATGCAAAGGACATAAAATAGGGTCAACTGTTAATTAAGTTTATGCTGCTCTGCTACACAATGTATGTCACTGCATGAGACCTCCAACACTCTAGTGCGTTCTCTTACCTCAGTGCTTTGGGAAGTGGTGGAAAACAGTACTCCTTCCTCATATTCCTTCAGAAGCCCCCTTCTTACCTAAAGAGTCTCCTGATGTCAAAGTGAATTCAAATTCTTCTAACTTTTATAACCAGTTCAGTCACTCTGGGTGTACTAATTTATCAGACTATATTAATCATTGCCTCTCCTAACTGTGCTAAAATCCATCCAAGTGGAAGTGCCCAATGACAACATACCAACATAACAAAAATGGGATGCTGCACCCACATCTGTCCCACATGCTAAAGTAGCAATAACGATGCATATTGGGCATCGTAACAACATTTACACATACTTGGAAGCCAGTGAGCTAAAGAATGGCTTCCACATGTATATCAAATTAAGTGTATAAGGCTTAAAAAAAACAGGAAAAAAATTCCCCAAACCTACTACGTTACAGTTTTTCTCTGCAATATCAAAGTTCTACTAGAATTACATTGCAGGTACAGTAGAGTCTCCTACTGAATTTTTAAATACAAAAAAACACTAGCACAATATTCACCCTTCAGTGAAAAAGGTTACAGCACGTGGTAGAACACTATGGTTATCTGTTCATAGTAGTATCAGAAGGCCTATTCTCCAGGATACCACTGGACTTAAGTTATTATCTGGGACTTTGAAGCTATGTTTAATGTATTCCATGCTGTAGTTAGTTTGCTTGTTGGGAACACCTATCTTCTTAAAAAAAAAAAAAAAAAATCTGGTACAATTTTGTAAGTTCATAAAGTGAACTGCTCTTGATGCATTCTGAAACAAAAGTCTTTGAAACAGCCAAGGTGGTAGCATTTGAAAACCACACACTACATGCACTGAATTACCCATTCCTGCATGAATACATAGAGATATTAATATACCATGCTATTACTTAGTCACTTTTTACTTAGTTTTTTCCAGTATACGAAATCCCAAGATTTCTGGGATTTTGTGTAATACAACAAATCCATTGACAGCTTTAGGCCTGAATTATCCCTAGAGCCAATAACATGTGAAAAACAGAAGTCTTATTTTGTGCGGTTCAGGACACAAATATTTCACTGGAAGTTTACTAAATAAGAATTACATAAGAGCCTGATCYGGTATAAATCATCTAGTGCCCCAGTATGGTAATAATAAAACTCTCAAAATACGAAGTATTTAGCAGAAGCTGACATTACTTGAAAAGCTTGAGACCTAACAAGTTATCAATGGAAATGTTTGCAACTCACAATTTCCTAGACTACTTTTCAAAACAAAGAATATTGCATATAGAAAACTGTTAAAGCACTGAACTGACTTAAAATGAACAGTCAAGGAAATTCTAAGTTAAGGATGCCACTTTGTCTTTAAAACCATCCCAATGAAATCCAAGAACCTTTGTTTAGAATATTATGTTAAGGTCTGTATAAAAACCTCAACTACGAAATTCCTTGCTTTAGAAGATTTAAGTCAGACTTTATTTAGTCATTTTCAAGCGTGTAAGGGTGAAAGTGAGTATGTGTGAAAAGCACATTCAAAGCATTCCAGCCAGGCCAAGCGAAAAAAAAGAAGTGTTTTGATAAAACTCACACACTTACATACACACGGTGTGAGGGTGAAGCACAAACAGCATCTGTGGATTTACTTATTTTGTTTTGGGTGAAAACAAGAAAGAAGAGCCCAACTACCTCTGAACACTGGGCCAGGCTCAAAATCAAACACTATTTCACTGGGGACAGAATGAAGGAGGGGACTGGGAGTCCGGGATTGGTATTTCCGAAGACAGCGCATCAGCTGGTTCAAAGGGGCTGTTAGAGAGAAAGAGACGGGCAGGCAGAGACAGAAAGACAGACACATAGAAGAAATGAAAGAAGTCATGGGAAATAAMTAGGATGCTTTGACTCCTATTCATAGATTGCTTCTGTACTTTGAAGGAAAAAAACGTCAATTATTGAAAACATTATTTCAAGAATGGGAACAGCCAATAGTTCTCAGATGCCAAGCAGACAGTTTATGATCAAAAGTTAAAACCAACAYGATAGCAGAACATTTAAATGCTGGACAAAATGGGCAAAACTGTGGGGAGCCACATCTACCAAGACATACGAGATAGTTAAAACTGGCACCTTTAAATCAGTATGCTTGCAGGATTAGAGAAAAATTTTTAAAAGGTGTTCTACTGCTGGCATAAGAAAAAACAGCTCCCCCAAACACAAACCAGCAGGTAGGCACTGTCCTACCAGCTAGGAGTTTCTGATGGGAGAAAAAAAAATAGTGATAGCTCGTGGTACAAAACCTTAAAGATCAAGATGGAGTGCATCAAGATAGTTCAGACTTTGCTTATGGTCAAAGCAAGTCATAATTAATAGGAGACGACTGTGTTAATAACTTGGAATTGGAGAAACTGTCACATGCCTGCCCTCTTTACTAGATACAGCCGTATCGTTTCAAAGGCATAAACACAGTGTATGAGAAGCCCTTGCAAGACTTCGACAACCAATGGGAGAACTGACTTCACAGGCCTGTGCATAATATGTGAAGAACAATAAATCCCTGTTCTGGCACTAGCTCTCTCTTTACAGTGTATTGAGGCTGCGTACAACACYGTTACTGAAAGGAACATAAACAGACCTGGTTTTAACTTAAGGTCCTAACAACTTGGTTCCAAGATCAGCACAGGCATGCAGTACAGCAAAGCAGCATCTTCAGCAGGGGTAGAGGGGGAGAAGAAGTGGAGTATTTCATGCTGCTTTAGGATGCAGCAGTTCATACGGAAGGTCCATTTACTGTGTCAACGGACTTCAAACAAAAGCCCTTTTTRTTTCCGTGGGTGGAAGGGTAACAATAGGCATAAAAATCTTTGAGAAACTGTTGGGAATTACAGCATATCTGTGTGCAGTTGTGTGAGTGAGAGAGCGTGTTTGAGAGAGAGGAAAAAATACAAGTTTAAGACAATTTTAAAGCTACAGCTAGATACTCTTTGAGACTTTTTCTCCTTCTGTCTCCCCCACTGCCAGAATGACGGGCAAATGACTCAAATTTTTGTCAGACACATATTAAGATCATGGACAAGCAAATGTAAATTCATTTCTTGTTCTAGTCATATTCTCCCTGGTGTCTGTGTTTTGTAGAAGTAGACAAAGGGAAGGGATAAAGCAACCGTGGAATTAAATACAGCACAGGAGCTAGTTTAAACACTACTTACCTCCCTCTCCTCGTAAACCCTGGTCTCTRATCAAGTCCTATAAATAAGGAGGAAAAAAAAGAAAACTGTATCCAATTCCCATAATATAGTTTACATTACAGAACAAAGAGGGGAATTAGGGAAATTAGGAATCCCTAACAATGTTATCTAGTGAATAAAAGTTGTTTCCTATCTTGACCTACTAAAAACAGTAACTCCAAAGAACTAGTTATAACAACTATTACACTTTTCAAAATGATTTAATTTAAAACAGCATCTCCCAGGAGCAAATTGATAGGCACACAACAACAGATGCTGACAAGAAAATAAGGATTTAAACATGCAGCTGGCCAAAATGCAAGAAGAAATATTAAACCAAACCTTGTAGTTGTATTATTGCCACAAAAAATATTTGAACTTGCATATTGGAAGCTGGAACATCTATGTCCTGTAAATAAGTCAAATGAATTCTGCTTTTTGGTAACCGAGTGCCTCATCTACATACCCAGATRCACTCCGTTCTTTTCAGAAATGATTAATTGCAATAGGTGCCCTTCACTTGCTGTCTACTGTTAACAGAGAGTATTTTTTACAAACTGTTCATACTGCAAATAAACTATAGTAAGAATAGCAGTTTTCTGAACAGAAAACAATTCTAACAAATTCCATCCACAGATCCATTTTCATCATTAAGGATTTATTTTGCTTTATTTTATTTTTTAACATGAGGGTATCTAGGCTATGGTCATACAATTATTTCATTTCTTCGTACATTTGCTGTGTTGCTGAAATTGCTGGTCCTGCCTCTTATATACCATATTTGCTATATACCATATGCAAATAACTGTGCAGCAACACTCTTTAACAGTCAGCAAATTTTTCACCTTTCCTTCAAAACAAAAAGGATTTTGTGCTTTGTAATGTCCAAGTAGACTTCAAGACTGCTCACCTGACAAGTGAATAATTTCTAAAAAATGGACTCAAAGGTCAAAAACAACTCATGTATATCAGCTAAATTGCAAAGAGAATGTTGTAACCAATATTTTGAAAGGTGCTTGCTGGCATTATGCCTAATATCAATCATTATTAAGTATTACAATTCAGCATCCAGAAATTTCAAAACAGAGGAAAACACAWCAACTGCAACAGTTTCTGGACACTATGAAAGAATGTTTACAATAAAAATCCAGTTTTAGCTCCTGAAATCTGAAGCAACACTCAGTAAATCTGAATTCAGTTTACTGCAATAAACACATCAACTTCGATGCCAGAAACACTTCCCTTAAGTTCAAATATTAAAAAAAATCTCTCACATAATGAAATATATAAATACATAGAAAGSTTTTCAAGAATGGTTACTAGCTTTCAGATTCTTAATGCTATGGTACAGCTAGCAGCACAAGCCTTGGGACTAATCATAAAAAATGAGTGACGGACTGAGATAGCACGGCTGTTTGAAAATCAAAGGACAGGACTGTCAAAACACAGTTTCTGCTTTTGGAGAAGGGGTTATTTGTGTTCTCACAACTCTGACTAGCAAAAACCTTCTTATCTGGTGTCTATGAAGATTCTGAAAGAGCATCAGGAATTAGCTTAAAAATTTAGTATTTGTGTGTGCACATTATAAATTAATGCACCGATACGGGTAAGGAAAAAATATTCACCATTTCTGACCTAAATGTTCTTAATACTTACATCAATATTGACTGGCTCGATTGTATTGATGTGAACATTAGGGGCTGAAGAGGATCGGTCGCGTTGCCCAAATTGATTCCGATGGTCTTCATCTGCTGGTCGGAAGGGCTGTGGGATTGGAATGGATTTTGAAGGAGAAGGACTAGGGAGAATTGGTGGTCTGAGAAACAAAGTCAAGGAAAAAGAGGATTTAGGTCTACAAATGGCTTCAAATACTGCATAGTGGGTGTGGTAAATCCTTTTCAACTACGATAATACATACATAATAAAGCTGGTCTAAAGGCCTGCATAAAAACAATTTATAATGAATGATCTCTAATCCCCTAGGATCAATTGCAACAACCCTCCGCTGCACGAACTACCCAATTACATGGCTGTGAAAATGCCTGGAGTTTCCAAAACCAAATAATAATAATAAAAAAGCCTAACAAATCCACATCATACCTAGCTAGTAATACTAAATTCTGATGTAAAAATTAATATGGYCCAACATGCACTGCAGACACTGAGATGCTCTGCAGTTTATTAATATCATACACACTTTTTAATGGCAACCATTGAGAACTAAAAACGCTAAACATCTCACATCGAGATCACAGTTAAAAGATGTCACAAAACTGTAAGGATAGGATTGATAGGATTACTGTGCAATGAAGACAGACTGAAAAAGGAATCTTGGTCAATCAACATAATATTATGGCCAATGTAATATGAATTATTGATATCAAAGTAAAAATAAGCACATTACCTTTTAACCTCAACCTTCAGAAAATAATTTTGAATAGTGCAGCATTTTAAACATTATTTACAGTGTTACAGTTAGTCAATGCAAGAGATTTGGCTTGAAAAATAGTGTTCAGACTATACAAATGAATTTTTCAAAGAAATGCAATTGCTGCAGGTCATAGATCTAGATAAAGTATTTAATTTATAGGACCATGAATCACATTTAAAAGAGAAAACATCTAAAACACTTGCCTTTTCATTTGTAAGAAGGCAGAATGTCACTTATTTGGTTATCCTGCTATTTTGGTAAAGTGCAGTAAATCAGCATTCATCTCTTACTCAAGTCAAGGTCAATCGCTGTTAAGTCTAATGATTCAATTTAATGGATATAAGGCAAAAGTTCAATGAGAAATGCTCATCACCTTTCTCAAAGAGAATTTTATGCTTAAAATATACTGGGTAGCTAACAATGAGGTTTTCAGAACCTAGAGAAAACACAGCTCCTAAGGGAGGAGTGGAATCCTCTAGCCATTAAACTACTCCGTGGGTTACCATGCCCACGGAGGCAACGTCCACAGGGAGAAGCTGCAGATACAACCCATACAACAGCCTATAGCAGCAAGAGGGTTTTGGCACCATCTCCCGTAAGCGACCGCTCCCTGGCCTGTCCAAAGATACTTAAGGGCTACTAATGTTCTCAACGGGATCTTCAATGCTTTTCTCAGAAATGGGTCTGCTTTAAAGACTATTTTAGAGACTATTACCCTATCTTTTATAACAGATTTTACAGTTTGGCACAGATCCTCAATACAATCAGTACCCTAGAAGTACCTGTTATCTTTTCCTTCCTGGCCAACACTCTCACAATCAGAAATACAGCATTTATCGATAAGTTCAAAAAACAGTCTAGTAAGTCCTACTTATAAAGAAGAAAACCCCTTGATTATGTTTATGGAGTGGTAATAGAAGAGAAGGAGTAGGTAGGGGCTTAACTCTGCTAAATTTGTTTTAGAGAGATAATGATCTATTTTCAGATGACAGAATATGAATATTTTTATACTGGGAAGCAATGAACTGAAATTGCCACTAGGCTTATCTTGGAGGAAATGCCTCCAACAGCCCAGCATTTGGGCTAAGAAAGTGCTCAGAATTTCAAAAATGTCATTAAAAAGCAGTTAGTGTGAATATGCACATACTAAAATTTTCCTCTAATACAAATGAGTGAAATCTTTTCCATTGTGAATGAGGAAGTGTTGAACTCCTGAACATTTTAATACAGAAATCACACAACTAGAACCCACCTCAGGAGATGGGACACTGCACAGACATGAATGCAGGACTTGGCTGGTGTTCTAAGACCATATTTTCTCATAAAGGCAAGTGTATCAGAAACTGCACAGAAAGATTGCTGAAGAAAAGCACAAAAATTGCCTTGGGCTGGCTAGGACTATCATTGTTGGGATAACTGGCTCCTGCTTCAACTTCCTGTGACTCCTTGGCAACAATGAAATCTAAGGAAATGTGCAACAACAGCCACCAGACCACGGTGCTGGGGCAACGACGAGTGTGCATTTAAGCTCTGCCATAAAACTAAAGCAAAAGCAACTAGACTTTCTGTAATTGCGAGTAAGCCAAAGAARAAAAAAATCAATTGCAGAAATACTGTTTCATTTGCATTCTGTTTTATGAGTCATAAATGGTCATCTGCTAAGCGAAACCACAAACACTTCAGTATTTCTGGTTACAGGTCGTCAAGCATAGCATGCTGCTGTTAGAGGGTCTTTTAAAACAATCTGAATTGCTTTTACTACTTATTAGATTTTGACTCAAGAAAGTTCAGTATTTTCAGGAGAAAACTACAGGTTGACACCAAAGCCTCCTTTTTTGGATTTCTAAAGTATTTTTGTAAGAGTTTCTGAGCTTTAGATGCCAAGTAATCCAGAGAAGGAAATCTTGTAAGCAGTTAGCCACGTGCTCCATCTATACAAGCAGGATTTCATTAATGAGTAACCTTGGGACACTAATAAAGATCTGGTTATTTTTGCAAAACATGAGCATCCCTTTAAAGAGGTAATCAGTGAACAGAAAGACAAAAGTAATTTGCTAGTTTGAGTTCACAAGTTTGGGGTAGAGTGAACTGGCAGCTGCTGGCTGTGTGCAGCAAAGGCTGCACCCTGGTCTGCATCTATGCTGCAGAAAAACCATCACAAAGAACACAGCAATCCTCTTAGCTACCAGAAGCCCACTCTTAACAGTATTTTAAATACTGAGAGAAGAGTGGAAAAGGGGACACTGGAGCAAAAAGGAGTAGCCATCACAATTTGGGAGTAGGGGACATTGTTCTAGGAAACAGCTATAAAACTARTTCTGTAGGCTATGCTGCACGTACAGGCTGGCTCTAAAATGACAACAGTAAGTGCCAGCAAACAAATTGCCAAAAATTCAAGAGGATCAGAACACAGCTGCTGCAAAGAACTGTTTACTGTGGCATCCATGTAGCAGGCTGGAGTTTAGAGAAGCAGGGCAGTATAAGCACCAGGATTTGAGTTGGTTGCTCCCATGGCCTTTGCGTGCAGTAAACAGCCAACCTCCTTGCTAGAAGAAAACTTCTACAAATAAGGGCAATATTCAGATTGATTGAAGAGGGTATACCACCTTACTGTGCACACTTTCTTCAAGCCTTCTAGGTGGGTATTCCTTTAACAATAATTCTTAGCTTTCCAGGCTGATARAGTTATTTAATTAAGTTTTAAATGTGCTATAACCATACTGCTTGGCAGTATACCAGAACATGCTTTCCTTAGACCATGTATTTGTTATAAAACACATTGCTCCCTCCTCTTTTACGAAGACCAAACAGAAAGAGGTTTTGTCAGGAAGTGGAAAAGAAAAGTAAGCCAGGAAAAGGGAACATAACCTAATTCATGCTACTAATGACAGACACATGCAGATTTTAACCCTTTGTCAATGATAAATGTCAGTGTGTCCACAGACCTACTGCGCTACAAAACTAGGTCCACAGGAAAGAGGAAGGCAACTCAGAAAAGTGCCCACAGATGCTACTAAATATGTAAGTGATTTTATGGTATCATAACTCCTTATATAGTACATGCACAATTCCTTGCAATGATACAAGCTAGGTCATCTTACAAACATGAAAAGCAAACTTTAATACAAATTTTCCTCAGTTTCCTTAAACTCACCAAACAGAACTTGTCATGTATTTAAGAACTGGTCTACTCAGGAAAGATTTGTCTTAACATAGGTTTAGCTTGGAGCTCAGGGATTTTATTCAAAAAATTTTTTGCTGCTAAAGTGAAAAATGCCCATTCACATAGCTTCGATTATAGTAGTATATGCTACTTCTCTCTTAAGTGAAAGCATTTCTACTGCACTGCWTTTTTTTTTCTCCTCTTCTACACAATACAAAGCCTTCTGAACAAGGGTGTCTYAGTATGATGGTTAGCCACAGGGCTCACAGTTTATCTGGTGTAGATTGCAGATACCCATCAGGAACTACTGCAAGCAAAAACTTGCGTCAAACTAGCAGAGCCTTTTTTTGGTTCATACCAAAGTTTGTCTTGCTTTGGTTTCTGATGCTGCCATTAGCCAGGAGCATGGCAGCACTTTCATTTTCAAACATTTTTTTTAAACTATTAAACATCCTGGGTATAGTGCTACAGAGTATTTCAACTGCAGCAGCAACCAGGCAAACTGCACATTTGTGAGTCAAACATTCTATAATTACTGTGGTACCCCAACGATATTGCCAGAAAAAAACAAAGCAATTTCTTTCTTTCCACACCTCTGCAACCTGGAAAGGGTCAACAGCATCAAATCAAATATATGTTTTTTGGACAAAAGGACAGCAGTGCAAGTTTGTAACAACAAGCTACATAAGATCACTTCCAGAGCACCCTACGCAGAAGTCATCTAAAAATGACATAGCAGAAGTCTTTAAGAGTCATTACTTAGTATGGGTTACTGTATTTTTCTAAATTATGATAACCTGCTCCTTTCATCCTTGTCAGTTTGTAGGYGATAGTATTTGTAAATCAAGTGCTAGCACTTTCACAATGTTGTGCATTAACACTGATGTTTGGGTCCATGTCAAAGCTTTGCAATATTTTCATAAAACTTCTGCCAGCTTCACATATACAGGGCTATCAAGAGAAACCACATAGCTGCCATTTGTTCTCCAAACTAGGGCTCAGTTCACTAGCATGTTTTTCCAAATGTCCAAGAAATTTTGGGGAGCAAGAGGCTTTCCCTCATATTATATAGAATAAGGATGCTTTTTCTGGCACCAGGCACTTTTCTGCTAAGCAAGACTGCMTATCAGGTTAGATATCATAGGGAGTTTGCTAACATTTAGACACAGCAGTCTGGAAAAGGTCTGATGCCAGAACCTTTAGCGAAAAGCCTCATGTAACGAAACACAAAGGTTTTCTTCACCAAAGCACGGATGGGTTTAAGTGATGATGTAGTACTGTATGTAATCGTGCAAGATCTCTGTTTTCTTGGCTTCTCAGAACCTGTTCTAGACAGTAAAATACCTTCATCTGAGGCAGAATGATCAGGAAACATTTGTAAGACTGAAAAGAAAGCAGAGGTGTTTAATCATAGGCTAGAGGCTACTATAAGACGGGCTGGCAAACTCCCCAAAATGGTGCACAGACTATCCTCCTTTCTTAAGATTAAGCATGTTGGGAAATGTTGCTTTTCACAATGCTGTCAGCCTGTTCAGTGGCAGTATCCTGCCTCACGCAAAGCAGAGGCTTTAAGCTCCTACCAAGTCCAGCCTGCCTCTGTGCTATTTAAAATCTGCCCATGCACCCCCACCACCCATTCCATGGGTTACTTACCCTGCCATACAATCTGCCTCAYGAGTTTGCTGAATTTTGCCCAACATCATCTGAGAGAATAGATGGAAGTAGAAAAAGACAACTTTGGAATATTATGAAAAGCTAATCTCTCTCCTTTTCATATATCTCTAAGATCCAGGGAACTGCGTTCAGAGAAGCTCAGTGCTCATACTTGATGAGCAAAGATACACAAGAAACTTTATGATGGTGCAGTGAATAAAATGAATACAATGTGTTATATACAGTTTGCGTATTTCAATTTTATTACAAATGACTAATATCAGGGAGACCTACACTTTAATAATTCTTTCCAGCTAAGTGCAAATTATAAAGAAAATTACTGCTTTAGCATAAAAGAATGGTGCAAATCGCAAGAACTAAAATGCGACAAAAGAACTAAAGTGGAGGCTGAACACATTTGTGCAGGGGTTTCAGAAATGTGCAGGTGGGACCATATGCACTCTCTTATCTCAGGGTAGAACATCTGGAGGGACTGTCTATTGCTTACAATTGGAGGAACGAAAGGCTACAGGGCTAGGCTGGTTTAGGATGTTACATATGAGCAAAGTGCAAAGTTCTCCAGCATGCTTGTCATCTTTTGCATCATGTCCAATGTTCTTTTTCTGCATGTCCCTTTCTTTCCAATTGCTCCATATGATCCCTTGACAATCTCTCAGCATGTCACATATGCCTTTGCTCTTGAGCTTGTCTTGCAACACGAACTCTTCCCTTCATTCTTTGGGCATTTTGCCTGCTGCTGGAATCCCTTCACAAGGCTAAAGATGAAGAAAGATGTTTGCCTTCTCTTTCCTCAGGTTTATCAACCAATTAGTAACATCCCCTCCTCTGTAGGCTGTGCCATGCAAGATGCTAGGAGAACAGAGAAATCAAAGGAGCAATTATTAATTATGATAGCCACTGTACCAACAGTGAAAGAGTTAATTCTTCATATTTTCAATCTCCTTCCCCAACTCTAAGATTTTTTCCCCCTTATACTCTTCCCAGTCAAGATCACCTCAAAGACTTTTTTGCTTCCACTAGGTACTTCCCATACCTTCTGCAGTACCCTTTAACAAAACTTGGTTCAAGAAAGTAAATGTTTTTAAAGAGAAGGTGAGTAATTTTATTTACTCAAATTTCACAGAAATCAGTATTTCCACAACTGTGTCTTGAAGAGGCCAAGAAGTATTATTAAAGAAAGGCAAAAGAGTAAGTGGAAAAAGATACGGACAGTGCTTTGTTCTAATATGATAGTGTCTGTGCTGCTTTCATCACGGTAATATTACAAACACCAATATTGAAGGAAAATTGCACGATTTTGTAATCATGCATACTAATTATGAACACCAGCTGGTAATCATAAAGCATGTTCCAAAATAAAAGGAATTCTGAAGGCACAATATATGCCTTATTTTTATTTACTAAGGAAACCACAGCAAGGTAAAGAAAGCAAAAGATAAAAAGATAAAAAGCTTTTACAGCTCCTGCAACCACAAGCCTTTACAGATGCAACACTCTGAAAAAGTTCAATAACCTCAACTGTTAACGTTATTTTTAACTTCACACATATGAAAATGTTAACATTTAAAAACCTTAACACTTTATTAAACTCTGGTCTCACAATTTTTTCCTCTGTGTTTTTACTTCATAAAAACAAGAGTGTCTGAAGTAGTGCATGCATCAGTTAATCTACCCTGTTGTGTTCTTGTAAACTAGTGAGAAACCACAAATGCATGAAGATAAGGGTTGTTGAAAAGTAGAAAAATTTAGCATATAACAGCATTAGGATTGATGCTATATAATGCATTCCGTTTTCCATATATGTTCATACCAAACATGTTAAACTCCTTCATAGATTAATTGTTTTTGGTTTAGTTATAGTTTCAGATAAATTTTGATAGAGTCAGAGTCCGAATAGCTTACACAATCACAGGTAGTAGAGCAATGGATCTGTTACTACAGCAGATAGTGAACATCTGCAGGATGTAAAAGCAATATCCACTACCTGGAGAAAGCACTTCCAAATTTGCCTGAAACAACACAGAAGTAAGAACAGTAATATTAACCTCTTTTTTTTACTTACCAAATGAGGTTCCCTCTGCAGCACTGTCCATCTAGTTCCTGGGAAGTATCAAATTTGATCTTTCATGAAAAAAAGTCTGGGCTGTCCAGGGATTTTTTCTTCCAAATAGAGTCCACAGGTGCCTGTGTAGTTCCCAGTGGTGCTTTGGCTTTTGTTCCGGCACAATGCCCAGCATTCCAAGACAGTCTCTTTGCCAAAATTCTCCTCATAGCATGCACATGTTTTAGGAACATTTTCTGAGGGCTTTTGTCTTTGGTGTTTTTAGTAAGTCTGCATTGGGTTTCTTGACTTTGATGCACACTCTTGAATTACCCTTTCCTGGATTCTTCCTCAACTATCTAGTGCTAGGTATCAGCAAGCTATTAGCTACTAGGAGTATAACCTAAGTATAATCAGTTATTTGTTCACAGAGCAAGGGTCCAAAATTTTTCTTGGAAATACAGGGGAATGGAGGCTGTGATGGATTTTAGAAGTCTACTGGATCTACAAACAGATACTGTTTATATATGCCAACATTTAAACAGGAGGAAGACAGTTGTTCAGGAAGATCCCAAAGCAATGTATATGTGAAAAAGTTACTATTGTGATATTAAGAACCTAAAATTGGCATCTGTTCACACCAAAGTGCTGCAGTTTATTTAGAAACGGAGCTATGTCACATCAAAACAAATAAATCATAGTTTGATAGACATAAAATAAAAAGGTGTGGTATAGTTTTGGTTTGCATTTACTTTAAACACAAAATCTTTCCAGTTTAGACCAGGTCTAAGCTACCATAGAAAAGAAGGCAGTTTAACAGGTAAGGTCCCAGTTCTACAGACACTTATGCACATGCTTAACTGTTAAGCTCATTGCTAATTATGTCATTCATGTGAATGAAAACATCCACTTCTTTGAAGTTAAGCATAGGTGGAAGTATTTGCATGACAAGCCTGATAACAAAAATGTAGAGGGTTGCAAAGCAGTATTTAGAGTGTTTCGAGGCATACATTACTGAAATATTATGTTATTAAATGGCAGGAATAAGGTCATACCCAACAGAATCTGAGGGGGGCAATGAGGAATATGATCCAGATGCTGGGGTGGTCTCTCCTAAGGAGGTCTCCTCCTGCGGTATAGGATGATGTTCAAAGAACTTGGAGACAAATAGCAAACTGTAAGGCAAGAACAAAACAAAACAAACAAAAAAAAAACGAACTTGTGTAAAACCCTGGGGCTTTACAACACAACACTCAAGGTCTAAGAAAAGCCACAGATCAAATTCTAATTTTAAAATAATGCTAACACATTAACCTGCAAGTTTTGTTAAAAATATCATTTAATTCACATTAGATCAAAACATCATGCTTTATACACACCTTTATGGAAAGTAATTCTTGAATCTTTTACTCAAAAGTGTAAACATCTGAATACACTAAATATGAAACAAGAATACACAACTTAAAGTATATATTTGGTCACAGGAACTTAACTGAATGCCTGCATTGATGAAATGCCAAAACCAACTGCCAGATGGATAAAGTCATTTTATCTATAACCCTGAGCACATGATCTAGAGACACCGAAGCAATTGCAGATACAAATACCAACATAAGCAGAAAATAAGTTTATTCCTGGGGGAAGAAAAGCAGCATTTAAGCGATTCCTCATATGAAAGTCTATTTAAAAGACCTAATAACCTCTGTTGAAATTGATCAGATACAACAGAGCGAGTTCACTACAGATCCTTAACCTACATTACAAAGCCTTACACAAATGAATCAATAAATTCAAGAATACATGAATGTTTCGGACATGCTCTTTTGTATTTCTTACCTCGATATTTAAAACTCACCAGTGGATTTATTTTCAACCATTGCAAAAGCAACTGCAATTTAACCTTATTCAACTAGTGTCTCTAACAATTTTTTTCAGGTCAGAGAGAACAGCCCCACATCTGAACATTTAAACAGAGACCTAGCCATCATGTAATAAAGAACCAGTTTTGATCAAGAATGACATCTGGAAACAATGAGAAGTTTGTCTGATACAGTCAAGTGTTCAGTCACCCCATTCATCCTTCAAAGAAAGCATTTCACAATCCAGCAAAAAAAAATATGAACTGCTTGTCTGAACCAGAAGAGAGACAATATGAATTATGCAGTTTCACAAGCACAGTTGAGCTCCTATATTTTTTCAGGCATCTCCCCTTTCTAAATTACAGCTGTCGGTGATTTCTTATGTTAAATATATACACTTAATAGGTCTCCATTTTAAAACAAATTATGATTACTTACTCAAGTTGGTCATAATTGACACACATCAGTGGCACTTCTGTACTACAGCGCTGGTGAAATTTATAGCCACATGTCTGGCACCGGAATCCCTGGAAAAGCAGCTTTCGACAAAAGTCGCAGAACGCTAACGTGAAGAATGTCTTTCGAACCTATGTTGTCAAAAACGATCATATTAAATAAAGTGGTTCTGTAAGACTAAGATGGGCTAGTTGCTTCTTTTTTGACACTGAAACTCCAGCTTTAAACACCCAACAGATTTACAAAAAAGGCTTGTCTTCTATTTCAAATAGTCTTTAAGCATTAAAATATTCTTTCAACAATTTCTTGGAATTAGTGCTTCACTTCATTACTAGCAAGAAAAACAGCAACAAATCTAAAGCAAAACAGCATGCTATTATCATGCTAAAGACAAATAAAACATTCAGAATTTAATTGGATACAATCTATAAAACTGCTGAAAAATTTTATCATCTAGTATTTCCAGCAGCCAAATGACATTTTTAATCCAACATTCACAGGACTGGATATACACAAATGACTTAATATATTGTTTGCATATACAGTTACATATGTAGTTTTAATTTTGATTACTGAAACTCAAACATTACAATCATGAGAGAAGTAGACACATTCGTATCTTAGGGGAGAAAAAATCATAGTTTCATTTTAAAATT
Source organism: Rhea americana (assembly GCF_003343005.1). Lineage (NCBI taxonomy): Eukaryota > Metazoa > Chordata > Aves > Rheiformes > Rheidae > Rhea > Rhea americana. Next base: position 480,214 of record NW_028186967.1, on the reverse strand, counting down.
TAATAATACTTGGCATAAAAATAATTCTGGCAGTATTGCTACATGTAATAATCAAAATCTTAAAAGAAGGGTATCCAAAAATGTTTCTAAGCTTACTATACTTTCATCTAACTAGCCATAGCCAAATTAGCTTGTTCAGGTAAAATAGCTTAAGCAAGCTATTAGAAATAGATTCAATATTGCTATTGAAAATAGATTCATTTATTTTAAATAAAAGTCTTCTCAATGCGACAAACATTTTTTCCAGGATTTTGTATGGAGCTGGAATGGTTTGGATGGATTCTGCTTAGTAGCTTCCATTTATGTGGTGCCTTATCAGGTCAAAACATATTTGTGCACTAGCATCACTGATGATGTCAGCACCGCTCTGGGAATAGTTTGTTCATTAGTTAATTGCTGCTGCAGAGCCAGCAGGGAGGCACAGAATACATTTTATAGATACAGCAATACAAAAATAGTAGATTATTATTACAGCTCTGCAATGCAGTGCTGATTTAAAACCTCTACATTTTTAGATTTTCGAGGGAGTATTCCATCCAAATATGAAAGTCTTAAAGGAGCTCAAGTTCGTTTTGACGCTATTTCTTTCAATTACAATTAGATATAATTCTTCTTAAGCTATCGCAATCAAAACTTCTTTTGCAACCCCTCCACATGCCCAAGGTACAAAATACTGTTCAAACTAATTAATTTGAAATTGAAAGTACAAAGCTGATTCAACTGTACTCAACATTTCATAAAGATCAATACATACAAAATTGTGTGTTGTGAGTGGCACGTTCTCCAAGACTTCCACATGCAACTCCTCTCCTGTGAGCCAGGATATGTCAGTGTCCCAGCCAATTGGCTTCTTCTCTCTAAAGTGTAAGTAAGTTTTTCATTAGTGCAAAAGCCCTTGCAGATCTCTTGCAGAAGATGTGAGAAGTTGAGGTAAGGTAGCAAGTTGCACTTTGAAGTCTGTAAGTATCTGAAGGGAGGGTGTCAAGGGGACAAGGACAAACTCTTTTCAGTTGTCCCGTGTGACAGGACAAGAGGCAATGGGCAAAAAATGAAGCACAGGAAGTTCCGCCTGAACGTGAGGGGGAATTTCTTCCCTGTGAGAGTGACGGAGCACTGGAACAGGTTGCCCAGAGAGACTGAGAGTCTCCTTCTCTGGAGACTTTCAAAGCCCGCCTGGATGCAATCCTGTCTAACAGGCTCTAGGTGACCCTGCTTGAGCAGGGCGGGGGGGATGGACGACTAGATGATCTCCAGAGGTCCCTTCCAACCTTATCCATTCTGAGATTCTGCGATTCTGTTTTGGTACCCAGTCTTCTGCTCCTGGAAGCTTAACAACAAGACATCAAACTTAGCACACACCAAGGGAAGCACATCTCCCTGGACAAGCACCATAAAAGAAATACCCTTCTATCAAATCAGTTCTAGCAGTAGCTGATGCTTTGGCTCTGAGCTGATGGATACCTTTCTAATCAAAAAGTGCTTGCAGAACTACCTGTTCCTTAAAGAATTCCRAAGGACTCACTGCTTTTATATCATCATGTAATCTATGGCTGGAAACTTGATTTAAATTTTTTTCACAACTCTATGTTCAACTAAGATTGTACTATAACAAGGTCAGACAAACCCAAAATGTTAAAACAAAAGAAACCTGTTTAATATTTGTTTGGTTGGCATAAGTTTAGTTAATATAAATCTGGTTAACATTCTCTAAAAACATATTACCCTATACTATGCCTGTTCTTGAAGTGAAAAAGATTAAATCTTTTTCTAGGTGTTTGCTATTCTTTCTAGGCATGTCTTTGAGGCACAAGACATTTCTGTGTATACTATCATAATATACTTAACTTTGAAAAATGACTTCCACAATGTTAGATAGAATTGGCCATGCTGGTTAACCTCAAGAAAAAGTTGGGAGAGCAAAAACATCATACAAACCATACCCATCTTGTATTCTGTAAACAGCACAACACTCAGGAATAAGACCTCTCATCATCAGAGCTTTCTTCAGGCTGTCTCGGACTGTCACTCCACACCTGGCTGGAACCTAGAGGTCAAGTGTAAAACAAAGGAGTTAGAAAAAGTTCCAATTCATCTCCCAAACAGATGCAAGTGTTTTGACCCTCGACTGCTAAAAATTACCACAACTCTCAATTTCACAATGCTTTACAGAATACTAGGCAAGTTTCTCAAAATCTTTTTTGAACTGCAGAAAACTTCATTGGTGAACAGCCTAGAAGTAACCTAGCTCGGCTGAAAACGAGAACCAGCTTGACGTTTCGAACAAAAACTTGACTCAACTCCAGAAGTGACCTTCTACTCTTCTCAGTTTGCATAAAGTGGGGGGACTGCACACAGATAACTAAAAGCTATATATATATCCATGAAAAGCATAGGTGAAGTTGTAAAGTTAAGTGGGGCAATATGCCAAGGGAAAGCAAAACAGAAGAACTAATAGCTTGGACTGCCCTCAAAAAAATCATTATGATAGAAATAGAAAATAAAATGTTTACATTTTAAAACAGAAGATGGGCATGAAACAAGTCAAATAAAATAACCTGTGTCGGGCAGACCTTTACCTCTAGTTTTAACTTATATTTGCAAACCTATACACATACTTCTAATTTGAAAAAATATATTCCTCTCTCCTGTTTTGCTTTTTGAAAAGTTTAACCACCTAGCAGGATTGGATGAATAGAGGAAATGCACACTGAAATTAGCCAAACACAAAGAACTACAAACTGCGCTAACTATGCAAACTACAGATATTTTCCTTGCTTCTAATCTACTCTAGCTGTAGGCCTATTTTATAGGAATAGGCAAATTATCTCTAGACATACCTATGATTTAATATAATATAGTGTTAATTAGCCATAAAGACAGGACAATATATAATCTGGTGATTAAATGTAATTACTCACTATTTCTAGAATTACTCATTGGAAATACATAACACTTGAGCTGGTATACACGCTGGGATACTTCTTATACTCACACATAGCATTTCACATCAGGCACAACAAGCTTGAGCCAAAAAGTCTGCACAAACACTGGAGACAATTATAATTTACTAAAGGCCTAATCCAGAGCCCTCCATAGTCAAAAGAAGTCTCTTGATCAGCTTCAACTGGCTTTAGATCATAGTCTGATTTTTGTTCCTTGCATTTAAATTTCCATGTGCATTCAGGGGATGCATGTCCTACTGAGGGACAATAATGGAAAAYAGCAGTTTATTTCAAGTTGCTTTATGACTTCCACTTGAAGTTATACTATATATTGCATTTCTTTGACTCAAAACATACACTCTCTCAGAAAAGACACATTAAAGGAATCTTTTACTTCACAATACTCCTCCCATTAATATGTAAGTGCTCTTTACAGGCTTTCATGTATTTCATCTAGTCAACATGTAAATATTAAAGAAAAGAGAATTTCTACCAATTCCCTGGGAAAAAAAAATCATCCTGCAACATACTATGTTACAGTCTTGATATTTACCCTTAGCTGTGTTTTATGCATTCTATTACCTCTGAATATATCCTTTTATTAACCTTATTAACCCCTTCCCATTTTCAAGTTCGCATTGCAGCTTTTGATCACTTGCAGAATTAGGTCATTCCTCCAGCATAAAATATCTTTACCTGTTTCTTAGCACAGTTATTAACAGGGAGTCCACTAGCAACTATTATTGTGAATACTGCCAACAAATTTGCACTGTAGAATTCAGTTCTGTTGCTTAAATCACTACCAAATTGTTCACAGTCAAAGTAATTGTTCATAGCATATCTTCCCCTGCCTCCAGCATACACAGATTTACAACAACAGAATAAAGATTTTTTTAGATTTGACTAAAATCTCTGAATATTTCAGTCATATACTCCAACCTCCTACACACAACAGGTCTGATCATGAACTGCTTCTACAGAACCAGCAAGTATTCTTCAGCCCAAGGCTAAGGAGTATTTTTCCTCTAAGTGCAGCTCCTGCTGGATTGAGGTACCTTTCCAGCAACCTCAATTACTTCACCACCGGTACTTTTTCTCTCTCTGTGAAGAAGCGGCAAGGGAAAAACATAGTTATTTGGGGAGGGGATCCCCATTGCTAGTTTGCTGCAGAGCAACTGAGCAGGATGGAGGGAGGATCGACCAAACAGCTACATGAGGCAAGGGGCAGGAAACAAAGATGTAATGAACCACCGTGTAGGTGGGAACTGGTGCTGGTGGAGCAAAGCCTGGGCCAGAGATGATGAATCAACCAGGGAAACAACAGAAGCAAATACTGAGTAAGTAACTTTCCTGCTGGGATGAAAAGAAAGGAAAGTTCATTTTGGACAAGGAGCACCAAGGAAAAAAGACTGGGATTGACTGCAGAGAAGCATTAGAACTGAGCACAGAAAGGGCAAAGAGATTCCAGCTTGGACAGAAAACTGCAAAACAGTAAGTGTTCAAAGAATACCAGAGCTGGAAAACCTAGACTTGGGCAAGGGAATGGAATAGGACAAGGAAGAGAAGCTGGACAGTGGAAGCGGACTAAGTAACATTTGAGATGAGGTGAGACATAAGATAAAAAGAGAAAGAGCTTTGCGCTCACTGAAACATATTTCCTTCTTCCAGCTTTGATCCCACGTAAAGGACGACAGCGTGCCCCATTGCCTTAAGACGCAGAGGTCTGCACCAGGAACCTAGGAGTTCCAGCTCCCGTAACGAATCACACAGGTGTAAGCAATGCCACTTCAGGGGAATTTTTTTAACTCAGCTGAAAACAAGATCTAGGAAGTTACAGATGTCATCTTAAAGATCATTAAGGTCACAAAGACAAGTTCTCAAAACTTAAGAGGTGTCAGAATTAAGGTCGCCTATACCTAAGCAGATGCAACACAACTATGAAAAAAGTGCATTAAATTAAGTTACCTCTCTCAGTATTCACTCATGGTTCCTCAGTGCTACTTCCCCAGGTTCCTTTCATTAAAACCTTAACCATATTTATGCAACTTGCAATGAGAATCATGGATAGAATATTTGTTCTCTTCACTGTCATTTGCAACAAGATCCCACTAAAAAAATAATGCAGTTATGGAGCTGTTTTGATTACTCTTAAAGCCATCAAGATCCTGAATCAGCATAACATTTTGAACACGCTTCTACAGATGATAAGCAAGAAACCAGAAGGCTTAATTAAAAGAGCTAAGTACTAGAATAAATCCCTCCAGTATTGATTAATCATTTTCCCAGATTGGTACACTACAATCTATCACCATCTGTGCATCTAGCCCTCAACCTCCTTCTTCAGTGCATACCAGAGCCCGCTGAGAAGTAGAAATTTTCCCTGCAAAAAAKTCCATATTTAAATCCCTCTTTTGGGTGCAAGAGGAGGATAGAGAAAAAAAATCAGTATACTGTTTAAGAAAAAAAGGTCTCCTGACAAAAAGTAATTTTAAGAGTAACTCAGTCTTAAGAAAAAATGAAACAGTATTTATGGTTTTTGTTTTGTTTTTCTTTTCCTCCCAGCTAACAGACAGGTTCCCCTAAGTAGCTTTTTGGCTCCAGCTAACACACCCCCCATGGAGGGAGCAGGCTTGCCCCAAGGCAGGCAGCGAGCTGGAGCTGGCCCAGTGGCTCGCGGCCCCCCTGGCCCCGGGCCGCCTGCCAGCAGCCAGACAGCTCCGGCAGCGCAGGCAGACTGCAACCAAGGCGGGTTTATCAATTTTGTCAAGACTTTTTGACAGGTTTCCCACAGAGCTTTTTAACTGAATCACATCAGCACTTTTAGATGGTCTGCCATAGGAAAATTTCTGATCTGCCTTAATCTATACACCCTTATTCTTGCAATCTAGTAAGCTGAACAAAGTTTGTATTTTACTGAATCAGGAAAATTTTTTATTTTTACTTTCAATCTTTTTATCTGTATCTATCCACCTTGTCCATCTATTTTTTAATTAAGCAAACCTGAATATATTTCACAACAGTTACTCCCTATAAACTCATGTTACTTATGTAACGTGATCTGTTTCCACATTAACTACTAAGGATTTTTTGTAAGTTACTTTAGATATCTAATATTTGTAGACCAGAAAAGGTTCAGTTCTTTGTGAAAGTGTGAATATTTGATTCATCAGATAATTTTCTAAAACTAAACAGCACAAAAGAGCATGGGCTATACAAAATTAAGGAATAGTGCACAGGTTCCTAGCACGTGTTAAGTGCGTTGTTTAATAATATACCAGAGAAAATAATTTACTCGTGCACCTTGAGTTGAGCAAGTAGCAGTTCAGGAAGACACTAAAACACAAGCCTGACTTTGCAAACGTGAAGTTTCAAGGAAACAAATGAAAATTATTCCAGGGCCTCTAAACCGTCTCAAACCACAGCCTTACTACCTGAACAGACTGAACAGAACTATGTCACTTAATTTCCTCATTCCTTTTACTCACAAACTATTTCTATGGACACTAAGTATTCATAACAATATTGCTGATCTATATTCAGTACTGCAGCCACAGGCATCTAAGTAATGCATAATAAAACAAGTATTTCTGTAAATCAAATCATTTCTGATTCAGTAAGAAATCAAGCTACATCCCTAAATAAATCTTACACCACTTTTCTAATATCAGAACAGAAACTCTGCCATAATCTCAACAAATTAAGAATTATACTAATGCAGTCTCCAATATTTTATAGCAATCTGTAGAGACTGCCAAAGACTTTTTTAAAAAAGAAAAACATCATAAATGTATTCTCTGAGAGCAGGGGCACTGGACAGCTCAGAATATCTAGCATTATAATTCTCAAAAAATACTGTGCTAGTTCAGTTCTTTTCCCAGTCCAGCAAAGTAGCTCAGCTCACTTTTGTCAAGTTGTATGTAGTTAAATACCTTAGAGCTTCAGTAGAATTATCAACAATTAATCAGAGCACTGGGTACAATAGCTTGAATATTGTAATATTTTACAGTTACTTATACAATTCTTCACAGTTTTGAAATATCACTTTGAAGTGCTGGTTTGCTTATGTTAACACAATTCAATACCCTGAAAGCTCATAAACATGCAGTACCTATAGGGCTAAAAGTGCCTGCCATGTGCTCATAAAAATTCAACTATGCTGGGAGAGAAATAAGCCAAACTATTTCTTTTCTAAATACTAGGGTTTGCCTTCTAACATGTCAGGTTTTCTGGTAACAATCCAAACTTGAGATCCACATTTAATTTCTCACCTTGAGAGTGAAGGATAGATGTTTAACCACACCAGCGAGCCACTTCTCACAACACTAACAGATAAAAATCAACCCCCTTCTGCAGCAAAGGGGACAAAGGATGACATGAACATAATATCCTCCAAAAAAATGGAAAAACCTGGCTTTCAGTCACAGCTGTTTTCGATTTCAGGGCACGATGCTCTGACCAGCTTCCAGAAAAAGCAGCGTTTAAGCAAACAGTCATAATGGAGTGTATTAGTAAGACAAATGGAAGATAACTCCATGGCACCGAAAGCTGTACTCCAAGGAAGCTGAACAAAACTTACCCATTTTATTGTGCCATCAAACGCATCCTGTCTAATTTGCCTCCATTTTCAAAGTGATTAAAAGAGTACTCATTTGTTCAACAGAATGGAGTAATTTACATTAACAGTATAAAAAATGATAGTTTTTTCAAAAGTATACCATCCTTAAGCCACATGAGAGCAAACCTGTGTTTAGTCAACAGCAGACTCCACACTATCATTCTTCAAGCTTTTGAAGAATAGCAATCAAAGTGTGGTCAGAAGAACAGTTATTATTTGTAAGATTATAGTAGACAGATCACCATCTTAAAAATTCAGTTAAGGGTGAATAGTAGTACAGGAAGTTGTAATGGCTGACAGTGACCTACCACTCAAAGAAGCTTTGAAAAAAAATGGTTTTAGACTTCAGACTTGAGATAAATACTCACCTTCAAAAACATGCACAGTCACTATATAAATACAGTGAGAATAAAAACCCAAGGCTTTGACATGTTTGCTCTTCCAAATGACAAAAAAAGTTACTTGGCTTCTTTTAAAAAGAGGCTCCAAATGCATTAGAAGTCTAAGTTCCAAAATGGTTACAATAAATCTTTATGCTAGGTCAGAGCTGGAGCCCACTTGGCACAGCATCCTGTCTCAGATAGTTAAGCTTGAAATGCTGTAAAGATAGGGGTAAAGCTTACCACAGAAGGTCTAGAATTCACAGCCCTCTCCATACTCTTGTAACTAATCCTAAAAACCAAATGAGTACTTTTATACCCAGATAGCATACAGATTTGGCATGAATATCAAGGTTTTGGTCAGTTAGTCTACCTCAATGACACAAAAGCAGCAAACTTAAGTTTAAATCACAAATGGAATTGAAGCATTTATTTTGATTATTTTCACATTTTCATCATCATGCCATCTCATCATGCATCTGCTACTACATTATGAGGCAAAGGGAACAGACTCCAAATAATACCTTCTCTACTATTCTTAAAAAGATCTCTCTCTTAACATAAGAAATCATACTACCAGAAACAGGCTTTTACAGAAAGCTTTTCACTCAGCTGTCAGTGCACTCATTAAGCTCTCCTCACTTGAGGATTACTCTTGAAAAGCAGTGATCAATCTTACATGAAGCATTTCAGATAACAAGCTACCAATTTTATAACAGCCAGTTTTCAGCATTTTTAGACTTTGCAATTTAAGATTGTGAGCCAATAAAATTAAATTATTCTCTTTTCAACACATATTACTTAGAATTTATCCAGCACTGGGGTTAGTCTGCTATAGTACTGCTCTTCAGCTTTCCTCTCTAAACATATTCTAAATTGCATTCTTCCAACTTCCTTAGATATGAACGACTTAAACATGGCAACTGTAAAGTCCATTTCATTGAACAACTCCTGTTTTAAAATAAGATATTATTTGCTTGTCAACAGCCTAAAAAGAGGTATTCCTCAGCTAAAGGTTTTGCCCAAAGAAAATTGATAATTTAATCTTTCCTTTATCTTTCAGCAACATGATAAGTAGCTAACAGTTCTCCCTGACAACCCCAAGTATCAAACAAAAAAACACACAGTAAAGTTTACTTGAAACAGTGATTCACCCTATCAGTCTGTTCTCATGATGCACAGAATCTCAAGGCATTCAAATATATCCAGAAAGTATTCCCTGGCACAGACTACAAATCAACTCCACTTTCACCGCATGTTTGATATGACATGGGAATTTTTAAATCATTTTGGATTAGGGAGAACCTAATCATGTTAAGCCAGGTGTGTAATTAAAAGCAAGAAACTAGTTTATTTGGCTGCCTGAAAATCCTCTCTTGGAATTTTCCTTATACATGGTAGGTGGAACTGGTAGGACTTGAATGCCTATAGAAATCCAGTGCTTACTTCTGAGTAAGCTTGATGCACAAATTCACAGCACAAACTGCAGAAAGAGAGATGCAGATCAAGTCAGGAAAAAAAAAAAAGTACTGAGTATCAGATTTAAAAACAGAACTTTTGAAGGAACCAAGTTGTGCATGCATGATGAGTCAGTTTAGGCTAAGAATTCAGGAAAGGTAAAAATATCCGATTCCTTCGGTCTGCATGTCTACAGAGGAGAAGACCACATGATTGCTTGTCTAATTAAAAGGCAGATGTGCTAATTAACAAAGGTGTGACACGAGTGGGAAAACTGAAATAAGAGTTGTCTTCAGGCATAGCATTCACAATCCCATTTTGTTCTTCTAAGTCTTAAAATAAATTTTTTCTCTTTTTTTTTTTAAAAAAAATCTGTCTCACATYTGCATTAAGAACTTTCATACACATATATACCTACAACACTTACATGAAGCATACCAACACAGTAATATGAGAAAAACTTCACTGTTCCAAATTTATGCTTAGTTTCTGTATCAATCTTTAATCTCTGGTAAASATTTTTACAGATTCTGTAGTTCAACGTACTAGATAGGGAAAGTTTTTGGACTAAAGTAATACAATTCAAGAGCTGCCAATATAAGTTTCTAGACCTTACTGTTGGCRAAAATACACAATGATTTAATTCTATCCAAAATCTGTAGACAGCTGAAGTACTTGGAGGCCTCTAAGCTTTCCCAAAGCAGGAACAGAATCTGCTGCTCCTTTTTTTCCCCCTCTCACTAACTTCATATCTGTTTCTAGTGGTCTGAACAGTGGCAGTGAAGTCCAAAACCACCAAATCCCCTCCTTATTGATGCTTGCAGAAAGAGCAGGCACTGGAGTTGCCAGAAAGGACTACCTATAAACCCACTGAGCAGACCAGCAGACTCTTTACTGCCCTTACGACACCACCACCAAGAAAGTCAGAGAGGAAAGGAAGTGAGCATTTCTTCTGGAAGCTTGGAGTGTTCTGGGCAGAGAGTAACAGGCTCTATTCAGATTAAAAGCAAGAAATCATCATCAGTCTTTCGACTGCACATCACTTCTCACATTTAAATACCTATTTTCCTAACTTTCCATGCTGCAGTGTACCAGCACTCATTACCGCTCATTTGCTTTCAGACTGTTTCTTCCCACATTAGAAATACTTGTCTAGGAAAGATTTCTTGCTAATCAAAGTCATTCAGGGCTGCTAACATAAGCCTGTTACAACCTTTTTCAYAGAGTACTTGAGTTAGAAACCCCTCCCCGCCCCTTCCCTTCACTCCTACCAGACTTCAGCACTTTGTCAGAAACCTCCTATCATTGTTCCTAACTATATTTATGTCTAGTTTTAGTCATTTGTTGTACCACAGCCTTGCATTAAGTGGCTCTCGTCAGATTCATCCCCTCCAGTATGGAGCTAGTAGATTCAAAACCCAACACAGAATACRGTTCTTCACACCACATAATTACACCCGGGGAATTTCTTATCACAAAACAGAAACTTCTAATATCTGTAACATGGGTTTCACAGAGACTAGACTGAAGGCTACCAAGCAGAAAGCATTTGAACTCAAATTTCAGAGCAACAAGTGGTTCAAGTTTGGAAGAACTTTCAGGGAAAATATCATATGTGCCCAGCCTGTTCTTGTACTCTAGTCCAGGCACCCCATGCCCACCTTGTTCTTGTACTCTTCTCTGAGCATCTACCTGTGAGTACTGACAATGGAAATGGGGCTTGAGACACCTTCGGTCTGACTCAACACAGCCACTTTTACAGTTCTTACATATTCCTCAGTTTTATTTCTYTTGTATTGAAATGGGTTATGTACCTGATCCTATAATAAGCCTCATACTAAAAAACATCCTCCTATAGCCAAAGGCCATAAATATACTGTGCTGGCCTGAGAGACCATCAGGAGGAGAAGAGCAGCACACAGGCTGGAAAAGACCAGAGTTCTTCACAGCTCCATTCTTCACCACAGGMCAAGATCAAGAGAAGCATGCAACTAGGTCCTAATTCACCTCTGAATTTTATGCCTCAGTAACATCTTTCAAGCATACTTTCTCTCCCAGGCAGTGATYTGACATACTTAACCTCATGCCTGCATAACTCTAATACTGACCACATGCCATCAGCTTGGCATGGGAACAGCACACAAGAGCCACAGATGCCCTTCCCAGACTCACTACTCCCCTGATTACAACAGCTCCTTTTTGACCCTTCACAGAAGGGCACTTTGGTCACTCTTCTAGGTTCCCAGCAATTGCAGACAACAGTGTGACGCAGACGTAGTCCCCACATATCCACAGAACATTTATTTCATCTAACTCATAGAATGCTTTCCTGCAAGGGGACCGAACACAACTATGATGGGTCACAGGAAAGCAGAAGTCTGCAGTCTAACAGGCCTACAGTAACTGAGCAATCTATTAATCTAGCACAGTGCATGTTGCCTGCTTCAAAGGAAAGCAAAAACTGCAAAAGTTGTTGCAATTAGGAAGGAAGATTTTTTTTTCTTTATCCCAGATCTACCAGCTTAAAATTGGCATTTCTGAAGACAGCCAAAAGATACATTATCCAGGTAGCTCAGCCCCCACACCACAAAAAACCACCCCTCATCCCCCAAAACCCCCAAGAAACAGTTAGATACAAGCCCAGAAATGCTTACAATCTTTTCATAATCAGCAGCCAATCTTCAAAGCAAACACAACATTCCTTTAATCTTTACACTCATTGAAAACTGTTTATTATCACTRCCTGGAATTCCTCTTCATCAATTTATTTTAAACCTTTTCACTCTGYCTTCTGCCTCTTACGTTAAACTAAAATTATCCTATTGGCATCTTTAACAACTTCTTCCCACATCTCTGGATCAGTTGTTTATCCTCATCCTCCTTGATTGCTAACCATCCTTGACAACCAGCTGTGCCTCTCCTTCACTTCATTTGTATGAGTGTCTTCCTCTTGCTTCTTTTTTCTCTCTCTACTTGCACCTTCAATCATATAACGTGAAAAAAAAAATCTAATCCACAATACAATTATCCCACAAGGCTCTGTGCTTTTCTGGCTCTTTGCATCTGCTCAAAAAAATCTCATCTACAAGTGTAACCTCTATTTTTATGCTGATACGCTACAGCCCACTTCCCAATTAGAATGATCTCTTCCCACCAGAACCAAGTCTCAGCATCTTATTCTAATGTCTTGTCTCAGACGCCTAGCAGCCAGCTCAAGGTCAGAGTTCTTAACTCCCTCTCCCACACAAAAGCTTTCCAGTAATTAGCAGCTTTGTTTATAATCCACCTCATACTCATTTAGGTCCCTAACCTAAAAAATTTTGGACTCACTTTTCCCTATTTTTTTTTCCATCTACAGTTTAGATAAGTTCATTGAACTTGTTCTACAAAATGTTTCAACAATATGGCCTTTTCCAGTCCATTCTCACAACTGTCTCAGCCAGACTCTTACCATCTCGCACCTCAATTATTTAAACATTTTCCGCCTGGCCTACAGCAGCAACAAAACAAACCAACCAACCATCTTATCTGGTCATATCCATGCAGAATGCTAGTCTGAAGGACATTTAACTTACTAATTGAACATTTCTGCCAAAGATTTACATTCAGTTATTTATCTCACTGTAATACTGGGCAGACACTGTTCTTTACAGAGAAAAGCAAATAGAGTTTGTTGGCTCTTCCAGGAGGTTTTTCAGAGCAGGAAATTTCTCTTTGGCCCCTGCTAGGCCAGCTACACAAGAAAACTTAATCTTCTGATGCTTTTATGTTCATTGATTCCCCTCCTCTCTAACTTAGCTACTTGCTTTTGTTTTCAGAAGAGTTATGTTTTAATTTGCTTGTAGCAGGCTGTATCAAGATGCAGACTTCACCTGCTAAAGCATGAGCAGTAGTAGGTTTCATCATCTTCTGGTTAGACTCCATGAAGCACCTTCATGCTTCTTCCTACATTAGGAAGGCCTTTCTGTCAAACACTGGCTCCTCCTTATCATACCACCTATGAAGAAACTCAACATCACCTATACTACTTGCACACTGAAATTACTTATGCTGTAAAAAACAGATGAGTCTATGTACTAGGGAAGGTGGTAGGAAATACCCCCAGTATTTCCTGCCTTTCTATCAACTGTAAATGAATAGCAAAAGGCTGTTCTAGTAAGAAGAACTGCTTCAGAATAGGATCAAAGATTGATAGGGAGGTTGGTCAGCTTAAATGAAGGCAGTTTAAGAACTGCCACTGCATTCCTGGATAATAAACAAAGACCCTCTAGTACCAACAGGGTTTCCAACCTCTAGAAGCAGATCCCCAGTTCTACAATTACTTAGCTGGAGGCAGAGACTGAAAATATTGTGATATTAGGAAAGATTTCTTTCACAGGCAAATTTTAACTGAAAATAATGAAGGTGAGAAGAACTAAAACATGTTGCAACACTCCAACTTTAAAAGTACCTCTCCTCGACATTCACTTTGTTGTAGGATACATTTTATCCTTACTTTTACAGTCATATAGCACACAGGGGCGGTGGCGGCTAATGGCAGGTATTCCATGTTTTCATAAGGAATCTCCTTCCTACTTCAACTGACTGCACCTTAAACTATACTGTGTCCTGAAAACCTTAAACTACCATCCTGGCTACAAAAGCAATGGGTTTAGTTAATGGGCACAAGTAAAACATGACAGTTCTGTTTTAGAAGTCTGAGGTTTAATTAGGGTTTTTATGCACAAAAAAATTTCTTTATCACTCAGAGAATGAAGAAAGTGTACTACAACAAGTAGTCTCTATACGGCTGCAGTCTATCATCTGACAACTTGCAATTAAAACTGCATTGTAAACCATAATTCTGTCTGAATTATATTTTCTTAGGATATTTGAGTTTTCAACAAAATAAGCATAGAAGCAATAAATATTAGAAATGGAGTAACCACTTTAAGAGTTGTAGTACAAGAAATTCCTAAATTTCTGAACAGTATAAGTGCTGTTTCAAACGTCACAGAAACGAACTTCAGTTCCCAGGCCAATTACCCCAATCACCCAAAGTTCCTATAAGCATCAATTCCCAGCTCTAAAAAGAGAGATCATTTTCCAAGGCTAGAAGAAAAAAAGTTCAACTTAATGATGTGACTAGATCCAAGCAGTAAAATTGTATTAAAAAAGAAAAAGAAGATAGCTCCTTCCCCGACAAAAAGCTGAATCATTAGTTTGCAGTAGCCGCTGAACAGGACCTAAACATATATTTCAAATTGCCTATTTAGAGTAACAATCTCAACCAGAAATAAGTCTCTCCAAGGGAAATTGAGCTGATCTCTGCCCTTCTCTCCAGTACATGAAGTAGGAACAATCTTCTGCACTACAAACACATAGCAGGACCAGTCTGACCACCCAACAGGGAGGGACTTAACCAGATGGCTCAGAGCAGAGGAGGGCTGGTGATGTTTCTCAGGTCTAGCCTCCTTCTGTTGGCACTACCCTTTAAGTATTTGCCAAATCCTTTCACCTGAGCTTCCAGAAATACACACTGCTTATGTGTATTTCATGTTTGTAAGCATCTACATGCATCTTTCTGTTCTTTTAGGTACAGGTGCCTACAGACACAACCTCACCCAATTTGAAACGAAAAGGACTTGCACCTTCCCTCTGCCACTAGCTGGTCTCCTACTGCTCTCTTGGTATCACTTTCTGTATTCCAAACAGCATAAGACTACAGGTTTTCTGAAACGCTATAATTTGTGTCCTGCACTTAGCAAGCCAGAAACAAGCTGCAGAGCTACACTGGGAAAGCAAGTGGTAGAGAGCAGAAGATCGGAGAGAGAGACTCTCCCTACCTGTAGGCCTAACTTCAACCACATTTTTCTCCCACAGCCATTAAGAGTATCTAGATTCAGAGCTGGAAAACTGCTATTGCCCTACCATTGGTCACTGAGAGCTACAGCTAAATTCTGGTTGCAAYTTCCTGAACAAATGACAGAATGTCATCAAGCTAGAAAGCTAGTGAAAGCTAGTGCTTAGCCAAGACAAGAAACAGAGAAGTTGGTATTCTTGAACTTAATCACTTAATCACTCTTATTAAGACTGCCAGCTCCTAATGAACATGACTGATACCACAGAATCACAACCTTCACCAAAAGAACAGAGCTTAGGGATAAAAGTGAGAAGCAATATTAGTCAGGGAGAGCAGGGTCTCAGTTATGTTTTAAACCATACCAAGCTAATCTGATACAGTTCTTTGAGAACTTAAAGATACGTTGGTTTAAAAGAACCCATTTTACTTTGATTAGAATGTACTATCGACATGCACAAAACTATCTCAGATGAGGCAAGATAATTTTGCACTGGTCCAAAATTGCCTCTTGTATCACCTGACTTGCACAGAAATTCAGTTGCCTTATTCCTAACCTGCAATCAGATTTACATATTCAGAAAGTGAATAAACTTGCTTTTGCAAGCAGGATACTTAAGTTTAAAATAGTTATAATTTAAGGGCTCAGTATAATAAGGGATCAGTACTGGGTCCCATCCTGTTCAACTTATTCATCAGTGACCTGGATGAGGGGAGGGAGTGCCTCCTCAGCAAGTCTGCTGATGATACCAAGCTGGGAGGAGTGGCTGACACACCTGAGGGCTGTGCTGCCATTCAGAGAGACCTGSACAGGCTGGAGAGCTGGGTGGAAAAGAACCTCATGAGGTTCAACAAGGGCAAGTGCGGAGTCCTGCACCTAGGGAAGAATAACCCCACGCACCAGTACAAGCTGGGGGCTGACCTGCTGGAGAGCAGCTCTGCAGAGAAGGACCTGGGAGTGCTGGTGGGTGACAAGCTGACCATGAGCCAGCAATGTGCCCTTGTGGCCATTAAAGCCAATGGTATGCTGGGGTGTACTGGGAAGACCCTTGCCAGCAGGTGGAGGGAGGTGATCCTGCCCCTCTACTCAGCCCTGGGGAGGCCTCATCTCGAGTACTGGTGTCCACTTCTGGGCTCCCCAGTACGAGAGAGACATGGAGCTACTGGAGAGAGAGTCCAGCGGAGGGCTACGAGGATGGTCAGAGGGCTGGAACATCTGCCCTATGAGGAACGGCTGCGAGAGCTGGGCCTCTTCAGCCTGGGGGAGAGGAGACTGAGGGGGGATCTTATCAATGTGTACAAGTACCYGAAGGGAGGGTGTCAAGGGGACGGGGACAAACTCTTTTCAGTTGTCCCGTGTGACAGGACAAGAGGCAATGGGCAGAAAYTGAAYCACAGGAAGTTCTGCCTGACCGTGAGGGGGGATTTCTTCMCTGTGAGAGCRACGGAGCACTGGACCAGGTTGCCCAGAGAGGTTGTGGAGTCTCCTTCTCTGGAGATCTTCAAGGCCCGCCTGGAGGCAACCCTGTCTAACATGCTCTAGGTGACCCTGCTTGAGCAGGGGGGTTGGACTAGATGCTTTCCAGAGGTCCCTTCCAACCTTACTGATTCTATGATTCTTTAACTAGAATCTCTCTCTCAAAAAGAAAAAAAGACTTGGTGAAACACAAATCTAAACATTCAAAAAAAAAATTCAACCTTGCCTACAAGTTTCATGTAATTTATCTCATGATTAGAAACYATTCTTCATACAAAATGATTCCTTTAAAAGCAAAATAGAGCTCAGCCTTAATAAAACCCTTGCTATACCTCTGAAAAAAGATGGAGGAAGTAGTAAAAAGAAGAAAAGGGGCAGAGGAGGAAAAGGAGGAATATTACATATGAGGAGAAAAGAGTAAGARTAGAGACATACTATGTGGTTTAATAGGAAGTCGTAACACATAGGAGAAGCTGGAAAGGAAACAAACAAAACAATGCAGGTAATGATATATCACGACCTAGCATAGAAAAGAAACACATTAAGTAAAGTCAGGAGGAAACCAATGGCACAACATTGTCCACAATGATACAATAAAGGTACAATAGTCTAGCTGAATGCAAGCCACAGTATATTTGACAGGTTCAATTGGCATTAATTGTACATTACCAGAAGCACTGCCTAATTCATTTCATTGCAGTGGACTCAGTTGATCGAGACAAGGTAGTAACAGACTTAACATACAGTTTTGGACACTTAAGTCTTACAAATGAATGTTTGTAGACTGAGGAAAGAAGTTTGTTTTCTCTTCTTTGTCAGTAACTCAATTTCCACAGACAGCCACAGTCCAGTGACAGCCAATACCTGATGTACTACTATGAAAAGTTCTGGCTTCCCATAGAGACTAGCTGGACTATTTGCTCTTTCCCCACTTCCCCTGCAACCAAGGCTCCTCTTGCAAGTRAGCACTATGGAGTGCACTGCAAAAAGCCTATACTATGGGCTGTTAGTAATTTCATGCAACATAGTTTCCAAGTCAGTGTATTAGTCTAAAGCATATACCAAGGCTCTTCAGTCGGCAGCCCATAACAAAGGAATAAGTCCTGCCTAAAAAGGACAACCAAGTAGTCTTAAAAAAACAAACAAACAAACAAACAACCAAAAACCCTCAAAAATTAACTCCTCTTCCATGACCCCAAGCATCGCAACAACATTGGCAAAACTGATTAGCACCAGTTTTAGTAGTTCACAGAYGACGCTTCTTGCTCCTACTAACAGCAACTATATCCCTCCTCTGGCCAGTTTCCCGTGTAGGGCCTGACAGGATCAGGGACCTGGCAAGAAGCACTCACCACAGTGAATAGGAAGAAAAAAATCCCAAGTGATTTTGCACAGCTCCTCTCTTTAGCTGCAGGAAGTTGGTACTTGCTATATAGCATTCACTGCTGCTAGTTACTTTGACAACAGAGAAAACACTTGTTTTCCTCAAACTTGTCCTGATAAGCTAACGAATAATCTTACACAATACAAAAAATAGAGTTTTGTTTCTCCTGCTCCGTGCTACCCATTGTAAAAATGGTAGATTACAATTTGAGAGAGCTGATTTAGAAAAACTATATATCCACATATTTCCATTTCTATAAAACTCTTGAAAAATGTTTAAAGTTTTGTCTATTATACCAATAATATGAACAACATCGCTGCATTAATACTGTAGGAAATATCCAGCAACTTAAAACAACAATAATTTGACTTCTACAGATGGATGGACAAGTATGTTTTCTACTCCTAAATTATCTTTTGCATAAAGACAGATAGAGATACAGGAAAATAGARGTTATAAGTATGTGAAAAGAAAGGGACTCACCACAGTCCTCTGCTTGTTGGGTAGGAAGACTCTAACAATAGGTTTTTGTGGAGACTTAGGGTTATTCCGTGACATATCAGCAGGGTTTTGATAAACTGAAAGGGATGAAGGTGCTACAGAGAGGCTAGAGGAGGAAGATGATGCAACTGTGTCTGTTGAAGCTGAACTGGAGACAGAGAAATCAGTTCCGTTCCCCATGGACTCCAGTAACTGCTGTTCTCTCTGTTGTAGAGCATCTAGCTTGCTGGTGTACTCTTCGTAGGCCTGTGAAAGATGAAAAGCTGTTTTAATGATGTAAAGGCTTCAGAAATAAAAGAAAAGTCTAAATTCAAAATGAACATGAAATAAAAGAAATCYTAAGCTATTTCAAGTTTTCCATGAACATAAACAAAACTGGATGTGGTTAATTTTTTCAACAGAAGAGAAACCAAGCAGCAGTGACTTTCAGTTCATTATGTTAAACCTTCTAAATTGACAACTAATTTTTCAGTTGATAATAYGGATTAAAAATGATATAAGAAACCATAAATCTCAGTTCGAAAGCACCTGCACTAAAGTCTAATTCAAAACTACTTTAAAGACAACAGCAATCCTTAACATATGTTTTCAGCTACATCAGCTGTAGCATGATAATTCAGCAAATTTATCATTCTCTTGGAACCATAGATAAATACATCCAATACAATAAGTAAATAGAAATTCACACTTTTCACCATCTGTATCTGATAACTTAACTCAATTGTTCATGATCCCTCACCTCTGGCATTATGTCAGCATTCCAGATAACACACAAAAAGTTAGATGGCAACTAAGTTTGTTCTGTTACAAAGTCATCCAAAAATGCACTAAAACTATAATTTTAAAGAGTTTAATAATTGAGATTTAGTTGGTAGAAAATCTAATTAAGGTTATGCAAATCCCAATTCCATACTCTGACGGAGTTTCCTTACACAAAAAAAACTTCAGTAACTTTACCTATGAGGTTTTTAAATAAACATAGTCAAGAAAAAGTTAAACACTAGTACCAAGCTCTGGAATACAAACAGGTAATCAGTATACATTTTGGTTTAAAGTTTCTTTCAATCAATATCTGTCCATATTTGCATCAAGAACATTTCAATCTGCATTAAAGCAACAGAATTATTCCTTCGGCATAGATACTAGTAGAGAGCATCTTCAAAACCCGAGTTAGTTAAGGAGCCTGTGTTTCATAGAATCAGTAAGGTTGGAAGGGACCTCTGGAAAGCATCTAGTCCAACCCCCCTGCTCAAGCAGGGTCACCTAGAGCATGTTAGACAGGGTTGCCTCCAGGCGGGCCTTGAAGATCTCCAGAGAAGGAGACTCCACAACCTCTCTGGGCAACCTGGTCCAGTGCTCCGTYGCTCTCACAGKGAAGAAATCCCCCCTCACGGTCAGGCAGAACTTCCTGTGGTTCAATTTCTGCCCATTGCCTCTTGTCCTGTCACACGGGACAACTGAAAAGAGTTTGTCCCCGTCCCCTTGACACCCTCCCTTCAGGTACTTGTACACATTGATAAGATCCCCCCTCAGTCTCCTCTCCCCCAGGCTGAAGAGGCCCAGCTCTCGCAGCCGTTCCTCATAGGGCAGATGTTCCAGCCCTCTGACCATCCTCGTAGCCCTCCGCTGGACTCTCTCCAGTAGCTCCATGTCTCTCTCGTACTGGGGAGCCCAGAAGTGGACACCAGTACTCGAGATGAGGCCTCCCCAGGGCTGAGTAGAGGGGCAGGATCACCTCCCTCCACCTGCTGGCAAGGGTCTTCCCAGTACACCCCAGCATASCATTGGCTTTAATGGCCACAAGGGCACATTGCTGGCTCATGGTCAGCTTGTCACCCACCAGCACTCCCAGGTCCTTCTCTGCAGAGCTGCTCTCCAGCAGGTCAGCCCCCAGCTTGTACTGGTGCGTGGGGTTATTCTTCCCTAGGTGCAGGACTCCGCACTTGCCCTTGTTGAACCTCATGAGGTTCTTTTCCACCCAGCTCTCCAGCCTGTSCAGGTCTCTCTGAATGGCAGCACAGCCCTCAGGTGTGTCAGCCACTCCTCCCAGCTTGGTATCATCAGCAGACTTGCTGAGGAGGCACTCCCTCCCCTCATCCAGGTCACTGATGAATAAGTTGAACAGGATGGGACCCAGTACTGATCCCTGGGGCCTGGGGGACACCACTAGCCACAGGCCTCCAACTAGACTATGTGCCACTGATGACAACCCTCTGAGCTCTGCCTTTCAGCGACTTCTCAATCCACCTCACTGTCCACTCATCTAACCCACACTTCCTGAACTTATCTAGGAAGATCTTACGCAAGACAGTGTCAAAAGCCTTTCATACTATGWGAGCACTTCAATGCTAACAAAGAACATGTTAAATCTTTACTGACAGTGAGGAGCAAAGACCCTATGAACTTAACACCTCAACAATTATGGACAGAATTTTTTTTATTTAGCTCTCCAAGAAGATTGAGATCTATAGCAAACTGTATGTCCTTTGAATGACAAAAAAGAATATATATATATTTACATGAGGGAAAAGGACATTTATTTGCTTTCCTCAAGCTCTCTGTGCATAGATTTCTTCTAACTACACTTAGAGAAGAATTGAACTGACAAAGTCCACAGGGTCCACATATGGTAGAAGTATTAAAGGCTAGAAAAATATTCGTGTTTCTAATTCAGTGATTCTGTCACACACCACATTTAACCAGGGGTTTATTTCTGCATGTTTGTATGTGCAGGTTCTGCTAACTCATGCCGTCTCTGCTTRGTAAACAGTGATTGTCCCCTTCACTTTCTCAAAGGCTTATCAATTCTCCCAGGATGGACACACGCTCTAAATTTGTGTCGAGAACGATAATTTGAACAATGATGTGAATCCTCGCAGTAGGGAATCAGGAAGAAATAGCATTCTTCCTATAGGTCCCTAGTGGTAGCAAACTTCACTCAAATTCAAAGTTTTGTGTGTTTCTGTTTTAATAAAAGGATGCTTGCAGAACACTAAAAGCTCGTTAGTATTTCTTTTAAAAACTGAGAAAGCTGAACGTTTCCAATTCAGTGTCCCCCAAACATAGTGCCCTAAAACCAAAATATTTTTACTCTACTACAATTCTACTGTCAAAAGTAAACTAAGTTATATAACAGTTATAATTAATGGCATAATTTGGCTGTACAGTAACACAAGTGCACCCTACTTCCAGGAACAACTTCCACGCTGTTTGTTCATGTAAACTCCAGTAAAAGCTCCCTGTGTCAAGAATTATTTTCAGTAAACAGATGTTAAGAATCGTAAGCTGTTACCATTTCACCAATACTCTTCTAAATACTTACCTCCTTCTCTCATGAACATTGCAAAATATTATTTGAGCACGAGCAACATCACATTGCTTCAGGATATTGTGGGCTTAGTTCCTTCACAAAATTACACACATCTTTCAAAATACTCAATCCTACAATGTTTACATTGGCAGCTCCACCTGTCACCAACACATACTCAAAAGCAAATGACTTCTCTTAAGAGCATAACCAATAAGCATGGAAAGCTGGAAGCWGTTGCTCTCTGTGGATATTATATCACTAAATTCAGCATAAAAAGCTCTCAATTTTTAATTGAGATAGGAGCTCTTAAATGTTATGCTGTTACTCAATGTGGTGACAGAGGATGCAGAAATAAAACATTATGAAACCAGAATCATGACTAGACTTTAAATATGTTTTTTCTTAATTTTTTTAAAGAAGGAGCAATAGTTTATGCAGTAGAAACAGAATAGCTGTGATGAAGTCTCAAAGTATTTAATCTCTGTGAAAATAATATTTTAATTTCTAGCATCCACAGTCCTTCATATGTACAACAATACCTGCCAAAACAAAACTTAACTCCATGAGATAATTCTGTAAGACTACTACAACAGCAAAGCTGACCTATGGTAAAATATTTTTAGCTAAAGGAAAGGTTATGCCACAAAGTTTGCCTGTCTACAAGGGAGACCTGCAGCAGGATAGCCACATTAGCAGATATCAATGGCCTCAAAATCCTTCAAGTCAGACAAGGCCGTATGGGTCAAAGTTGACTTCTCACATTCTTGCATCAGTTTTTCAAAATAAAATAGAAAAATATTTTATTTGATGTTATCTACAGCATGATAAACATTAAACTGAATATTCTCTCAGTGCAGTGCATGAAATTAAAAATTTTAATGGTATTTCAAAAGTAAAAGTTGATGAAATTAGGGTTGAAAATATTAAGTTTGTATGTTCCCAGTAAAAGTGAGTACTGTTCTACTACAAGACAATTTAAATTCTGCTGTCAGCTTGATACAGTATCACAGGATAAAAAGAAAAAATCAGTTTGAAGGTACCTCTGGAAGTCATCGAGTCCAATCTCCTACGAATATGCAACAGACAGCTAACTTCCAAGTTCAATTAGACTGGTCAGGGTCTCATGAAAGCAAGTTCTGAAAATGTGAATGAATGGAAACTCCCCACCTCCAGGCAACCAGTTCCAGGGTTTAACCACTCTCACAATGAAACATTTTCTCCTTATGAATTTCACTTGATGCAACCTGCAACCATAGTCTCTTATGGTGTACATCTAAAAAAAAGCCTAGCTCTGCTTTTAGCTTGCAAAAGACTGCTTTTGAGACTGCATCTGGGGTAGTGGTTCGCCTGGAGAAGAGAAAGCTAAGGGGGAATCTTAAAAGCAGATGGAATAATCACCTCCCTCTTCAGGCTGGCTACACACTTGCTAATTCAGCCCAGAGAACAGTTGGCTACTTTCAGGRTGCAGGAGCGTTCCTGACTTGTGTTCACCAGCACTCCCAGGTACTTCCTTGCAGAGCTGCCCTGCAGCCAGGCATCCCCTGCCTGTACTGCTGGGCAGGGTCATCCCGTCCCAGAAGCAGGACTCCGCATTTGCAAAGTTTCATGAAGTTTCTGTTGGTCCATTCCTCCAGCCTGTGTATTAATTACTAAAAATAAATTGCCTTTAATAACGTTATCCTCAATAAGTTTATTTGCTCACTCTACCACAACAGGGCTCCCATTTGGTGTCAATTTACTATGTTTTGCAAAGTTAAAGAGAATATATCTTGAAAGCCAAATATTAGCTTCAATTTGCATATGTTATTCCATCTACAAATAGTCTCAGGTTATCTGAAAACAAAGGAAAACTAACTTTATTACATATCAATATAGATGCTTATCATATACTTTCACACATTTGAAAATACCCTCGAAGCTTCAACCACTTAGAAATTTACTAGGTGTTTACACATTTTAATGCCATCTGAAACATTAGCAGTTGGCTTGTTAATATGTAACATGTACATATGCTATAATACAACTGCTACTCACTTGCAAGCAGAAAAGTTGGAAAAAAGTTAATTATTAAATGTTGCAATCTATTGACAAAATAAAAATTGATCTCAAAATCAACAGCAATTGCGTTACGTTACACAGTAGTGCCAACAGATTCTGTTGACATGTTGTTGTTCACAGAGATTTTCTCAAAAATACCTGTAATGTTGTATTATAAAATATTTATATTAAATTTGAGATTTGTTTTCTTGTGCCGTAATCCAGCTATACATTCTATTAATAAACATTTAAGGAAAATAGAAGCAAGTGAAGCAGGTTTAAAAAAAATAATCTGAAACAAAATCAAGTAGCAAAGTATCATTGCTTCTCCCTTTTCCTTGCCCCCATAACCTCTGGTGAGAAATCCAGCCTAAACTCAAGCAGACCAAATAGTTCTGGCAGCATCTCCCCTTTCCCTTTGTTCAATTGATTTTTAGATAATGCCCACACATTGCAAAGCTCTTGAAAACCTAAAGTTTCCTGGTCTTTGAAGTTAAGATTGTGTTTCCATTTAAAACATGTCTGACCTTCAGGCTGTTGATCAACAGCAAATCCTCTAAGTTAAATGGGTTAGACTGAAGATAGTCAGTACTGCAAATCAGGATTTCTTTATTTAGCAAGACTACTAAATCTGTAGACAGACTAACTTCAGACATTCCAGTTTTGGTCCAACACATTTACTCAGCATATGTTAGGAGACTAATATGGAAAAAAATTAATCTGTATTTCTTGCTCATCCAAACAACCACCAAGTTTCCCAGTGCCTGTACCTACATTTAGTATTTCTGAGGAGTCCCAAGAACATTTGAAATAACCAGAGATTCAGCATTAAGATCCACTTCAGACTACTTGTTGACTGTTACAATACACATGCTTTAGAGCAGCAAAGAGGTAGTCTCCTTCAATTAATTTGACGTACTGCACGTATTCTTCAGTTATACAGGAATAAGAAATGAAATACTCTCCTGAAATTCAACAGCAGAACTCCCAAATACGGCATCAGCAAGGCCTCTCAATAAAATGTTTAAGAGTTCAGGAAGAGAGAAAGCTAAAAAGTTACAGTAGTTAGACCCAAACCCATCTCTACCCCACTGTTTTTATTTCAGATTACTTCCAACAGCAAGAGCAGGAAAGATAATGATTCCTTCAAGACTGTACTAAAAAACAAATTGAGTTGTGAAATTTATTTTGATATACCACTGTCATTCTGTCTATGCATTTGTATATTATCATATTTTGGTAAGAGTCTGAATAAAAGAAAAGCAGACAGCTTACTCTTTTTTTAACTGTTAATTGGAGTAACTAACCCACAGGTATGACAAGGAATCTCACTCCATGCAAAGAACCTCTTAGAATATAAGAGACTAATACTGCTAAATTAAGTTCTCATAGAGGAAGGGCTCATAGATAATTCTGTACATATAACTATTATATAAAAACGATACAAAACATATTTTGGAAATTTAAATATATAAGGCTTCTTACTCAAACAGTGGTAAGAGCCTAGAGGGGTTAACAAATCTGATTATGTTATTCAAGTAGGACCTCTCCTTTATAAATTAGAGATGACTGGTTTGGATCTGTGTGGAACTGCAAAACCCCTTTTCAGTTTGTAAACAGCATTTGTTCTCAAYGCAAAATTCAAATGTACAAACGTATTCTCCTTTCCCTAACTCAAGTTAACCTTTTCATCAATATCTAATTGGTAGAGACAAAGGCTTAATTTTGACGGCACCTACAGAAAAATAYGCAACCGCATATTGTAACAGTTTTTACTTATTAAATCCAGTCTTCCCCAGCATCATAATCCTATACTTTCTTTCAATAAAGCTTTCCAATATTTAGACTGTTTAGACAAATCTTTATGAAAAAGATTTTTCCACACTGAATCACAAACTGCATATTTTGGGAAACAGTACTTCAAGGACAACTACAACACATGCAACACATAGAGGGATTATGTGGGAAGACAAAAATCACTGATGTTCTCAGCTGCTGTGATATACAATGCTTCCAAAAAAATTGTTAAAAAAAAAAAAAAAGAATTCCTGCAGCCTCTCTTCTAAAAGAAGAAAAAAAAACTATTAATGATATTTCTACATCTATTAAGTTAAGAAGTTATTTCAAGTATCTGACAGTGATTTCCAGGGGCCTGTTAGAACAAAGATGCATGCTCTCACACAGTGGATGGAAGTTTAGCTACAACACAGAAGCTGTATTTAAGATTTTACTACAGCAAATATACCACGTTATCTATTTCTTWTAGTCTGAATAAACAGAAAAGTGTCTACTGTAATCATATCAGAGAATCTTAGTAGATTCCCAAGGCCATTAATAATTATAATAATTAAAAATATGGTTAATAGCATTTTTTTTCTTTCTTCTACTAATTTCCTTTCTAGCCCTGCTATCTTCTACACACAAGTTTCTCTGCAGCTTATTTCTTGGAACAGCCCTTGCTTTCCTGTTTTGAGAAGACAGAGGCAAGCTACGTTCTATCCTAAAGCTTCACACTATTTTTTCCAATCTGGGCAGCTGGAAACGAAGTAGCCAGCAAAGGCTTTGAAGACTCTATTGCAGGTGCCCTACAGTGATGTCCTTAACAGTGTCATTGAGGAGTGACAGATCAGGGCAGGCAGACACCCTTGAATCGGAGTGTCCCCTCTCCATACAATAATGAAAATATTCTGAATACAATATAGTGCAACTCAATTATATTTGATATTTCAAACAATCCATTTCTCTTTCACAGTCAACTGCTATATCCTACAGTGCTGGCTGCAACAAACAGCTGTCGGTTTTAAAGTTCTTTTGATGTAAAAACCTCTTCAGCCTACTCTTAGAGTTAAAAAAAAGAAAGAAAAAGAAAAAAGAAAAAGAAAAAGAAATCCAGAAAAAAAAAAACTTTTCTTTTCACTGTCTCAGATGAGCACAGAAACAAAAGCTGATTACTTTCCATTTTCTTGAGCAACTGTAACAAAGGTGCAAACTTTTTTAAAGTGTATGCTGTATATTCAATGCACAGACAATTTCCTGAAATCCCCTGAACGGTCAATTTTCCAGATTAATTTTCTTATTCAATCCTTCAGCTTTCCTATGGGTATCTTTCTCGTTTTTGTTTTTTTTTAAATCTCTTTTACTTTTCAGTGACATGCTATCACGACCAACTTCAAYCACAATTTTACTTGACATGT
The DNA here is from genome assembly GCF_003343005.1 of Rhea americana. NCBI lineage: Eukaryota > Metazoa > Chordata > Aves > Rheiformes > Rheidae > Rhea > Rhea americana. The sequence goes on along the minus strand of NW_028186967.1, from coordinate 453,077 downwards.
CCATGGAGGCACTTCCATCATAGGCTAAGAACCAGTGTACTAGACACTATAAATCCTGTGAACAGAAGCGTCAATTGGTAAGACACATAAGAAACGAGATATATAGTAAGACAAAGAGTACAGAAAAAATGAACAAATCCTATTATACTGAAAAGCCTACATATTAAGAAGATGGACAGCTGCCAAGCTTTCTGTAGGCATCAAAAAGCCATAGTTTTGCAGAAAGCACAATAGTAAAGCAGATGCTTACAACAGCAAAAGGTGAAAGAAAAACTGTTCATTTGCAGGTACTTACCTAGCAATTAGCTGTGTATAATTTCATCTCTTGCTAACAGAAGCAGACAACAGGCTTGCCCATAGCACTCAAGAGATGATCAACAGGCACAATCTAGAAAAGTCCTTAAAGTATCTCATATTTTATGAAAGATGGAAAAAGACACCAAAGCAGTGGAAAGAAACAAAGGGAAGGGTGACATGCCCAAAGTAACAGACTAGCAAAATTAATCCTGCAGCACAGGCTTGTAAAAGCAGGCCAATACTGCACTTAAAAAGCCAGAGATGAGACTTTAAAAAAACCAATCAAAATATAAAAGAAGAGGTTGGACAGAGTTTAAGTTACATTGTCTTCCGGTTCAGACATACCAGGAAGACAGCACACAGACCATAAAGTGACAAAATCTAGATATAGTCTATGTGAGAGACCTTGGGGGCAGCACAGAAGTCAGTGATGATGCTCAAATACAGCGCTGGAGCAATAGGCACAACGGTTGACCCACGGGCTCTCTACATAGGCAGTTTGCTGCTTCTAACAGAGGGCACAAGGAAAAGGATATCRATTGAACTGCTTAAGTTACCCAAATGTACTCTGCATAATCTCATGTTCTTTTTATTCATACCAAAACAACTATTTTTCTAAAAACTACCATGMTGCTCTTCTACACCTTCTGAGATTACAGAGCTTTTTACATACTGCTTTGTCCTTTCAACCCTGCAACCAAGGTTATTCTGGCCCTTTTTCTGACAAGCAGAGGAAGAAAGGTAAACCATTAGCTCTAGCACTGACAGATTAGCTTCAGATGTGTTGCTACAAGATAAGTTCCGACAAAAGAAAGCTACTGCTGCTCTTGTCCAAGCCAAAAAGCACCCAAAAAAGTGGTAAGGGCACAGAAAGGACATGGCAGACAATTGCACTGGGTTTAAAAATCAAGAGTTAAAAATAAGACAATAATCTTGCTTCTTACTGTACTTGTTATTTTGTAATAGGATTCCTCCTTTTCTTTCCCTTACACTCTAGTTCTACTCCAGAAAATCTACATACTTAAGAAATCTACACCCTTAAGAAATTACTGTTTTGCAGCACCAAATTCTATTCACTTCCATCAATCTATCTGAGAATGGTCTAATTCAGGCTGATGACCATCCAAAGGGGAAAAGTCCTTTTCCCTACCCCACTTTGTAGGCTCTTAGCTCACAGCTGCAAGCTCTTCCCCTTCCCTGGTCTTGGCCCCAGCTCTGGGGCTCACTGACCTTCATCATGACCAARTTCAACCTACTAGCCAGATGGCAAACTAATTTAACAAAAATAGAGTCTTTTTCTCATGGATTAATGAATCAAGGTGGCTCAGGCACTACTGGTACTACAAGCACCACAGCAAAGGAAGTAAAGGAATCATGGAGCAAAGAGCTGGAAAAATCAAGGCTTTTCATTTCAGTRAAGACCACCGCCTTCTTACAGGACTCAGTGTCTCATGGGATAATTAAATAGCTCACTCTTGAAAAAGCAGAATCCCAGTCACTCCTCCTTTCAGTGGCTTACTACCACCTAACCTGTACCAGCACCAGTTGCCATGAAACATGCTTCATGATCCAGCTCAACTCCCTAGTGTGGCAGAGGACCACCCTATTTGGCCTTGCAGAGCCAGCTGATCACATTAACAAGCCACAGAACTGCTGTTTCATCTCGGCTACACATTGAACCATCAAACTCACAGCTCTGCTTTAAGCTTGATGTTTTGTAGTCACTGACAATTTCAGACTTAAGCTCTTTATACTATTGCAATCATTTCCTAGTACACATTTTCCACTGTAAACACCCCCTTCCCTGTCAATGAGCTACAGAATAACCTAACGACTTCCTATGTAGGGGTCTCAGTTTTAATCTGGATACAAGCAAGTGACAATTGGCAGTAACAAACTAACCATTTCACTACCTGAAATCCAGGCTCAGAAAAAGTTAAGCTCATTATTATTGTAATATGATACAGAGTCTAATAAAAACAAAATACCTTTAGTGATATTAAATATAGAGATATGGAATAAATCAGTTCACATGTAAACAAAGGTGTATCTGCATACCACTGAGTGGTTAAAATAGTGATTAGCACTCATTCGATACTTCCATTTCACAACATAAATAAGTAAAGCAAGTATGAAGTGCCTCATTTGTTCTTAGCWGTTAGGGATATTATGTCAACATTTGTATAATCAAACTAGTATCCTGATCTGACATATTAARATAAAAACTAGAAGCACCTCAAATAATAAGATCTGTATTTTTAATTGTCCAGTGCCTTTAGGCARTAATTACAACTAAAAAGACTACAAAAGAATGTGATTGACCTACAGTTATTTCAACACTTGAAAGAACCAAGAAAAGGCCAGAGTTTAGAGTAAGTTGATACCAATTCAGTTCCTAATAGATGTTAACTTATGCATGCGGTCCTTTAATATGCTCATAATGGTACTGTATCAATGCAATTTCACAAATCTGGAATGAGGGAAGAATAAAAGGATTTGATTTATAATTAGCTTACAAATTAAGTGCAGCTTTAAATATTGCTCCATTCTGCAATTTTACACATTTCTGTCACAAAGGTCCCTTCTATCTAAAACAATTGCTGGATTCTATGTGAGTATTTTTCAATGGGAAAAAGTGAAATCAACAGCTTTAAGAGCAAAGTTAGCCTTAGAGATGTTTTCATGTTCATATATGTATATAATACATATACGCATATGCACACACATGTGTATTTATATTCATGTATAGAAATACAGCATGCATTTTTGTATTACACAAATTCTTTTATATGCAACCTCTGTATTACACACAATCTGTTGCTCCTGCAACACAAAGGCTGGAATACAGCAGCAAATGGAATGCTTCACATTTCCACTGCACAAACCCAATTATTAGAACGTGCCACTGATCTTCCACAACTGATGTGTACTAGGAGTCCTACACTGTTTCCTTCTGTCTCCAGGGAAAAATGTTATGTTTCTAACACAAGGAAGATGTACTCTTACTATGAGTATTGTCAGTTTTAACATAAAGTGCTTTCAGTAATACTAACATAACATACCAGCAATCCAACGACATTCATTTGAATACAAACTTACCTCTAAGTATATTGACGGTGGGTTATGCTCCCCTCCAAACTTGTCCAGCAATGCCTCTATGTGTTCTTGTGTTAATTTAATCATCTGTTTGATATTCCACACCTAAACCAGAAAATAAATACATTTTTATAATCATAAGAAGCCTGTTCTAAACCAAAATTAATTACATTTTCTAGCTCTTTAATGACTGACATCCCTAATAAAAATATTTTGGCATCAGTAAAAGAGCATGCAAAGCTATACTGCTCTTCCATTGTCAGTAACACACAGCTTTCTTCCCATTTAAACAGTGAAAAGTTTCCTTTAGTTTTGAAATTCAGGAGCCACTGTATAAACACTTTTTAAATAAACATTAAAAATATGCTTTGTAAAAATGCATTAAGTCATCCTCTTGAAAGATTTTGCAATTCAATTTCTACAATTACTTCAAAGTTTAATGAAGGAGTTCTATCAAATTGTAAATAACCTGTAGCAAACTGGTCAACAGCATTCACATCACCCAAATCCAATATTCTATTTATATGGTAATAGGATGTATTGATCTTAAGCACTTTCTATACCTTGGATTCTATACTCCCTTACTATACAAGTTTTCATATAGACTTAGGATATGATCTGAAAATGACATTTACTTCAACTGCATAGAGAAGATTTACAGCATTGTATTATGGAACAAGTAACAACCTGAGTTATTCTTCAATGTCTTGAAAGAGTCAGTTTTAGTAATTTGACACTGCTGCAGGTGAACAGTACTATGAGTTCTAACTTACACCTAAAAAGACATCWATGCACAAATTTAAATCCTTTAAAATAATAATACTGCATTGATTTAAGAAGCTATGTTAGTCCAACTGAAGTCAGAAACTTATAGGATGGTAAAGAGTAAGAGCAGAAGGAGGCAGGAAAATCTCTTCTTAACATGTACTGCTGTTCAGAGAATTTGCGAGGAAAAACTGATTGTCAAAGATACTGAATTCAGGATGGAAAAAAATATACTGTGCTTCTTCCAAAGAGTTTCTAAGGATTTCTGTTCCCTCTTTCAGTTTACCTCTTAACTATATACAGACTCATTCTTTAAGCTGTATAAAAGCTGGTAGAACTTTCCTCTTAAAGAGGTTACAAATAACTTTATACTCTAAAGTAGGTATCAGTAACATGATCCWACCCAAGGCAGAAAACAGCTTTACTTCGTAACTTGAGAGGTTCACAAAAAAACAAATTCTAAGACAGAACTCACATTTTTCACATCACMTTATTTACCCCACTAATTCTAGACATCAATTATTTGCCAGTAAACATCAAGATAAGTCACTCCCTAAAATAAACTAACAGTTGATTTATCTTTAACTCTAGCTTTATAAGAGATATTAGAATAAAGATTTCATCAAGTAGCCAAATCCGAACAAAAATAGTTTGCTTAGTAATAACCCCAAAACACCACAAGAGGAGGGTGCGAGGCAAAAAACAGAAATCTCCATAGCTGCTATCAAGACACTCTGTATAAAACCTCACCTGAGACTATTGTGCAAGCCAACTTTCTTCTCAACTCACCTCAAACTAAATTTCTCAACCAACAGTAAATGGTAGGATTTCTGTATTTTGTTAAGGTTCTTTCAAATATGGCAACAGCTAACCATATGCTCGATCAAATAGGCAAGCTTGAACTAACACTATTTCAATAATCTGTTCAATACAAGAGTTTTGAATTTTTAGCTGCTGCATAGCTAGTAACATCCTACTAATCTGGGTGTGTATCCAAAAAATGGCTAGCAAACTAAGGAATTGTCTCAAGATTACTTTCAGAAAGAAGGTTTCARTAGTATTTAATGTAATCTTTATTACTGGGTCATTCTAGCAAATTTACCTATGGGAACACTTTTTTCAAAGAAGGGCTCAACATGTACCAATCTCACGGGGGGGGGGAGGGGGGGGCAGAAGAAGATTCTTCACTGAAAGTCACCTCTGTCTCCAAATACTTTTTACAAGTGATTAACTTCCTTGTTAATATCCTATTTCCTATCCATAACCACAACTTTGCTTCTCTCTTTTCTTGCAGTAAAGAAATAGACATATAACCAAACAGTAACAATATGCAGAACAGAAACATGTTGTTTTGGAGATGTTAGAAAGAGCACAAAACAGCAGCCTCTAACTGASAGGAGAAATCTTCCTGTAAAATTCTTATTATGACAAGAGAGAAAAATGAATGACTAATAAAGGAAGTAAAACAATTTTTGAACCTTACTGCCAGCTGCTGGACTATGGTACAAATGTCTCTATCTGAAGAAAGTGAAGTTAAAGTCYAGTGGAAGACAACATTGGTTCAAGCAGCTGGAAAGGGTGCACTAAATTACTTACTACACATCCAGACAGTAAATCAAGAGCTTTTCCGTAAGTGAATCTTGCAGGGAGATTTAATATAGATTTCTAYTGTCATAGAAAGGATTTTGACACAGTTAAAAACTACATGGAAGATACAGAAATTTCAAGTCAACCATACCAACAACAAATCAATATTTGTTACTAACAGAAATAGAATAGATTTTAAAGATTGCCTCATTCTCCATAAAGTGTGTGTGTTTCTACACTAAAGAGCTTTCTCCTAGACAACATGATAAAAACAGTTCTTCAAGCTAAATGTGTGCCCACTAATATCATTCCTTCAGATCTTAGTGCTTCCTTTATTCACACTTCACTTGCACTTTCCCTAGAAAGAAAATAAAACTGCAGAAGTCTTCTGGTCATTAAGAAAGGGATAGACCTATTTTTTCCGTTACTCTTGCAAATACTGTTGTAAGCACGCTGCTGTTAGAGTGCAGTTGCACCTGTATGAAACCATATAACCACAACTGCCAAGTATCTTGCAGAAAGACAAAAACTGATGCCACCCTAACAGACAGTTGTTGGAAACATTAGTGTATTTTGAAATAGATCTGCAACACATCTAGTACTCTCCACACTCAAATCCAGTCACTTTCCATAGGAAGCAGCACGTTTTGAGACTATAACGTTTACATTTTGAGACTATAATGTTTTATGCTATTTCCATAAAAAAGTAATGAATCTTTTGCATCTGGGATGAGCTTATCTGTTTTCAAAAAAGGCCTGGAATAAAGAAGTTATTCTGTCTTACCTGATGGCATTAGGTTAWGGCTATTCTCTGTGCTAAGAGATTAAAACTGATTCTCCTTTAAATGCTGCTGGACCAAGGAAGTTGACATAGGCTAACGTRGTCACAGTCAAAAGACTTGAGATATTCCAGCTATACCGGAATATATCTGGTTATATCTGCAGATTGTGGATAACCGTGCATTAATTTTGCAAATAAGCACTCTCTTGCAATGTAATAAAGATGACGACCTGTTTCAAGCCAGAGGCAAGTCAAATACAGCAGGAGCCTACATCAGATCTATTTTGTGAAGTCTATGGCTCTGCAACCTGCAGAGTCACAAAGCAACTTTTACATCCTTCCATTTATCAAAAAACACACTGCCTGAGACAGGACAAAGCAAAATATCTTTTGTACTTTTTATACCCGGCATCAGACACCACAACTTCCAGTACGTCCCAACTCTAAGCTCTATGATTCACATTTGGTGGAAGTCACTTCAGAGTTTGACTCTTAAAAAAGTCATTTTTTTGCACAGGAACAGAACGGTCCTGCATTTGGATTATCATACTTGGCATAAATATTTTAAAGATGGGAGAATACTTGGATAGAACCAAACGGATAAAGTCATTTAAGAACTTGATTTAGTAACTGTTTTATAAGGAGAAAAAAAAATCAATATCTATCCAGTCCTGTTCTAATCAGTCCCTTCACGCTTGCTTCTTGGAGAATTAATTCAGCTGTTTGGTCTGCTGRGCTAGTATCCACTTTGTCAGAAAACACTTTAGCAAGCTGACATGTACGAGATCTTTCTTGGCTGGATTAGTGTTTTACCTAACTTGAAAGTAACATGTGTTGGAGTAAAGGGGAAGAAAGGGCACATATAAATGGGGTGAATAGTTCACCTCAGGGTTTGCAAGTCAAGATGCAGGGCTTGAATCTTCCCACTTTCATTGTCAAAAATGGCTGACACCTCTTTCTCACATTTTGATGCCTTCCCAAATACTTTCTGTCCTCAACCTGGAATGGTGCTAGTCCTCTACCTGTCTCTTACAAGCAGTGCTTCCATTTTTCTGCAGTCATACCTAATAGTCTGCATATAGAACAATAGTCTGCATAATTCAGCAGTTATGAACATAACGTGCACATACAGTGGGAAGGATGCTCCTATCCTTCCTGCACTTCAAGCTCTAGCTTTTCTCCATCTCTAACGTATCCTTCAGTTCCCATATCCACTGTCTGCATCATAGCACTTTTCTTAGTTCCTGCTGACTCTTTCTGCTTATCAGATTTTCAACAGTATAGTAAAATTTTGTACAAAGCAAACATTATGAAAAATATTAACTGCTGAAAAACTTTCCTGGATTGAAAAAACAGCTTGCAAGAAGTTTCACGTAAGAGTTTACAGAAGTGACACAAATGTCAACACTGAGACTGCCTTCTTTAGTTTCTCACCCATCTTTTTATTAATGTTGACAAATCACTTCATCATAGGTCCTTTACAATGTCTAAGATACAACAGTGTATTCTCACTGCTAGACAGTTTAGAATGAGTCGGTTAAATTTTCTACTCCTAGGAAAGTAAACAAGTTACAGACAACAGCACATATAGAAGCTTCTGCAATCAAGGAAAAGGGAGAGAAAGATCTCTTTCCACAAAAGTTTAAATGCAGCAAACATATCTATTTATACTGATGACAAAGAATGACCTTGATGAAGATATATAATAACATATTCAAGAAGGGAAGCCACCAAGAAGAGAGAAAACTTTTTTTTTTTTTATACTGTTCTGTCGGATGATTGATCATAACTAAGTCAGCTAATGCAGTAATAGGATCAGCAGGTCTCTGTCTTAAGCATGGCAAATAAAAAAAAATGAAAATTTCCTTCCATTTAACAGCTATCATTTTTAGGAAGAAAAAAGCCAGTTCTTATCCCTCTGTAACTAAAAATGCAGGTTAACTGTCCCTGCTGTGACACTGTTCCCTCTAAGCAAAAAAGCACACAACAACAAAAGTCACACATACCAAAAACACYAGTGAACCCCTCCCTCAAAAAACAAGCAAAAAAACCCCTAAGAAACATCTGACCAAGTAAATGCTCAAGTATCAGAACAGGACCTTGATGGAGGTAACAGAAACCCTRCTGAAAAAGTAAGGGAAAGATTAACCCTGGGATTCTGGTTAGGATGTACACATTCAATACAGATTTGCTTCCTTTAGCAAAGGATTTTTCCACAACRAATTTTAGTACTTATTACAAATACTAAGTTTTGATTTAATATTCTTAGATGTCTCAGATTTATTTGCAAACCATCAGTTGCAAGTGATCRTTTTCTTCCCCTTGTTTAAATTTAAAGGCAAATCACATTGCTCATCACTGAGCTGTACTCTTAGAAAAAAYAGCCTTTCAGTCTGTCAGGCCTTTGACTGTAAGTTGCCTCCTCTCTAACAAAATGATTTCATACTTACTCTCTTATAATTATTTTCAAAATAAAGTTTTGAAATACAGTGATAAACTGTAATAGATGAAGCATGATAAAGCTTAACCTTGAAGCACAACTAAGTAGTTTTCTCTATTAGAAGTAGTCACCATAACCTTAGGCTGTGGTTCCTTAACAGCTAACATCAGCCTAGAAGGTGGGAGAAGTTCTCATACTGCCTGGGCTGCTCGTCCCTGCTCCCTCCTTTATRCTGGCTCCAGAACTCAAGCCTTTGGCTGAACCTTTTCCGTCAAATGCTAAAGGAGCAGAAAATGGTTCTGTTTGTCAGGGTTAGCTTACTGACAMCACAGTGTGCTGAAACCACCTGGCAAATGACCCAGTGACCACCTAAGCTGGTGCAAAAAAAGTCATCTTTCCTTTCTACTGCCCACATTAAACAGGACAGTTGTAGTCTGAATTAGTCTAGTTTCAGTTCACTTTCATTCCCCACTTTTTCATCACCTGCCATCTTTGTTGTTTGCTGGTCAGTGGAATTTGCCTTTAAGCACCATAAAAAGAAAAGTAACAGATGTTTACTACCACAGTAGGAGTGTAAAAAACAGGAGGTACCTGTATCCTTCATTTAAATCATTAACTACCAGTTGAATGGCCTTCTTTGATCTACTAAATCTATTATTCCATGTTCCTTAAGGCTTTTGTATTGCATTAGACCTATTTATTCACTTTGGTACTAACTCAGCAGTCATAAGGCTCACATGTAGATCAAGTTCTGGTACAAGTCACTACATTTACATTTCATTATTTATTTACAAATTTCTCCCTAGACTGTCATAGGTAGACTATACTTTTAAGAAATAGGAGAAAAGTTATTCAAAACTTCCTAACTTAAGGAACTCCTAATTAAAATTTTTGCTCCAGAGAGGTAACTACCATAGATTTTAATCAAGTGTTAAAGCCATACACTAGTGGACTTGAAAGACTATTGTGCATATGCCTGACTATTTCTCCCCACACCTTAAGCTGAAGACAAATCATATTTCTGATGGAGAGCAATAAGCCAAACAGCTAATTACAATAATTGCACTTAAGAAGCAAACACTAGTCAAGCAGAGCTCTCACACAGTTTAGGTCATGTTAATTAAAGTGACAAAACAAGCTCAGTCCCTCTTGAACTACAGAGTCTACTTTGCTCTCCCCTTCCCAAGGCACATACAATTAAAGTATTCAGAAAACATGATCAGCACCTATTTAAAAGCTAATGCTTTCACTACATAACATTTTGCAATTTTTACAATATCCCACCACTGAATTATTACTACAGCATGCACGAGTTTTCTGCTAAGCAGCACGTAAAACAGCAAATAGTCAACTGGAGCTACTAAAGCATACTCAAATTGTCTGTGATCCAACAGAGTAATTAAAATATCCTATTTTTATCATAAATAGCTCTCAAAACCTGAAATGAAGGCAAATATATGCATCTTACAAATAAGAAAACAGGTATGAGAAAGTAATATGCTCACAATCACAAGAAACAGTCACAAATATAAACTACCATAGAAACCACATTTTCCTAACTGGTATTCCACATTTCACTTAGCAGACCTGCCGCCTACTAACCCTAACTGTAACATGGAAAACGAAGTAATTTAAAAGGTAGAATCAGTTTTCTACCACTCATTTTAGAGACTATTAGGAAGAAAATAAAACACAACTATCACATCTTCCCTCTTTATTTTAGAAAGAGATTTAGTATATCATCTATTAGTTTTTGTTTCAACACATTCCAGGCACTGAGGAATGAAGAGAACTGTCCATTTAAGGCAAAAAAAAAAAATGCTGAAAAAGATTTTCAGCTGACTCCATTATCAAACCGGTAAACTGTTTAGCACAGAAAAGCTATTGCAAGACTTTTAACCTATAACTACCGAATCTAGAAACTGGGAAAAGTCATATCTATTTTCAGCTACCAATGCAAAACAAACAAACAAACAAAAACCCACAAGAGTCTTTATTAGCACTAACAAATTGTATTCCAAGAAACTTAGGAGAATATTGAAAGAAATCCTTTCTGAAAGCTACCTCAGATGACACCTTTTAATCTACACTACTTATAACTAATTAGAGAGAATGTTTGGTCTATTAAGATTTAATGAATAAATTTACAAAACCAGTTCAGAGGTTGAAGAGCTAACATACAACCACCTAGTTTTTCCAAACCCATAGTATCTACTCTCAACCTTTTAAAGTCAAAAATAGCAAGCTTTATTTCATGTTGATTTTATACTGCTTTTCAAGCACTATCAGTGAATAACTTTTACTAAAAGCAATAAGGATATTATGCATGCTACTCAAACTTCAGAAATGTCTACTCTCAAAACAATCCCCTTATCTGAGACAAAATTTTAAAAAGTTACCAGTTCTGTGCTCCAAATGATCAGAAAATGTTGACTAAACGAAATGTAACTGCATCTGAAGAGTACATACTACTTATCAGCATATTAAACAACGGTTTTACTAATGACTATGCTGTTTAAGGGGCCTCACTGTACCACAGCTGGAGGAATTACAGCTGGTATCCTTGCTTGCATTAAAAAAATTCTAGTAACTTAATTATTCAATATATTTTTAAACAACAAGTACATCTTGTTCACTAACAAACTTGCTTGCCTCCTAGATGCAAGGCTTTAAAGGAAATTAGTACCCTTCATGCAGAACTATAACCTCCTTTTTACAATACATTTTCAGTAAACATATTTGGAGAGAATCATAAAAATATTACACTTAATCAGAAACCTGTTAACAATAAATGTCCCCTTTCATATCCCCAAACAGGCTCCCATGATATCTTAAACAAAATATTGACAGTTTGGAGAACCCATTTGATACTGAACAACATCTGAATTGCACAAACTCCATTTTTAAAAGAGCACTGGTTCTAATTTCTGATCTTCAACGTTAATGTTGAACTGGAATTTCAAGGTGGGATGATAAAGTGCAGCACTGTTCCTGAGGAATTATCCCYGAACTGATAGCACCTTTGGACAACAGGGGTGGTTGAAAATTATGCGTTTTCATGTTTTYCTGTTAGAGTCCACATCCATAAAATATTATCAAAATACAATAAAGGCATTATTGCAACCCCCTCACAAACACACTTTTTGTTAAAAAGGTGGAGTAACATACCAAACACTTGCAGCAAGGAGTTTAAATGGGGAAAAAAAAGAAAAAGCATGCAATTCTGTAGCACGGAGTCTTGTATAATTTGAGATCTGGTCACAGTATAGAAAATCAGTTGCATGAAGCGCATATTTCTTCATTTGGAAAAGAAGCTGTGGGTAGGAGTGAAGATTCTGAGCTTCAGAGGATTCCATTATACACCCAAAGAGCTTAAAAGCAATTGGAATTAAACACACACACACACACACACACACACACACACACGTATACTGGCTCCTGTGCAATTCTTGTGCTAGCTGTGAGAAAGTAGTTGTGTTCACAGATGCACGAACGAACGAGAATTATGAAAACCACCTCACACCTCCAAAACCAAAATACTATCCTCAGAGCTCTCATGTGCTCAAAGCTTCTGGGAAAGCATACTTACAGTACAAGAAACTCAGAGAGGACTTTCACTCATCTTGGCACACTACCAAAGCTATGACATGTAATCTTATTTCTGCAAAAGGTACAYTCAGAAGGTCTCCAGTGAAACGAAAGATTGTCACAACCTAGCACAGGAAGCTCAAGATCACGAAGACCTCATGGGTCAGGATTCAAATCTAAGACCAGCTAAAAAAACATCAGTTATACAGGATATCTCATTCACCTGTAAAAATGAAGGTCAGTGCAGTTTCCTGGACAGACATACTCTTAAAAAGAAGTAAACAAAAAACCCACACCATACTACCACTGCTCTCCCTAACCACATAGTTCAGCCACATACCTTGCAACAGCTTTGGAGCTCATCAGAGCCCTTGAGGAGATTCAGTTCACTAATCTTGCAAAAAATAACTCGGGGGAAAAAAAAAGAAAAGAAAAAAAGTTTTCTTCAGCTTTAGTGAACTGGCAAAGGATCTAAGTACCAAAACTGACACAAAGCAATAGGTAGGGCAGAGCAGCCAAAAGCAGGTACTTCCCCCTTTTGGTGGCAGGGCACAATTTGATTAACTTTAATGTAACTGCAGTGATAGGGAACAGCATTAATCATTAATGACTACTGTTATGACAGAGCACTTCTATTACATTACCCTTCATAAGTGAATTGTTCAAACTGAAAATACACTACACAAAACTCAAACTTAGCAGGAAAGTACCTCCAAAGAACTCTTAAACCTTAAGTAGCTTCTGTTAAGGTTGGACTGGAATAGAATATTTAATTTTATGATGATAATTTGAAACCTGCTTTGCTTCCTCTGGGAGTCCAAGTAAAACTATAAAATTATAGAATTTCCTATTAATTGAAATTCTCTCCAAAATCTTTCATGCAGTGAAGTTTTCTATACATAGCTATTAATAAAACTGACCTGTAAAGCTGTTATAAAAAAAAAAAGTGGAATATCAGAGCTTGAAGCATATAAGTTTTCCATTTACTTAAAAAGAAAAAACTATCATCAAAAGACATCATCTTAAAAAATCTATTTGCATCTAGAGTACTTTTAATTGCACACAGCAAAACAATTGGCTTTCCTGACTAATACAAGCATCAAGAAAGTGATTAGAACAGCTTTAAAAATAAGATGTCTTCGAGTTTACAAAGTACAAATGGAAACAGTGGCTTAAGTATCAATATCAATTCACAAAAAACTCAGTATGTAGCATCTGTATCCAACCATTTGGGGATATCTATACAGACCAAAAAAGTCTTTAAGGCATCAAAATTTTTCAAAAAATACTACAAGCCAATTGGGTAAGTTTTGTGTAATCAAACAAGCTAACACAGAACACAGCTGTTAATCCTATTGCCTTTTGAGATAAACACCACAAGAAGAAATATTTTTAATATCTTCATAGAACTCAAGTATTACAAGGTTGTGTTCTAAACACTCAATTTACCTTGCCAAGCATCATAAAAAGCCCAAAGAAAAAGAGATGAGAGGTTATCAAACTGACCATCTTTTTTTATGCCTAGATCATCTTTTCTATGCCTGCCATCACTCCTGGCATCTTTTCTATGCCTGCCACATTTGCCTGTGGAGATGACAGAATCTATTAATGTAGATTTTTTGAAAGAGTTAGGAAAATCTATGCTCATGCTTTACCACCTCTAACCATTACAAAAAAATAAAAATAAAAAAAAAGTCTTAATAGTGACCCGAAACCTTCTTCTCTGCTACAACTTAAACTCCCTACTTCTGGCAGTAATCACAAGAAGGCTGGATAACATGTTATTTGCATTCTTCACATCAGATCTGACAATTTTTTTATTATATATATATTTTAAAATAATCTCAATTCTGTCAGTCTTTCCTGAAAGTTCTGATCTTCAAGACTTCTGGCCATCCCCGTTACTCTTCTCTAGACTCTCCCCAGCTAGTCCATGTATTTATTGAAGTAGCGGCCCAGGGTCTGATACTGCATTCAGCTAAGGCCTTTCCTATGCTGAGCAGGACAAAATACAAGGAAACGTCATCGAGATTTGATATAAAACTTATTCCCAATAATACAAAAGCAACAAAGCAAAAATGCTTAAATCTCTTCAGCTTTCTAAGCAACATGTTTAACTGTGAACTCTTTAAATAGAAAATAATTCTTCTCATAAGTTCCTATAATTTCCAGCCTGATAGGTTCTCTAAACATTATTATAACAAAAAAAAAATCATATTTTTTCTCAGTGTACCTAGATTATTTTATGATAATCCACCAGTTATCTGATACAGATGCCTTTTCATTCTATAGATTTAAAAATAAGAATAAAATGTGTTTTATAAGATTACATTTTCTAAAAAATATAACTAATATTCATGAAGGGTAAGTGCCAGCATCTCCACCTAGAAAATGATCAACTGTCTAACAGACTAGGGCCTTGCTTCATAACTTAAAGTCATTTTTATCTTCCAAAGAACACTTCAGGGCACACATCTCTGAGTACAGAAAATCCTATTTGAATTATTTAATGTTTGTGTAAATAATCTCTAGCAACAAGAACAGAGCCTTTCCTCTCAGCTGTCACAGACTCCTTACTGTATCAACAACCCCATAATACCCTGAAAATCTTCCATCCAAACAATTTCTTGTCCTGAGAATTCATCCTGTGGTACAAGCCAATCTAAATGCCTCTAGGGGCCAGAGGCTTTTCCTGGGCCTTCCAATACCAGAACAGTGAGTAGAAAAGAAAAAGTTTACACTCCTCACTTGCTTCTACTCTCTTCAAATCCTTATGCTTCCAAGAAGTACCTCTTTCCTAAAGGCACCTCTTTTTTTTTTTTTTTTGAGTGCAGCAACTAAGCATTATTGTTACTAGCCTTGAACTGATGTTACAGAAAAAAATGCTTTAGCAGTTACTACATTCTTACATAGTGCCTCTTTATTATTAGGAGAGATTTTTTATATCAGCATTTGGGCTGATAAGGGAGCTTCTGAAGCACTAGATTCAATATCTGACTAAAAATCTGTCATGAGTTTAATGATAAAAAAGCTCCATTCTAACCTTGGTAAGGAACACCGTCTTTACCTGACAACTTCAGCTTATATGAATTTGTATAAACCTACTCCAAGGTCTATCCAAGATTATTGTTGTTCATTCCCCCTTTTAAAGTAGAAACTTAGTTTTGTAGTTTACCACAGTCTTTCAGGAAATACAGCCACTATTTCCAGAAGGAAAACTTTCAGTTCTGCACTAAAACCTTTCCAGGTATCTCCTCAAAGTGAGGTTACGTTCCTTGATGGTCTTCCACAGCACAGCTATTTTTAAAGCCTGGATTTACACTRTCTTAAAGGAACAAAACAAAACACTAGAACACGCACTTACATTAGAGCCAAGAGTCAGTTACAAGTACTTCATTTTTTTAAAATAAATTTGTCACTTTGAATTATCATTACACTTTAAGTTGGCTTGTTTTTGTGTTAAGAATGGAGTTTCTTTAATGTATAAGCAATTTTTCATCATGAACATTATTAAAACTACAGATTTAGATGAGGTAATAAGTTAATTACTCATGACTTGAGGAAGAACTAAGTAACTGAAGAACAAAACCACACCAGAAAACAAAAATTCTAACCCCAGCTCTGCTTTAGACATGTGTTTCAGTATTTTCAACACATAAAAAGTTTGCTTTTGAATAATACAAGAATATTCCCACTCGCTTCTTAACAGTAAATATGTGCACCTATGCTTGTGAAGTACCAACCTCTGGTTGGCTGGTGTTCCAGATACCAGAATGCTTCTCTCTCTATGAGAGATGAGCTATTCAGCAAAAAGAAGAGCTATTCTATGTAATTTAGTATTTGGAACTAAGTTTAGCAAGCACATAAGAAAAAACATCTTTGAAGTTCAAGTGAGTTACAGTAGAGCTTCACAAAACAACCTCTTTAGTATCAAATCTGATTTTTTAAGAAATTGTCTCCTGCCACTCCTTTCCTCTCTCCCTTCCACTGCAGTTTACTTTTCTCTGTCAGTTGCATTGATTTTGCTGTTTCTAGGGCCACGGTATAAACTAGTTATTGAAAAGATCCCATAAAGATTGGCAGGAACAACAGGGCTACTCAGTTGCATGTACCATAGCAACAGCACAATCAGGGTGATAAAAAGTCAGTGAGAAGCTTATTATCCTCATACTACTGCCAAAAGAAAGTGTTGTTTAACACCACTCTAAGTATTTGGGCTTCCCAACCAGTTGAGAGTTTCTCCTTACTCAGGAAAGTTAAGGTCAGACTTGCATTACTCAAAGTATTTAATCAYTTTGCTGTTTAGATGCAAAATATCACTGAGTTTTGTCTTCCTTCAGCAAGCTGAGGGGGTAATTCTGTAAGAGTGAGGAATCAGCCTAACCTCTCACTAACATCATGGGGGAAAAGGCTCCTTCCAGATTTCTCCTTTCTGGCCATCTACATAGCATGATCTCTGGTACTTGTCAGACATCTCAACTCATTAATCCCATAAAAATAAATAAAAGTGGTAACAGTTAGTATTTTCTGATGAGGTAGAATTGAGTTGGACCCCTCTGTGAGCCAATGATCAAAACCAGCTCAATGCAGGCTGGCTGTCCCTACCAGAAATAGGGAAAGAGTAAGGTCTTCCCTCAGAGCAGCAGGGAGCTGTTACCTCAACGGCTCAGCACCTCACAAAACCACAAGACTTTGCTCGCAGATGAGAGGCACCACACTGTCTACACAGACATACTCAGGAAAGCTAAGCTGAGCTAAAATAATCTTCAGCAACTAAAGTACTGAATGAGGAGGCCATTTCTGTGATCTGTATTTAACTCTAGAACAGACTTTATACATGACATTCAGCAACTCACTCTGACTTCAAAGCCTACAGTATCTGTAGTAACCTGCAAAATACTTTACACTGTTAGAGTGTATTCTATTCCGCCTTTTACAAATGTTTCAGAACTGTTAGTAACTTAACCCTACCAAAACAGGTATCACTGCTCTTCATAGGATTAGGAAGTTCAGTGACATGCCCCAAAACACAGGAAGTATCTAATAAAGATACAAACCAGAGGCCTGACGTCCCCAGCGCCTGCACAGTGCCCTGTCCAATTTCCTCAGACTCCTTGTGCAGAAATCCTAAGTAGGGCCAAAATCCAGGAAACAAACCCCTTTTTTTAAACGACATTTCAAGACCATCGGGGATTACTGATTACAAAACATCCACACACCAGCTCAGCCAACTAAAGCCATCAGGTAACTTCCAAGTGTGACAAGAAGGAATTTCGGTGTTTTTTTTTTTCCTTCTTTTTTGCTTTGTTTTGTTTTAAACCAGACCCCGAGCCACCTCCCTCGCCCGGGCCCCGCCGCCCTCGCGGCTGCTCCACGCTCCCGCCGATGCCCGGTACGGGGGGATGGGGGGRACAGGGCCGAGGCCGCGGCGCCTCTCCGCCCCCCGCCGCATCGCTAGCGGCAGTTAAGAGCGAGCGGCGAGAGGCGCCGAGGGAGGCAGGGCCGGGGCCTCCCCGGAGCGGGGGAGGCCCCCGGCGCCGCCGGCCGGGCCTCGCCTGGCCCGCTGAGCCGCCGCGGGGCCTCACCTCCTCCGGGATGGCCGGGTCGCCGCTGCCGCCGCCGCCGCCCGCCGCGTAGCAGGCGCCGAGCCCGGGCGGCGGCGGCGGCTCGGGCTCCATGTCCCCGTTGAAGAGCGAGGCCCCCTCCGCGCTGCCGCCGCTGCTCAGCGCCGCCATCTTGGATCGGAGCGCTGGGGCGAGGGAGGGGGAGGGGGGAGCCGCGTCCCCGCCGCCGGGACGCCCCCAGCCGCGACCCGTAGTGGGAGGGGGAGGGGGGCCGGCACAGATCCCGGCCAGCTCCTAGCGGCCCGCGCCACCGGCACGTCACGCCCGGCCCGTGATGTCACCCAGAATCGCCGCCGCAGTCACTGCGCACGCGCCGCCTCGACGTCACCGGGAAACACCCTGACGTCACGGCGCGGCCACCCGGTCACCCTGGGAACTCGAACGTGAGCTTAGGCCCCGCCCCTCTCGCCGGCCCCGCCCTTCGCGCCGGCGGCAGCGCCTTTCCCCCCTCCCCTCCCCCGCGCCCCTTCGCGCGCAGTCGGCGTCCCGCGACGGCCCCGGGGGCGCCTCCCAACGGCCGCCCAACGGCCGCCCAACGGCCGCCGCGGGAGCGGCTCGGGGCCAGGCTGCCGGCGGGCTGCGGGGCACAGTGCGCGGGAGGGAAGCCAGGGTCTTGAGCTAGTGCGGAGCAGATTCGGCACGAAAGTGGCATCTTGTCACTGACGTACTGAGGAAGGCAGGTTACGTTTGCCCTCAGAGGATTTGGGGGGGACAGAGAGGGGGAGATCTTCATTTTTGGAGTTGGTCCGGAAATGCTTSTAGAGGTGCCGAGACCCTGCAGTATCAGGTCACGGGTGCTTTAAGCTGGCTACTCTTGCTGAGCCCWGGATTCATCGACGCCAGGGGTGCAGAGGTGCGTGTCTGTGTAAAATGAAAGGGTTGTTCCATGGCCCCCACCTTCATTTGTAAAACAGTGGGCTGATGCGAGCTAGGCAAGGGCCTCTCTGATATGCATGAAARTGAACTGGGCATATTTTCTGCTTCTGCAGTGGAAGGTGCTCAGGTGCACAAAGGGCCAAGAATGCACCTGTGCGGACCCAGCTGGAGGGCTGTGGAAAGCCTACAGTTAAATGCATGCGTTGTAATCTTATCTTCACTCCTTTGTGCCTGTCCTTTACAGGACTGTGGTTAGTACCGTTGACATACTGCTTCTCAAATTACAGTTGAAAAAAAAAAAGAATGTAGGTGCTGGCAAGATTAAAATTAGAAACAAATATGATTTTATGTGCTGTATGAGCTAGTAATGTGCTCGAACAGTAGCACAGTGGAAAGAGTTAGTAGGCAAGAAARGAAGGATATTACCAGACACTGCACGTATTTAAACTTGTTGGAACTGGTCTGACATCATTACTATTGTGGTTTTGAGATCTATCTTTATTAATACGTACAAAGCAGCAATTATGGAGGTACTTCTAACTAGGAGAAAATCATATTTTTGTCTGAAAATATTGTACCTAGCCTATCTATAATTAAAACCATTGATTGCTATAATTATGAAAACATCTTTTTTTCCACTGACAACGTTTAGGCCTTGACCTGCCACATACTTATGCTTTATTTACATGAGTGCTTTAAGTGAGGAAAGGGTCTAGTAGTGAGCTCAGCAGAAAGCAGGACCCCTTGCTTTTTTCAGGTAACAGATATCACTTATCTGCTCAGGCATGTCAAGTCTGGAGACCTTGGAGCAAATCCCAGTTCCTAAATYCAAGTGTCCATCCTGTCTGCATCTTGCCTGCTTCACTAGGTCGCCACCTTCATGGCCAGTGTCATTTTCTGGGGAAAAAAGCAGGGCTTACAGAGTGGGAGCTGCAGGGAGCTTCAGTCCTCTGGTCTGGCTGTCAGAGGAACCAGGATAGGAGGTCAGGTGCACCAGAAAATGCCCCCGTGTACAGCTCCAAAATGAGAAGCRGGAGCCAGGAGTCACCACTGCTCCCCGAAGACAGCTCCACAGTGCCCGCAGGGGCTCAGTGAGAGGGAGCAGCAGCCCTGCTGGACTCCTACAGGTGTTTGCAACAGGTCTGTCTTCCACCAAAACCACAGAGTGCTGCTGTTGAAAGTTAAAAATTGATCCATGTCGTATCCTTGGACACTGCCCCTCTTGAAGTGCTGCGTGTGCATGCAAATAAAGCATTCACTGAATAGGGTGTTCTAAGCTGATTTCTTGTTGAAAATGTCTTTATGAAAAATAGCAAATCGGTAAGAATATTTTTAATGGTTTACAAAGAAAAGCTAACACGTCGAAGCAACAGAATCTCAGAGAATGTAAAGCGTGTTCTATCACCACCAGATATATTTTATGGCAATAAATTAAAATACTAAATTGAAAGTTGCAAGTGCAAACATCCTTATCTTTGTTTTGCTTTAGTTAGTTGTGCTGGTTTAATTGTGAGTACTTTCCTAACCATATAACCTCCTAATGTAGTAATCCTTATGATAGATTTGAGGTTTATATTTTACCTTTTACACTGGGGCTACCAGAGTGTAAAAGTGCTGAGAACTGAGTTCAATACTGGTAAGGGTATAATTGGTAAATAAATGTAGCATTCATTTACTGCAAGAACACAGGAAAAACTCCATGGAGTCTGGAATACTGCATCCTGCTATATAAAGAGAAGGAATGTTGGACATGAGTTTGGTTGTTCTTTCCTATATGGTGCTACACATTATTAAATGCCTCCTGAACACAAACAAGAAATAAGCAACATAATCTAGTTAACCAATTAAAATCCATTTAATAGTTATCTAACAGGCTACACCTTCCTGGGACACGAACCTAAAATTTCTTATGGCAGGTGGCCTGCAGTGCAGTCACCAAAAGGCTGCACAAGTGTGTAAGTACCAAACATACAAACTAAGCAGCTTGCCAAAAGTAAAGATTTCTTCCTAATAGCCATGTTACTGTAGAGGATAATTATCAGCAATGCCTGCTATGAAAGGAGAATATGTAATGGTAATGGAAAGTTCACACTGATTCTGGAAAATAGCAGATATGTTGAGGCCTAGAGCAGTGGGACAGGTTTTCTAGAACATTTAGGGGGGAAAAAGAAAAAGGCAAAAAAGAAATGGCTCTCCCAGCATAATGCTTAGGTTGTTAATGGCAAAGTCAACAGAGTAGGATGGGTTAACTACCAATGTAACTCCATTTGTTCCAATGAATTCTATGCCAAGGGTTAATTTAACTTCAATGTACAGAACATAGTCACAGCCCTTGTTTTATTCTTCAAGCAATTTATACGGGGTATAACTAGCAGTAGAATTAGTTGCCTACTGTCAATCTATAACTTTTAATACCTTTTCCAATGCTTTTAGTAATCCTGCATGCCTTTGTTCTTGAGCTTCTGATTTTATCAGAAGGTTTACATGCACATAAAATATATTTGCTATGCTTTGTTATTATATTTGATGTAGCAAGTGAAATGTTGCAATTCTAAAACCTAATATTGGCAGCTGATGACGAAAACTAGGAGCATAGTCAAGAGTTATCACCATACATTTGATAGGTGCAACTGTTTTTTAAGTAAAGGGCAGAATACTATTTAAAATAACAGTTTCATAGGAAGGAGGCAGAAACCTAGTTATGCTATATTTTCTTTGTGGGAATCCACACCTAGTAATAAATATAATTTCATACTCCTTTACATGGTAGAATCTTTGATCTCTGCTTAATCTATCATGCTGGAAGATTATTCATTATTAAGATTATTTCTTGGTGATAAGAAATCCTATCTGCTGAGAACTGATACTATCAACTTCTTTAACAGAGATTACTTTTCATTATCAACAGAGGTCAAAGTCAAACTTAAAATGTAGATGTGAAAGACTATTCTCTGTTATCAAATCCTTAGGCCACTCAGGACACTGAATGTATCTGATTCCTACAATGCAGTACAGCCAGTTTATCTGGTATTGTGGCAATATAAAACCTGGCACCTCCCCTCAAACCTGTAGTTATGCACTGTTTTTCAATCATCATCACATTTTTTTGAAAATAAGATCATAAAAAAGTTTAGTTAAAAGATACAGACACTTCAGCTCTGTTGCCCATCAAAACATTTTATTGATCTAATCCACACTTACACCTCAAGAGAAAAATGTTTCAATGAGTTAGTAAAAAACAAGAAGGGTACCTGATGGCATCTTTCCCACTGTGAACATTTGAACATTTCTTTATCCTCCCCAAGGAGATGAATTCATCTTAATGAGATACTCCAAAAAAAACACAGAACGTCCAGAAGGGCTATTAGATTAAAACTGACGTGGGATTTACTTCTGATTTCCTTTTGATTGAAGATAGTATCTCAATATCAAAAAAAAAAAAAAAAAAAAAAACTACAGAAGCTTCACAATTCATTGGTGTAACACAGCCTTTAATTTTCTTAACAAAAAGTTATACAACTTGCATAGTGGTATAACGGATTAGGTTCTTTATTCAAATGCTTTGAAAATTCTACCCTTCTTAAACTTTCAGAGTTTAAAAATGCTCTTAAAATTGTCCAAATTGTCAAATACTACTCATCCTGTTCACACACTGGAAAACAGTATCTGTTCCATACATTGCAGCATTTGTGCTTGGCCCACATACACTTGAAAATATTGGAATAAGTTAGATACTGTATGAAAATAACTACAGATCTTTTCTAAAGCATGTTGAAAAATACATGTCACTTTTCAATGCCAGAGGATGAAGTGGAAGAGCACAACTTTGTGTACCTATCCAGGGCAATAGTACTGTTTATGTAGATGAGTTAATTCTCAGTCTTAACAGGAAAAATACAGATAATGGTAGAACAGAGATACTAGTGACAGCAGTTGTATTCCCTGTAACCTTGGCCAGAAAATCTGAAGCAGAGCAAAAAGTAGGCTGATGACCAGAGTTCAGTCCTGTTTTCTGATTACTAGCTGGAGTAATATATACCTAATAAATGTTGAAAAAGCTTTTTGAGGAATGAACCCAGAAGTGCTTTCAGTTCTCTTTAGCACCTATGTAGGCATATTATCCCACCCATATTTAAACATATGCTGTTCATCTTTTGGTATTCCTAGGGATTCTCTGTTTGACTGCTCCAATGACAGGTGACAAAAAAACAAGTCTGCTTTTTGTTATTATTCCTGCACAGAGCATATATATATWTTTTTTTCCCTTTGGTAAAATATAATAGCAGCTTTTCATGCTCTTGGAAACTTTTAGTTCAGGAAATTTACCATTCTGTGACACTGCTGAACCTCAAACATTCATACATTCTGTGAGAAATTAAGTAATATTCAGGTGGTGATATAAATCTGGCAGCTGAACAATCTCATCCATATGTTGGGTTTTTTAAAAAAGTTCGTAGAGGTTTAGTAGTTCTTTGTCTTTGAATTCAGTACATGAGCAGAAGTTTGAGGATGGGTGGAGATTAGGAAGGAGAAAAAAGGAGATAGGGAAAAAAATCTAAATCTGCATGGTCCTTAATTAATTTTCCATTCTTCCATTTAAAGCAACATCGATCTAACTCTTTTATATATAAATAATAACATATTTTGGATATTCTTATAATGATATTGGGAATACTTACATAGCTTTCATTTCACCTCAGCCTAATTTATTTTAGAAGTTTGTTTATAAAGCTATTGCTCTTCTGTTTCTCTAAATTACAGCCCAGTCCTTCAGCAGATAAACAGCAGAACATTTTCCTGTTGAGGCAATGTGCAGGAGGAACTGGGAAGGTGACGGGACTGACACGAAGCAGTGGSTTTGCACACATGTCCCTTCTGTACCTTGTATGTTGTTCAGCATCCCAGGAACAAAACGCCAACCTTTCCTTTCCTTTCCTTAGTAGTGATTGCATGGTCCAGAAATCTGTGTGCTGAACCTCAGTGGTCTGCCTCTCTCTCTCTCTGCTGGTTTCCTGCCTTCACTTGCATACTAGCATCAGAAACARAAAAGCTACAAATTTTGTAGAACAGTAGCATAAATTACTTCAAAATACTGACAGACCTAAGGGCCCCTGAACAGAAAGCTTGAGTCCTGAAATCACTGTTAAGAGAACAGAAGTAGCAGCCAGTGAAAAGGGAGAGGGAGGGATTGGGGAGATGAGGAGAGAATGAGGTTGAAGGGGGAACTGGAAGAGAAGATGCAAGGAAACAAGAAGTAGGCAAAAATAGGGAAATAAAGGGATAGGATAAACTGATTTTCCTGCCTAATATGCTTTATTGAAACAGGGACCAAATCTCACATTTGAGAGAATTAGTCAAGACCCTCCTGTTGATTTAGAATCTCTAGTCATTGCTTTAATGTATTCAGTTAATTCAGGTATCTGATTTCTAAGCCCCTTGTATTGGATAAGCTTGATTATTGATTGGATTGAAAAGCTGATCAGCTTTAAGGACTAAACAGTTTTAGATTCCTAGCATTATTCCAGTGTGAACAATCACATTTTGTAACTCACAACCATCCCATTTAGGCACAAAACAGACCTAATGTGATTGAGCAAGTTCCAAGACAGGGAAGTAAAGGATTCCATGTCAAACGAGCTATTTTGCTGCTTTAGAAAATTACTGTTCAATCATATTCCAGTCATAGGATTTTCCTTCCCAATACCGAGGCTAGCTGAGCTTCCCCTTACCCCAAAAGCTGCTGCAATTTGATTCTCCAGCACTTTACAGACAGGTTGGTAACTCTCTACATCTCTAATCTAATAACAGTTTAGTTACTAAATGTACCTGCTCACTCAGTTTATTCTTTCAGTTTCTAGCCTCTTCACRGAGCAGAAAATGTCCATTAGGGTTCTTATTGGCCTGGAGTAAGGAAACTGTAAGAGTCAGAAAAGGCTAAATCAATAAAATAAATCAAATGCAGAAACCACAGATTTGACGTGAGATAGTGAGAACGCATTGACCAATCGATGGGAATTTCTCTGAGACTCATATCAAAGATATTGGGAATGTGATTTTCTTGACAATCTCTCCTATCTCAGCTGGGAAAGGGGATGTTTTGCGGTCACTACATGGTTGTTAAAGCAACAGATTAAATACTGCCCTYACTGTTTTTATGAGAGGTGAGTGGGCATTACCCTTCCACTTCATCTTCTCTTCTGGATGGCTTGCTCCCCCTCCCCTCATCATGTTTCATCCTCAAAATCACCTGGTGTAACAAATTATTACATAAAAAGGTACCAAATCAGAGAGTCTTGCTTCCATCAAAGATTAAACAAAATGTTTGTTCAGCATAAGATAAACTACGTTGCCTTGAAGTTATCTGCACAATCTCTCTCTCTCTCTCCTTCTCTCCCTTTTTTATACTTTCTCGCTGAACTTCTCCCTAAAATCTGTCCTTTCCTGTCCAGCTTCTGTGCTACAGATTTAAAGAGGCAGTACACACATCCTTGGAGAGTTCCAGGGAAACATTCACTTTCCTTAGGAGACCCTAAGTTTCAGAGGGTGAATATTAAGCTGAGGGAAGATCCCTGTCACATGATCAGGTTCTTTCCTGTGCTGGGAAATCCAACTGTGATCTCCACAGAAAAAAAAAAAAAAAAAAAAAAAACAAAAAAAAACAGAAATCCAGGTGAGAAGGACGTGCTTTGTGCCTGGGTACCCCACGAGATAAAATTTCCTCAGACTGTGGCAAGCCCACAAGTACTAGAAAGGTACAGCCAGCCAGCCTTGTGTTGCTTTACAGTTTCTACTCACTACACTTACCTTGTTGTTTCATGATTTTCCAGGGCAATACCCCGCATTGCTGGAATTTTAACAGTTGTTCTTCAGAGATAGGTTGACTAGGATGTGTAATCTTTTTAAATGAATGCTTATAATATACATATATATGTTTTATTTGTGTATTTAAATATCAATGTCTTAGGCTGGCAAAGTCAGTATCACAGTTAATAATCCATCCTTGACTTTCAACCCTCACTGTCACCAAACCAACACAAGCCTTGCAGACACAGTCTCTTTTAAGAGGCAGGCTGCCTGCCTGGCACCCTGGGGTTAGGAGACTCTCCGAACCACATTGCTATATGCTCATAATTCCTGTGAGCATGCAGTTGACCAAAGGCAAATTTCTGGTGCAATGTTCAATGACCTTTCAAAGTCTTTTGATGCTATTGATTGCTTGAAGCTTGTGGTTATGCTAAAGGCTCTTGGACATGGTTATTCCTTTTTAATATAATATGACCTCTCTCTAGAAGACACATTTGTTTTGGTAAATGAATACAATTTCTATTACTCCCCTCTGGGAGAGTTCTGCCAGGCTTAGATCCCAGTTTTACCTTGTTTTTAAGTGGTTTGCATGCCTAGTCAATATCCTGCTATCTATCCTCAGAGGGCATTAATGTTGATTTATAAACTTTCTTTTTTGATATATACTATCAAAAATTTTGAGAATATAGAGATTGTTCACACCACTGGCTGTACTGGTTTCAGGGCAATGGAGCAGTCTTGGAAAACATCACAGTATATATGCAGAATGACTAGGTGGAAGAGCAGAAAAGTAAAGAGGCCACAGAGTGGTACTTTCTAGCTGTCAGTAATAACTGTGAAGTTTCCTAGTCCAATTATTACTTCATATTTTAGGCTGTTTGTTTAAAAAGTATTTGTAAAATTTAGAACTTATAAATAATGCTCGCTTGCACATCAGTTGCACCAAAGCACACGTAGGACAGACAGCCAAGAAATAACATCGACTGCCTCACACTGCCTGCATACCAATAATCTCCCACCCACTCGCACAGGAAACATTGCCTGCCTAGGTGACATTTGCACTGCCTCACTGACTGGCTGTTCTCTGATYTGAATGTGCCGATTTGAACAAGCCRGCTGAGTACTGCTTCAGGTTGGAGTCCGTATGCATAATACTCCCATGCCCACAAACTAAATGTAATGCTAAATAACAGCAGCTCATACAGAAGCCAGATCTTGTTTCCTTCATTAGAAAGCCAACATAGACTTTGRCATCTCAGAATGAAATAAAATAATTTAAAAACATATCATAGTCTTGTCTGTAATCTAGCTAGCTCGATTGTGAATGCATACCTTCACACTTTCTGGATGATCTCTGTCCTTGCCTACGGCTTCCTTGGAAATACTCTCAGCAGCTCTTTGGTGCTGCTTGTCACACACAACCTTATTAGCATACAGTTATACTGGATTAGCCATGCCGCATAATTTTGCACTTTGTCTGTAATGGTTGCCAGCAGTAAATAAGAAAGCATCCCCTAGATCATAGTACAGCATCCTTCAGCTGTACCAATCCCATTTATGAGCAGACAAAGCTCTCTCCAAGACATCTGCAGTTCTCTTGCCAGTGGACTCCAATACCTGCATAACCTAATATCATCACAGCAAGTGATACGTGTTTTTGTTAATAACCAAATATGTGTTCCTCACCCACAGTTACTACCTGATCTCTTAAGTTTGACCAAGCACACTGTCAACGGCTCTGCTGAAGAAGTTTGGCCGTGGCTAAGGCCCGTGCAGAGCTGCTCTGCACAGAAGGGGCCACACACGACTGTGCTGTGCCCAAGCGCAGACAACACATACCGCAGAAGGGCCCGACAACACTGAGTATCACCAAGGCAGCAACTACTGCATGAACAGGCGAGACAGATTGTCCGGAGAGATGTTGTCTCACCAATCCGGTCCTGAGGAGACTGCTACTCAGTGARAGGATTCACTCTCTTTCCTCAGACCACACATTCAAAGATAAAACACCATGACCACTGATAAGCTTCCCTGAAATCTAAACACGGCTTTGCTGAGTTTCTTGATTTATATCACTTTGCTTATTTAGATTTTAAAGTTGTATCAGTGTTATGTAATTGCATTTCAACCTTTAAGAAGTGGAAGATATGCCTTACATGTTCATAGGTTAACCTACACATATATATTAATTACAGAACTTATGGTACTCGTGGCAGAAAAGAAAATTAAGGCCACATCTCAGCTGCGTATTTAAAATCAGTACTGTTCAACAGGCAATATAGATAAAGCCTAAGCATACATTTAGGTGCTTTACTGAATCAAGTTCTGATCTACATCAGCCAAAGGTATTTACTTTGCTTTTATTCAGAGGTAAGTCCCACCGATATCAGTCTGAGATGCTGAATACTCACAGTTTCTAAAGTCAGACCATTTCTTTAGGTGCTTGAATCTGAAGTCAGATTTGAGACATCCATTTCTGCAAGTCTATTCCCAAGCAACCCTACTCATTTTTAGCCAGGCAAGGCTGTAACAGAAATGCAGAAATACGAGGCATTTACCACGATGTGTTCGCAGCGAACATCACTGCATGTGGCAGTGCAATGTTTTTAGACATTCTGGAGCTCAGGTGTTTTTTACTGCTAACACCGTTAAAAGGCCTATTTACTAGAAAGCCCGTGAGGCAAACATCAAACCAGCAGAAACAACAACTGAAGTGGGAGAGACTCTCTGAACTCCATGAAATATTTACAGACAGCTTTAGGAGCGCTGGGATAAAGTAAAGTACTTTCAAGTGTAGACAGAAAACATAATGGATATAAAAATCCCCTTTTAGCCCTTGGAGAGATTTGTTTTCATAGACCCTTCTAAGCTAGATATGAAAAAACCCTATGAGGTCATCCAGTCTGCCTCCTCTTCTAGGAGAGAAGTGGTCTCTGCGCTATGTTTTATAATGCTTCACTCAGTTTAGCGCTGACTGGCTCAGACAATAGAAGCACAACCTGCTTCTCGGGAGCCTTCTCAAGTTTTCTAAATATTTCACTTTGTGGAGTTTTCCCTAGTTTTCCACCCAGAACATGGCATTTATACAGATACTTCAGAGTCATGATCGTTATCTTGTTGATTTCAATTTTATCCTCTTAGACAACCCTAAATAATTCCTCATCCARAATGGTGGTTATGGCCCTCAAACTTCTCACTACAGTCATGCTCTTCTCCATTTAGACACACTAAAGCTATGCTCTGCTCTTATTGAGCCTTCTCAAGCAAATTCTTTTGGGGATTTTCATGTCTACCCTTTTCTACACATACTCAAGATATATTACTATTACACTTGAGGGAAAGGACAAGAAAATGTGAARGAGAGAAAAGGATTAAAATGTCTTCATGCTACCCCAGCTGGCCCCCACAGATCATTTATTTCTTAAATTCAGGATTTATGATCAGGCTATCGTTTTCATTTYTACTTCCTCTTACATTCCTAATAAATTCCCCAACCCCCCTGTTTTTTTTTCATTAGAACCCTTGAGCTTTCTGTTGTTGTTTGGACATTTAGTGGAAGTTGTTTCAAGAAATTAAACTGCCTCTTGAAGAGGTAAACAGGAACCATTTCTGCTCTCAAACATGTCTCAGTATCAAGATCACACATTGAGAGTCTCCTTGAAGGTTTTTGTTTCCAGAATCTGCTCCCAAGAGATTGTACAAGAAGTGTCACGATCAAATAGTCACATAAAGGAGCTCAGTTTAAAGAAATTAATGACATCTCTATAGCACTTGTTTTCTTTGCCTATTATTCTTGGTGCTTTGAAAGAAAGAAAAAATACAAAACACAGCCTTTCTCTCATCCAAGCAGCCTTTCCAATTCATGAAGCTTTTYCAAAACATATAGTCTCTTTTGACTGTGAAAGATGCTAAAACGGCCTTCAGACTCAGTCATAGAGGCCTGCATACTTAAAATCTCAGTAATATTTATAAATATTTGCTGATCCATTTCTTTTTTAGTTTCTGCTCAAATCCAGGTGTGTTTAGCATTTGAAGTCTCTAACGTCTAAAACAGAACAGTGTATACAAGAACTTACCACAGCTTATTTCAAACGTTAACATCATCACCAACTGTGGCATGAAAGAAGCTCTCTGAAATAAAGCTCCAGAATACACAGTGGCACAAGTCCTACTACAGCCAAACTAAGCTGCTCTTTACAAACGGTTCTCCTGGGGCAAATTCCCATCCTAAAAGCACTTACCCTCATGACACTACTCGTAAGTGATCATTATTCTGATTTTACTCTTGAGGAAGCACAAGCAAGAAAGTATTAGTCTAAAATCATAGAGCAACTCGGTAAGTCAGATGCATTTCACAGACCTCTGTAAACTCAGTGCCTTGCTCTAATAAGCAAAATAGAATAAACTTTCTCCACATTAAGAGAAACTTTTTTCCTAATGCCAATACCCACCTAAACTCATGAATGCTGTTTCTGTCAAAAYATAACACTGCTGGAGATGTAGGCTGGCACATAGGAACACCGTATAACGAATGCTTCTCTGCTATATTTCAACAGATTTCAAAGTGCATCTCCTTTGTCTGCTGCTGCTCCCCTTTAAAGAGAGCAGCACTGGCTTTTTGCGTTACCAGCTAAATTACATTAATAAACATGTTCAAGATTCAGAAGAAATTAGGATCTTTACTCTTCATCAGGAATTGAAGCATCTGTGTAAACATATTCCAAGAACAGTCAGCTTGTACCTTAGAGAAGGAATGAATTTTATAACAGAGCACAGCTGCAGAGTTTAAATGGTGAGAAAAATTCTTGTAAGGGGAAAGCCAAAAAAAATCATCTAATTAAATTTGATTATTTGTACATAAAACAGACATAGGCTGATAGCTATAAAAAGTGTAAGTACACTCATCCTTATTCCTCCAAATATGGCTGAAACTCTCCCTCCTCTCCTAAATATACACTGAGTTAATACCTGGCACGAGGTTTCAAGACTGAACTCCAATTCATGTCAGCCYTGTGATTCAGAAAAGATAGTCTCCTTCAGGCCAGTTATCTATTACTTTCTTAAAGACAGAGCATAGGATAGCGGACTGTTACAGAGAGTGAAAGGAGCTAGGTAGAAAAGTGCCAGTTTTCTTCTCTACCCTAGAGTGGATAAAATGTGTATTTTCTAGAACAAAATAGTTACAATAMGCACTTGCAGCAAACAATGGGTTATTCTAACACTAGAATAAGCTCCAAAAATGGCTGCATCTTCATTATTTGAGGGGAAAAGGGAGGGGGAATAGCCATTTTTGAACAGATGTAATTCTAGAAAGTGAGTAGTACAGAGAAAAAAATCATGAAAAGTTAGGTGGGGAAGTATTTCTTSTCCTGATACTGCTTTAATAAGAACTATCATTTTTTCTTTAAAATTACTTCACCCCACACACTTTATTTTTGTGAATACTGCGGAGAAAAGATGAAAGTCAAARATTTGCTATCCTTGTTTGTTTTACATCTGCTTACTTCTCAGGCACTTCCACCAATTTCTCTTCTCTTCCTCTGTATTTTTGGATATACTGCTGTAAGTATCTTCCCAAAGTATGTTCCCAGGGTGATGYTTTGAATCTAGAGCAGGTTTGCTCTTTCAGGGTATAGACATCACCATAGATGAAGCCAAACAGGCCTTTCACTTYCCTGTTGATGACTGGAACTTTTCAAAACCCATAAAGCCAGGTGTCTTGGAACAAATAAGGAAGAAYAGATCCCTAAGCCTGTGTATCTAACACTGCTGACTCCGTATCTGTGCCGAGCAACGCACGCTTTTCAAGAAACAGAATACCTGAAGTGTTCACTGCCTTCAGTAAGCTCTGTGGATGCTTACTCCTTCTGCAGTAGGCTAAGAATGGATTCAGAAGCATAACCATGGCCAGTCATAAGTGATTTATATATGGTTATACATATATGCATGAACAGTTTGAGCCACATGCCAAATTTAAGCTACACATTTAATGAAACAGAACCATAAATCACTTTTTGATACGTGTACGCTTTCTCTCTCTTGCTTGTTCATAATGTTAAGACTTGAAGTGTTTCAGAAGAACAGGAAAAATACTTTTGATTTTTCCTATTTAAATTGCAGTGAAAACGCTTTTATTGATCTTCGGTTTAATTTTAGAAGAAAAGTTCTAGCTGAGAAAGCCATTGTAGCTACAGGCACCAGCTGTCCAGGACAACTGCCACAATGATTCTACTGTAGAGTTTCAGGATTGGTCTTACTCTCCACCAAACAAAATTATAGAACATCTTATCAACTCACAGAACAGTGTGATACAAAATGTCAGGCAGCAGCATCCTTCCTCTTTAGGCAATACYCTCTCTTACATAGGACCCTGCTCCATGCCACTCTATCCTTCCTGAACAAGAATTGAAGGCAACAGGGCTGCCTTCCATCAACTGTACCCCATGTCCCAGGAACCCCATCACACGCTTTGTACAATTTACAACACTTCATGCCTACAACATTAACAGCACAGGCACATTACAGTGCTGTTGAACAAACGTATGAAGTTTCTAAAAGCATTTTAAATTAGAATAAGAAATTTATCATTACAGGACAGAGCAGTTTTGTATTTTACCAACTCCTACAACAAAATTTTGTTGATTGTGGTAAGAACTCAGGCACTCTCCACAACATCAACGCTGCACATCCATCTCTCTCAGAGCTTAGAAAACCAGATATCAATAATCACTTAGTAAAGAATACTGAGCAGGAACTACACAGCTCACCAAAAATACCACTAACATAGCACATCTTGAGTTACTAATCTTGGTGAAATAAAGTAGTTAAGTAGTTAAGCTATTATGAATTTATTTAGATCCATTGATTTCAATGATCATACAGAATCCTTCAAATAACACATCTGAACAAGCTTGGTCTAGAAATACCAGTAGAAGTTTAGTATTGGTATGCATTTCAGGATGCCTCTGTATGTGACATCAAGCATACCCCAAACTAACTGTGCAAACACTTTCTGCCCCAGCCACTCTGCATTTTGAGTAGCTCCCCTTTATCACCACAAGGCTATTCTTCTAAATTTACAAGGTCTGGAAATAAAGAGATGCACAGTTTCAGAGCACACTTTTTACAGAAAGTAAAACAGAAAATGAAAAAGAAACACAACTTTGGCAAAAATTAAGATCAAGAAAAAACGAGATGAGGCAACAGATGTATGCAATAAAAAAAATGAGCACTTTTATTTTTTGCTTCTGTTGTTACTACTTAGGAAAGAGAGGGATCTCATGACAAATCAACATGCTGCAATATACAGAATATTTGAACTATAGAAATTCACAAAACAATAAAACCGCAGATCCAAGTGCACTACCAAGGCAGACTCCAGCATTTTACAGTGTGTTCCTCCAGCTCCCATATGCAGTTCACATGCCAAGCCCTCTCCAGCTGGGAACAGAAAGCCTGAATTACAGCTGTTCCCTAGCATCTCCAGAGAAGTTCATTATATTGCTGAAGTGACATTATTTCTTCTTGACAGCTCTCTTTCCTTCCCCCTTTTTTGGTCTTTCCTTCCCACGGAGCTTTTTCAACCGTCTCATCTCCTCTTTAAAGTCTTGATGCTCATCTCTAGATAGATAAGGAGCGGGGGGAAAGGGTTATTTTTTGGCTTATCTAGATGCGAAAGGTTCTTTGAACTGTACAATAATGGAAAAAAA
This sequence comes from Rhea americana, assembly GCF_003343005.1. NCBI lineage: Eukaryota > Metazoa > Chordata > Aves > Rheiformes > Rheidae > Rhea > Rhea americana. The sequence continues at coordinate 419,510 of NW_028186967.1, read as the reverse complement.
AACAGTAAATTACTGTTACTTTTTGTAACAGTAAAGCCCATATTGAACCTCACAGTAGTACAGTGTTACTGCTAAAAGTGATTGTGAACAGAATAATTTGCTCAGTACTTTCAGAACTAACAAGGTTGTTCTTTTCAGCAAGAAATGGCATGTATGTGTGTGTGTTTCTTACACTGTACGTATTGATCCACTGTGTTTAAGCAGGAGAATACAAATATCAGCAAGAGACAAGAACGATAATTTTCCCCCTTCTCATCTTGCTCAGCAATCTAGCAAGTGCATTGCGTTTTTGTGATAGGTACTAAGTTCAGGTCATTAACTTCAGAGAAGAGAGAGGCATGCTGAGCTGTGATTACAGCACATGACACTGCTCTCAGGTGACTTCAGGAATGAAGTATGAAGAAGGTATCATCTACTCATAGAATAAAATGGGAAAAATTACTTAGCAGTCACTTATTCTGKTTTTTTTTGCCCTCAAGAGAGGTTGTGGAGTCTCCTTCTCTGGAGATCTTCAAGGCCTGCCTGGACACAACCCTGTCTAACATGCTCTAGGTGACCCTGCTGAGCAGGGAGGTTGGACTAGATGATCTCCAGAGGTCCCTTCCAACCTTACCAATTCTATGACTCTATGAATACAACAGTCACTTGTGTATTTCCATATACACTGTATTATGAATTGAACCTTTTTCAACAGTTGTTGTTCTCCTCATGGAGAAAACTGTAACAAAACACACATCTACCCCCTTCCCCACTCCAGTCCTGCTCCCATCCCATGAACACAGTAATCACCTGTAAAGACCAAAGTAGCGGAGTTTCTTCATGAGGGCATAGTAGGCGTTGTGAGGAGGATACCAGCTGTAGACCTCCTTCCGTTTGGCCAAAGGTTGCTCACTGAAGAGCTTCACTACTTTCATAGATTTTGTGTCAGTTGGCCTGGTCATTTCTCCGAATATCCGAGCACTCAGATGGGCCATTCGTTGGGCGTAACTGGAAACACTGGACATTTCCCAAGAAAGAGTGGGCACACATAGATATACACAGTTTCCTAAAAAAAGGAAAAAAACACAACTCTTTAAGACAAATGAGTATCCCAAACAATCCCAGACTTAAGACAATCAAAACAATTCATGGCACACTGATCAAATATTGGAAGTCTTACACTCCTTGCATGAAATCAGTCTAATTATTCACACATAAYCCTGCATATAAAGCATATTTTTACATTAACTTAGTTACAATTAGAAGCTTAACTAGGACAGTATAGAAAGCCGTATGAACTAGAAAAAAAGCTACCCTGAATGGCATCTTATCATTGATAGCTTATTAGTAACTCACACTTAGCTTGCCTGAAGCTAGCTTTTTGCTCCAGTCACAAATGACCGCAACGTGAACTTTGCTAAAAATGGGGCCTGCTGTGAAGCCCTCTGGCTTCTTTATATGATCTACACAGGCATGAGATAGACACCACTTATCTATTCTGAGGAAGCAACCTGGACATTTTGCTGATGAAAATATTTTATAAATGAAGCAGGCTTTGTTACAGAGCTTCATTCATCTAGAAAAAAATGTCCTACTAACTGTACAAAGAAATAAAATCACATTTCTCCATAAGAATAACACAGACTTTTCCATCTCAAATCCCTTTCCTTGAGCTTTTCCATCAACTTTTCTCTCCATTCACTTTTCAGTCTCCTCTCATATCTGTCCTTTTCAAGAGAGGAAGGAAATAATTTTCCCACACCATTTGCTGATGTTGGTTTTCAGCTCCCTGTCAAAAACTGACAGAAGCAAAAAATTCTGACAAGGATTAGAACTGCCCAGTTCTGCTGTTTTAGTTTTACTGGGGAAGCCAAAATCCTTTTCTGCAAAAGATTCCCGTATGGGAGAGTCAGTAGCTTGCATCTTATGGATGCAAGGGACAAGAATAAGACCCACAAGACCCTGTAAGTATTTTAAATGTTATGTTGCCTGTACTGTGTCTGTTCAAATAAATTGTAAGTCTCCAGAAACAGTAAGTGGGATTCTTTCATGTGCACATTTATTTAAAACGTAAAAATCTTTTTAAAGGTAGTATTGCACACCTGATTCCAGAAACCCATAGCTGAGTAAAGATGAGCATGAAATATTAAAAAGCATRGAGCAGGGACAAACAATCATCAAGACAGGGCTGAATCAATTTTAGTAAGATAACAAGGAGCCTATAGTTTAGTAACATGAATCTAAAGTATTCTTAACCTCACTCATGCACTTCTACCCACTGGAGGTCCTTAGGTACAACCATCTACTCTGATTCACTCTTGTTAGCTCTGTTAGCAAAGCGTTAGAGAAGAAACAGAAAGAAAACCAAGTCTAAAAAAAAACACAACTATTCTGAGTGAAAGAGAGTAACAAAGGGAATGCAAAGTATCAGAGACCTCAAGTTAGGTCAACTGCCTTGGTGTGAAAGGATAGAAACTCTTAAATGATTCCAGGGCAGCTTTTCAGCTAGAACATCTACTGTAAGGGGAAGGATTAATAAAGCTTGCTAAGTTCATTTCAGAACAGACTGTCCAAACACCTCCACTGAGAGGTGAAGAAACAAATTTTCTCCATAACTCTTCACCACATCGTCAGAGTCTACTCTAACATAAAGTTTGCCTAAACTCTTTCTGCTGTGGCTTTATAATGAAAATGCCTTTAGCTCCAAGATGATGCAAACCAGTGGTCTGGGGGACTAGCTTTCCACTTCCGATTCCCAAAAGGAATCCTGTAAATAGCCCAATCCAAGGTTGAAGAACTCAGCTAATCCTTGCCAGTCTAAGAATACTTGAGAGATTAGAAGAGTAAAGGCTGGAAACTCCCAAGTGCCACAGCTATTTATGATCACGTAAAACTCTGCAACATGCTAGTAGAAAGGTCTCATGCTTGGCACTTACAGCAAGGATATTATCCTAACAGTGTACTGGTAATCACTGCATCTAAAACAAAAGCAAAAACACCACTCAGTGCTTCTTCAACTGCACTCTACTCCTCATTGCTACTCAAAGCCTTGTTTTCTAGTCTAATACTATGTTTTTTTCTTTCAGACCCCCTGGCTTCTCAGACCACTTCTTCCTCAGCACCAGCAGAGAGGCTGATATAAATCCTCCTTTCCATTTGCAGAATTATTTTCGATTCTCCCACGACCACAAAGGGAAAATAAGTTTGGCCTAGCCCCACAGTCCCAAGAGAAGAGCAAAGGGGCCGAGGCACACGCCAGCACTGCCCTCCAGCAGGCCCCGGCTCCTCCAACTCCACCGCCCCGCCGCAGGCCACAACTGCAGCTCGGGGCCTTCGCGGCCACCCGCGGCAGCGCCCCCAGCGCGGCCTGGCACCCCGTTCGGCTGACACGGAGGTCGCGCGTGGGCTGAACCCCGCGCGGCGCGGGCAGAGGCCGCCCCCTCCCCCTCGGGGGGGGGGGAAGCGGCGCTCAAGGGCACTACGCGCGGCCCCGGGACCGCGCCTGCCCCCCGCACCTCACCGTTCGCTGGGCAGCCCCGTCCCCGCCAGGCCGCTCACCCCCGGTACCGCCGCTCCCCCCCCCAACCCTGGCTCCGCTCCGAGCTGCTCCGCGGCCCAACGCTGCGACCGACGCAGGCGGGGGAGGCGCGTCCGTCAAGGCGCATGCGCTGTCGCGGCGGGTGAGCCGCGCGCGGCGGCGAGGGTGGGGGCGGGGCGGCGGCGACCGTTGAGAGCCGTTGGGAGCCGTTGCGCGGCGTCACGTCCCTTGGCGGTGCTTGGAACACGAGGCGACCGGCCTGGCTGATCAGACAGACAGTGCCTCGGGGTACCCTCGCGGGAGCCCCCTCACCGCCGCCCCCGGGTCGTGTCGCACGTAGGATGAGCAGGTGGAGGCMTGAAGGCTCCCTAGTTGCCGACTGTGTGTATGGCCCTTGGTTTCTTTGGTGTGCATAAGTTCCTGTCTTTGGGTATTAYGTGTTTTGTCCAGCTAATCACAAGGAATACCGATCTGCTGCTATCGTGCCATGGTCACTTAAATCTGCCTGCCTGCCTTCTGTGTCGCTGCTGGAGACTGCAGCTAGCTGCAAGCCTGGCCACGGGTCACCAGGGGATTCACCAGAACCTCAGCTGATAGCAGTTTCTATTCATAACTGGTTTTGACAGTCTGTCAGCTAGTTCTAAGCCCTCTCAATATGTGCTTTTCTGCTACTATATTATGCTAATTTTTAATCAGTGTCAGGAGGTACTAAATCAGACTCTGTACAAACATCTGAGTAAATTACAATTATGTGATTACATTTATAAACCAAACGAGTAGTGTCATCAAAGAGTGAAATTGAGTTCGTCTGACAAGATTTATTTTCCAAAGAAGCATACTGACTAGCATTATACATACTGCTTATTCTTTGGTCCTCCTTCCTTGACTTAATTTCCTGTTACCTTTCCTTTACTCGCCTGGGACTGATCAGCCTKGTGACCTAGACACCCAGGTCATTTCACTTGCCCTTTTTGAATGTTGGCATAATCTTCTGTGATTTCCTCCATATTCCAGGATTTGTTAAAAATTAACAACTTACCAAGATCTCCTTAGCCAGCTCTCCAAGGACTGTTATGTGGAAGTTCCCTAGGCATCCTAATTTAAAAATGTTTATTCTAGTAGATGTCGTTTGCCATCTTCCTTAGTTATTAAGGGGCTGGAAAGTATTTCATCGTTACTAGATAATAAAGTACCTCAACCTTGATCTTCTTAAATATGGAATAGAAAATGTTAAAATTTCTGCCTAGTAGTGGCATCTTTTCTGTTCTTAATGTACTCTCRCTCCCCTGCCTTACAGTCCTTAGGGTCACACCAGTCATGCATTTTCTCTAGTCTTCWTTTTTTATAACATTTTTCCTATATTTTTGCCTTGTCACATTGTTCTACACTGTATTTTTAGCTTTGAATTGTTTTCACCTTGCTGCTGAGTAAAGATCGTCAAATCTTTAGCCAAAATGGTCCTTTTTGCTAATTACGGAATCATGGCTTTTAGACTATATAGTGAGCTTATAAAAATTCTCAAACTTTATTTATATTTCTCTCTGTATTTTTGTGTCAGTTTTTCTCATCTCGAGAGAGATAGTCTTTCTGAAGCATCTCTGTGTATATGTGTTGAGACTGTCCTTTTTAGCTCGTAATTATTGTAATCAGGTTGTGATTGCTAGTTGCTAAGCAACCACCATTTTCCTGTCCCATGATTAAATTGTTTAACATGATGAGTTCCAAAATACCTTTCCTGTGTAGCCTAGAATAACTTCTGTCCCAGAAAATAAGTTTTAGAAACTGCAATGAGGCATGGCTATTGGCTATATGGGGCTTTTCTCCTATAACTCTTTTTATACATTAGAGGAATGACTAGTCTGATACTCTGTGGCCATCTCTATCCCATTCCACCTCTCCTGAATTGGGTTAATTGGGATAAGTTACTATCTCTTCATCTCTAAAACAATGATGTGTTTTAATGTGGAATGTTACTGTCTCACATCTTCACACTGCTTTATTTTTCTTAAAAGGATAATGGCAGAATATTTTAATTTTCCAATTTGGTGAATTGCCCTGACTGTTTCAGTAATGTTAATTAGATCTCATTTCTCCTCGTCTGTGAAAATACTCAGTTCTTCTTGCATGTTACGCAAACCCAGAAATTTGACACGTAAACCATTGAAAAATGTCCCTTTGAGTATTCGTTGGCCTGAAAATGAACCTGATCTTCATTCCATTTCTGTTTTCATGCAACATTATCACTTTGGTATCTGATTGTCTAAAATTACTCTGTTTCAAATAAAAGGCATTGAATGGATTAGGCTAATGTAAGAATTATGGCTGTTCATGCACAGAGGAGTAGTCAAACTGGCTTTCTTCTCATAGTTATCCATCGCAGCTCTGAATCACTAGGAAGCAGTCACTGTGCAAAGATTTTTATTCAGAGATCACACATTGTTGCCTCTGTCCTGCAAGCACAAAAATGCATAGCTATGAATGTGATGAGCTCCAACACAGCTTTTTTGCTTAGAAGTAAGCACTCGTATATRTATAGGTCTTCATTAGTTCATTTCCTATGTCTTTTTCTTTTCAAAGCAGTTGCTCCTCCAAATGTTATTCAATCTGAGGCTAGGAATGTATGTTCACAACAGCGTATTTTTCATTATTACATCATTTTTACTAGTGTGGATATCATGGGGATGGCATGCAAAAACAGGATTAGTGTGCTAGTGCAAGGAAGTGTACAAATACTCAGGGAGGYGTATCAAGGTCACAACAATCAATAAAGTCCAAACTCAACATGTCTGCAAATTTGCAGGTGTGGAATAAAGTCTGTTTTACAAACCATAAAGCCATAAACAGTGTTGGGCACCTCATCTGAGGGCTGCCTTTCCCTTCCCAGACTCTGCCAGAGAGTTTAAGTTCTGTGAGGCCCTGTGGAGGATGTTGTCTGGGACACGCTTCCTGAGATGTTAGAACTGGTTAGGCAGGCCCGTCCCCATTCTGACGGGCTAGCAGCACTGTACCTTGCATTGCTGTGATTAATTACATCAGTGATATGCAGGTGGCTGCCTTCCTATTTCAGCTACTGGTGATTAACATTCAGGATGATTACCAAACTGGAGTCCAATCTCTTTATTATTGTGTGTCTAGTCACAGAAGGTGTTTCTTTGCTTAAATTTTTTAGTTATCACTGGGGGAGGAGATAGGAGAGGGGAAGACATGGATYGTATATTCCACTCATTCATCTCTGTCTGCCTTCACACTAGTGCAGAATGATGGGATAGTTACTGAGATAGGGTACACGAAAGTTAGACCTCCAGTTCCTGAAGCTGGTGGTATATAGAGTGCTATGCACAGTCACCTGTCTAATCAGACTTTTGCAATGTTATTTATGTAGAACTGTAGGTATGTATTCATGAAGTCTTTTGGACAAATAAAGTGAATGTCCTTGCTCTGAGCTTTTTACAGCCCAAATTAGACTTGACACACTAAGAAGTGAGAATAACAGGGAATGGAAGGAAGCAGCAGAGACTGACAATAGGAAAAGGATTTGTGATAAGCTGAATTTTATACACGTGTTGTTAGAACCTCTTGAGCTTTTTGTTCTAAACAGAGTGAAGTGTTTGGACTTGTCAGCAATTATTTAGAAGATCAGTGGCAGATAAGTGAGTAAGAGAAATGAAACCCTGGAAAACAGCTAAAAGAGAGTGAGTTGACATGGACTCAGAAACAAAGCAGGCACTCTGCACATGGGGACTGTTTTGATGGAAGGAGATCCAGGGAGCAAAGAAATATGCAAGGAGCACATGCAGAGCAGCAAAGTAGAGGAGGAGACTTCATAATAAAGCACAGGGAAACCTCTTTACAAGTAGTTAGCAATAACTTGTAATGATCTGGAGTTATCAGATTAGTTGCTGTTGTGTGTATATTTCTGTCACAACAGTGTTAAAGACATCCTGAAGATAGGATTTTGACAAAATAAAGCACTTGAGCCAGTAGGAAGTTGTCCTGAGAAGGCAAAGGTATGTCTAGAAAGAAAAATAAGATCAATTTGCTTGACACTTGCTTATTGATGCTTTCAAAGAAAGAAGAGTGATCTTTTGTTTGGTTCTTGGAAAATGAGGCGTTGGAGTAGTTTCTATATTAGACAGTAATCAACCTCAGTCCTAACTTGTAGAACTTAGAACATTAGAATAGGCACCTCTTGCTGTAAGACAATCTGTAACATTTTCTTATTACAAATATTGATACTAGAGAACAAATAGTCTTCAATTGAGTCAAATAGAAAGACCCTTTATGCATTTGGTAAAATTGCATTAGCTATTTAGAATATTATTCAGTTTTAGATGATCATGATTAATCTGTGAACTTCAATTGTGTTTTGTTACACGGCAATTCATGCTGAGCCATGCAGATGTCTAGTAGTGCAAATCCCTCTGGAGAGAATGTGTTGTATTAAGAGGTTGACAGACTTTGGGTGGGCATTTGAAGGATATTCTSTCTTTAAAATAACTCATCAAACCAATGCCTCAGAGTGAAATCTGCAAAGATGCAGCTATTAAATACTGCCACTCTAGCTATCTATCACTGTAAACTCTTGGGAGGGAGATGCAGCATAAAAGAAAAATATAAATTATTTTTCAAAGCCAGTTTGCATCTTGAGCTCCTTGCCTTCCCAGACAGCAGGGCAGTTGAGGCAGCATTCTCGCCTCCCGGGGAAAGAGTGAGTGTTCTTCCCCCCCCTCTCTCTCTCTGATGCCCCTGACTGATGCTTGAAATGGTATTGACAGTTCTTTAGAGGAACTGTAGCATGCCCATTTTTCATGGAAGATGAGCTGTTCAACATAGCAGGGGGTATATGAAGCTGAACAGGCAAGTGAGGAGGGGAATGCAGTGAATCTCCACTCATCTGCATGTTTGTCATTTAGACTGACTGATCTGCTCGACAGTATGTCAGAATAAAATATCAGTGGTAGGTCTGAAATAATTAAGGCTGAAGAGGAGGAGTATTTCTCTGTGGTTAGATCGGGGGTCTGGGAATGAGGATTGTTGAATCCTGTTCTATTTGTAGCTCTGTTACTATCTCACTGGATGACCTTAAGTAAGTTAATTAACCTATCTGCCATTTTACCTCTTTGTAAACTGGGGATAATAAAGCCCTTCAGAAGTGGGCTGCAAGGAATAATTGATCAGTAGAAAATGGTTCAGCTTCCTCTAGTGAAAAACATACTACACAAAGTACTATTGCTGTTTTACCAACAGTATACATGATACGCAGTAAAACTTTTTAACAGCAATAGTAACGAAGGCACATCATATTGACTGGAGTTGCAGAGGGAAGGAAAAAAAGAAAAATATTAAAATGACAGAATCAACTGAAAAGAGAAGAAATAATGGAGACATCTGGCTCACTGCTGATAAAAGCTCTTGTAGTTTCTCTCCCATCCTCCCTTGCAGAACCCATCTGAAAGGACATCTATCAAGGTTTTCAAACTAAGGAAAAACAGCTGTCCATCTCTAACTCTGTTTAACCAAGTGTAAGAAAAAGGAGTGAATAAAAAATGTTCTACGAATTAAATTCTCAGGAAGGTAACTGTCTCTTAAACAGAAAATGCAAGGAGATTAGGTAGCTTGTCTGAGTATCTGTTCATGGATTCTGAGGTGGCCTACTCTTAGCAAGGTGCTGTCTTGAATCTAGATGTTTTGCACTTGCAGGCTGCAGGCTCCCCTGTTGACTTCTCTGGTGCGTTCCAATGCACATGTTCTCTCATTGTTCTCCTGTTTTACCTGCCTGTCTTAGGGATATCCAGACCAATACTGACCATAGGATTCATTATTAGCTCTTCAGGAGCACTCTGAATACCGGCTTCTTGACTACCATATGCAGGATGGCAGGTTTCCCATAATCTGGCTGGATTACCAGGGACCCAGTCCTCTCGGTAGTACTCCTTGTAGTCCTAAGCATCACTGACTAGCCTTTCCCCTTTCTACAGTCTTTTGGAGGCAGAGCTAGGGAAAAAGACAATTCCCTTGAGAACCTTTGCTTTGAGTTCGGAGTTCTCCACTCCAGTCCTGGAGGGTGACATGAAACTGTTGTTCACTGTGCAGGGCCATGCAGTGGATGCAAGGCACAGAATACAATCTTGCATAGCACTCTAAGCCAGCATTGCTCTTTGCTTCAGAACTTTTTCATGTGCATTTCTCATCCTCAATTTCTTTAACCTGTGGGAGCATTCTTTGGTGTGGTCGTTCTTTGGATTCAAGTTTATTCTTTTAATTTTATGCCTATGAGTACTGAAATTCTTTTTCTCCTTTTTGTCTTCCTTGGGAAATTTTATTCCTTAGTCCACTTCTCTGGAATCAAGCAAAAGAATTATCTTCTCCCAGGCCAATTTCTTTAAAGTACCTATTGTACAGAGTACAGTCATTAAGGCTTAGCACTCTTCATTTTTTCTTGATGGGTGGGTACATGCCAGAGGCCTTTCTAGCAAAAGAAATAAACGTAGGTCTTCCATGGGCAACAGTTTTCACGGAAGCAGCCATAATGACTATGTTGTACATGACTGAATGCTCCAAATAATTATCATATATACATTAAGCTCTTTGTTTTCCCCTGCTCTGTAAAGTAGTTGGCATAGACTACTCTCTAGAGGCACTGACATCTTTCCTTGTCACTTGCTTGCCCTAAGTGGTTGAGTCCCACTCAGTCCCACTTTGTGAATGGCCCTGTTATATTCAATGCTGACACTATATTCAAAGCAATGCTAAGTTTGCCTCTGTCTCTTAGAGATGTCCTCCTGCCTAGCTGTTACTACACTGGGCTTCTTGAAAGCACWGGAGATCCCTTCAAATGTTCTTCTTTCTTCAGTTAACCCAGTGAGCTGAGCTTCAAAATCCAACTGCATCCTGCCTGGCTGCTGTGGCYCCAGTCTACCCCACTAATGGGGCGGTTCTGCTATGAACAGGGTTTCTGGAAATGGCAACAACACACAGATCCTGGCTTTCCACAAGCTCTTCACTATTGTAGCTGCTGCTGGTAGCATGGAAGTCAGAAGCAACTGCTTAGGTGCCCCTAGGGTCTCCAACTGTAGAYTCTCTTGAATACAGGACTTTGGAGATTGTTCTGGCCCTACGCCAGATATGTGGGAGGAACTGGAGATCTGTTTGTCAGTGACCAGGCTAGTTGTCCTGGCTGGACACTTCAGACCGGCCTTTCCCTGAAATGCTTTGTACCTGCAAAGCTTGCATGCATTCACCACACTGTAAGCATCTAAACTGTTGCTGTAAAGCACTTCAAGGTGCCCTGCTTCTGAAAGGTGCTCTAGAATAGAGACATCAAGCTGTAGGTTTCTGTAAATGCTTCATTTTCTATGTCAGCTTTAGTGGTATGATATATTGGATTGTAATTTTCAGTGAAAAATAACAATGGCATGTGAAACTAACTGCTGTTGTGATCTCAACTCAGTGCTGACAGAAGAAAAAGAATCATTAAGGAGCTTCTCTCAACTTGTAGAAAACCAGCACTAGTAGCAATTCTGCTTAAATATATAGATTTTCTTTCCTCCTCTTTCATTCAGTCTTTGTTAAGACTAACAAACCAATGACGACTCCATGGAAACTAGATCTCCTTGCTTAGGAATTCATCTTTTCCTGCCGYGTATTTCCCACCTGGAGCTTTAATCCTCTCATTGTGATCTAATCACTTCCTCAACAACCAATTGTGATATCCCAGTGTTCAAATTTTAGGTAGGAAAATAAATTACAGAAACAGGTGAATTCTGAAGAACTGAAGCCTTTATTTTCATGCAAAATGTTGGTAATAAAGAATTAGAATTAGCTAAATGCTAAACTGTTGGAGAGAGCAGCCAACATATCTAAATATCATCCTAGATGTCAGCTGCTGTGCACGAACACACATGTRCGCACGCGCGCGCGCACACACACACAAAAACACACACATTTGTACTTTTATATTTTTTGGGTTTAAATGAATCTACTCAGCTAGGACCTCACAGCCAAATGAAATTTGTGAAGATTGCAGTCTTCTGAGCCATGTTCCAAAATGGAGGAACATTTTTAGAGAATATGATTTTTCTAAGCAGGTACTACTTTTGGCATTGCTTACTATTTTCTTTCCAGTCCCCCCATCATGATTTTTCATGATTTTCTGTGATTTCTGATTTTTTTACTAATCCTTGTTCTTCTTTTTTGACTAATGGAAGAAACAAATTGTCAGCTGGGAACTGGCTTTGTAGATATGATACATTCATTACCAAGAAAGCATGTTAGACTGTATCTCTGTTTTTAAGTGGATTAGTTCAGAAAACACTGTTGATGTAACCCACGTCCAGGAAGTCTCTCTGAGAATGAACAAAGTGTTCTGAAATATGTCAGTAACTTAATGGAGGTTGTGCAGTGTGACCTGATACCTCAACCAAAATAACAGTACTACAGATGTGCCTTTTTATAAGACTGCATATATGAACTGAATATTGATGTACTACAGCAAAATATGAATTATTCAGGCCTTAATATATTGCCAATCTATGTAGTAGATGTATCTTTAAGAATAAAATTCACTTCTTACAAAATATAATTATTATTGGCAGCCAAGATGTCTGAGATTTGCTTCTGAGTCAGTACTCTTTGGCCCTAATATCTCATCTCTGCCATCCTGGGTTCTTTTTGCTGGTTCTATAAAAATTGCGAGATTTATGAATTTTAATGAAAAAAATAATATCTACTGTTTTCCACTGAGCCCAACGATGGTGATGTTAGAGAGCCATCTTTTTGTAGCTGGCTTTGAGCAGCTGCAAAAACTTCTTGCTATACAACTCTTTCATTCAGAGCAATGTCACCTTCATCACTGCAGTAGGCAATGTTTTTTTCCTGCAGCAGGATTTAGGAAAGGAGGCTGAGCTTGCAATGTAGCCATAAAGTAAAGTTGGGGAAGCAGAGGTGCTTTCACAGTGTGGTTTGCTGTGAACAGTAGTCCTTCTAGCGAGGCACATGGGGAAAACTGGTCTGTGGGAGGCAGTTCATGCAGAAACCTTGTTCAGCTCAGAGGAGAAAAAACTGTAGAATATGAGGATGTTGACTACCAAGTTGGCAAGACAGTAAGCAAGAGGCATAAAAGATTTCTGCTGTGACTGCAGAGCATTGCCAGCTCCCCCAGAATGAGGCTGAATCTCCACTTGCAAAACCAAGATGTATTTTCTTCTATGGGGAAATAGATTCAGAAGGGCCCTGAAGGCTGAAGGTAGCCTTTATGATTTGACTGAGTTGTCTTGTAGCCCTGCAGAACTCCTTTCAACAAAGACTTACCCATGTGCAATTTAGGCCTTTTCTTTTTCTTAAAGCTTTTCTTGTTGCTCGTCTGACATTGGAAGAGCTTGAATATTTACTCAGGACTCAAAAAGAATGGGACAAGTCTGGCTTTTGGGAGCCCCTTCAAGTATTTACCTGTGAGCATGTGGCACATCTAGGTCCTATCACATGGTTGAAAAAGGTAAAACTCATAGCAACACCTTTAAAAGTGGTGTGATAGGTTCCAAATTACTGTGCAGTTTACCACGGTACTCGTGAATATTCAGTCTGAGTGTGGCTGGTACAGTGATAATATCTTCTGTTGAGTGAATTTGACTAGGAGACATTGTTTTCAGCAGCTTTTGGCTTTGCTAAGCTTTAACTGTTTGGGCTGACATTTCCAAAGTATGGTTTCTGCTTTGGGATGAAGTTTTGGGGGGAGTCTAATTATGACTTACATAGAAAAAGTTCTTTCTTGATTTACCTGTGTTTAAAAATATTCTTAGAGATGTTGTGATGAGAAGCAGTGGTTATCAAACATAGTAGCTGTGTCCACAGTGTTGTGGTTTTGATAGTTGACAGATGATAAATAATAAAGAGTAAGTTTTCACAGGAAGCAGCAATTTGAGTGGAAAGCCTCTAGTGAATTTTGGGGATTTTGTTTTTGGAAAAACAACAGTATACTGTGGTGCTTTTTACTCAGGTACTTCTTTTATCTGTCTGCCAGTCTCTATGTGAAGCAATTTAGTGTTGGCCATTCTCTCAGGTTTATTGAAAAAGACTATGTTGGACTGCTCATCTGCATGTCTTCCTGCTTTCTGCCTGGCAAGTCATTTTGTTTCCTTCCAAAACAGTTCAGTTCTCTTGGTGCTACACTCCATCCAGCTCCTGACGCCCTGATTAATTCTGTCTTAGTTCATCTATGCTTTCCCTTCTTCACAACTTCAAGTCAGTAAATCAAGACACTGAGAAAACAACAAAATAAAAATTGTCCATGAATTGCCATTCATTTGCATCTTGTGTTTATGAGGTAAGAGCTACGGCCATATCCCCTTTTTATACAAACGCTGTTTCCATTCATGGTAGATGTCCTTTGAAAGATAAAATAGTGCAGTGCTCAGATGGCGGCTGTTTGTTGCAGAGTTTGGAAGCTATTTACTGAGCCTGGCAGTGAAGTACAAACATAAAATAACATAGTCATACAATTAAGGCAGTTGAACCCCTTCTCAGAAAATTGGATTTCCTCCCCCCCCCCTTTTTTTTGCCAGAGCTGCTGTTGTGAAGCTGAGGGATCAAAAAATGACATTTTCCCCATCTGATGTCAATGTGGTCCCCATTTTCAATGTGTCCAGCTTCCCTCACCTGTGGTCTAATTTGTAGAAATWTTGAAAACTGCATCTAGACCAAGGTGCCTGGAAGCTGTCCTCGGAGGAAGGAAAGCTCTCAGTGCTCAAAAAATTCTGGTTATAAGCTTCATAAATTGAGCACCCAAAATATACTGACATGTTTAAAATACTGATTATTATCTTTATTCCTCAGCAGGAAGCTGTGAAGATAAGTTCACTGATGTTTGTAAAAAAAAAMCAAAAAAACATAGCCCCCCCACTCCAAACACCACAATGAGAACACCACCATAGAAAAGTCCATGAGGAAATTAATCACTCTGTATTCAACATAAGATCTGTATGCTCTGAGTAAGTAGTACATATGCCACACATTGGATGATAAAGATAGCAGAAAATTTAAATGGAGTTCGTTAAATGAGTGGCATCCACCCTTAGCATTGAAAAAGACAAGACATCCATGGGGGAAAAAAAGATGTAATTAAAGATTGTATCATAATGTGTATTCATTAGAAAGGGGTAAGTTAATGTTGCACGGGTGATGTTAAATCTGGTATTCACTAACTTGCTTAACTTTACAATCCAAATGGATTTTGTAGAGATAGAGCAAAACTAAACCCCTTTGGGAGTTGGTGGGGGGGACACAGAGATATCTATCTAGTGTGTGCAGCTAGATACTTATATGTGCACGGCTAGATGCTAGTGTGTGCATAGTTTTCTGGCAAATTGTGTGTGTGTGTGTGTGTGTGYGCGCATGTGTATGGCTAGCTAGTGTGTATGCAGCTGTTTGGTGTTTCCTTCTGAAAATGCGCTTCTCTGTTAGAAGCAGAAGGAGCATTAGCAAGTGGCTAGGATGCCCAGGTTTTATATGAGGAACTTTTACATAGATTTCTTTGGTCCAGATCTTTCTTTATGGATCCTCTGTTTAGTTCTGAATCACTTGAGCCCCCCAAAATCAGTCTGGCTTTCTTGGCTGAGTGCCTCTGATGCTTTGGTGGGAGATATCCTGAGATACTTCTATGGGTATGCGGCATTTTTCACTTACATGTTAGCAGAATGTCTGCCACAATGCAGATTCACCCATGCCGGTGTCCAAGGTGCTTGTGGAAGATAAAAAGTATTAGTAGTTATAATTTGTTATATCTGTGTTTGGTTTGATTACTGTCTTGTGTTTGAAATCCTGTAATTAGAGCACTGAACTGCCTCCTGGGTCACCGCTACTCCAAGTAATACAATACCAATATGAGCTCTTTTGGCTTCAGTAAGAGGTACATTACAAAGAATGAAGGCTGGAGCCCATGTAAATTAAATACCTCTTGGGAAATGAAGAGCACAAAGGGAGAAGGGAAATACCGAGGATCATCTCTCCCTGTTGAATAAACGGAATTAGCRGCACAGATCCCTAGAAATGGGAAGAGCATTGAGCTGTTCAATCCCCTCCCCCACTAGATGGCACTGAACTCTCTTTCTTTAAAAGAAAAAAAAAATGTGATGGAAGTCATTTTGATGTAGGAAAAAATGAAGAAAAGCAAATTGCAGTTGGTCCTCCAGTAAGTCTGCCCTTCCTCCCCTTGCAGCCCTGCACCCRCCTGTGTGTGCCTCAGCACCACTCTCAGTGCCCCATGTCTGGCGCCTTCCTGGAAGGCGTTRGGCTAGGGGAGCTCGAGGATGCTAAGGTGACTGAAATGGTCCAGTGAAGAAATGGAGACGAAGCCTGGCATTATCTGGAAGGTAACGTGTGTGGTAAGGTCTAACAGGCAATGTCACTGGCTTGTCACAACACACATCTTCGTGATGGAGGCACTGGGCTCTGCTTCGCTGTCCAGTGCCTTTGGACATGTTTGCAGTGCACCCATGTGGCTTTAGCTTTCCCTCTGAAATCATAATTTCCCTCACTGAAATCATAATGTGCAGAGAGGAGAGGCTCAGCTTGCRTTTTAATCTTCTAYTCRGTCTGCATGTTTGGCCCCCAATTCATTTAAGACCAACAAATTAACTCCCTTCCCCAAGACACCCTCACTTCACTGTAGGCAAACGTTTCCATGTAGCATGCTGAGGTACATGCTTTTTTTTTTTTTTTAATGAATTTTTGCCGGAGAGCCACAGCGATTGCTTTTTCCTCCCTGTGGTGAGGCGGGGGTGGGGTGGGAGGAAGAGAATTTAATAATGATCTGTTTGTGCTGAGAAGGGGCTGTCTATAATAATCCAGGGAAGAGACGGGGGCAAGGTTTGTAACGCCTGCAGCAAGCAATACCCTGYCCCTCCTGAAAGGAGTGAGATGATGAGGAGGAGGAGGGAGAAAATGCTTAATTCTATGAGTTTAAGCGGAGCTCCTCTGAAATCCAACACTCGTCGGCATTTATGTATTTAAGGTGACTTGCAGGAGGATATAGATTGCTATCTGATTGAGCTACAATACAAGCAGAAAAACAGGAATGCATGGAGACTGYCACCAAGATGCCTTTTCTGAGAAAAAGAGAAAACCTGGATGTGCATGGCTTCAGCCCCTGTTTAAGAATGAGAGCAGGGAACAAGTGTTGCTTCTCCCAGTGCCGAAGACCCCCTGCCCCCGAGCTCTTACATCTTAGGAGCATGACAGAAAAACCTGGCACCTGGATCTTGCTAGGTCCAACCACATGTTGGCTCTTTTTTTTTTGGCTCTATTAGGCTGTCATTTTAACATGTAAATAGCAAAGAAATGTAGACACTATTGCTTTCTATGATATCCCTGTCCCCTGACATATCTTTGTCCAGCATCACCAGAAAAACAGATCTGGTAGCTGGATCCCCCATTTTGCCTTTCCACTCMATTTTCCCATTCTGTAGTCTAAATAGAGAATAAATGTGGCAGATCCTGGTGCATGTGACCTCAACTCTGCCTCACAAAGGAGCAAGACAACCATTAAACCTTTTCAGCACTTGGTTCCTGCTTTTTATTAATTGATTCTTAAATCTGAAGTCCAACAATCCCATCAGTGCCAAAAATATGATTGGTAAAGTTTGACTTGCTCCCTGTTCTCACCCTCCAACTTGGGACTTGAAGCTAAAAATTGGCAAAGACATCCTAATGCTCTCATATTTTTATGTGGGAACAACATAAGAGACCTGTTCACAGTCYTCTCTTTGTAGCAGTTTTTTGACCACAAACCTTTAAATTTTGTCCCTGAACAGATAACCAATGTGGCTGTGCCAAATCTGCTATAAAATTGAATTCTTCTTATGTAGTTACTTGAAAAATCCAAATAAATCCAAGTAGATCTACTTGTGCTTAACTGTTTCCTAAAAAACTTAGATCCTTAAAAATTTACCTTCCATATGAACAAAAAAGGAAAATTAGGTGAAAAAAATCTTTACATAGTTCCTTGTTTCAATAAAACCACTTAATCTGGAGCTTTTTAGATAGGGTTAGTTTTTATAACATTGACATTTTGCAAGAGGGCTGTTTGAGCAGATGCAGATRATCGCAATATCCATAGTTTTGATGATCAACTTTGGGAGTTTCTTAATCATCTTGGAGTGGTAAACAATCTAGTATGTATAAAAACAAAAGTGTCTTAATGGGACAAATGCCTCTACCTAGCTGAGAATCCCGAATGACTTGGGACCTGAGTTTGCCAAGAAAGTATGAAGAGGTGTGTCACTATGTTTGATGATACAATTTGGTTTGGCTTGGGGCCAAAAACTGATAGGATCGAGCAGTGTGGTTTTTTTTCTGATGCAAACATACCATGGCATAAGAAAATCTGGATATATATTTTTGGTACACACAGAGCTACACTCTCTCCCATCTTCTTTCCCTCCCCCCTCCCTCCAGTTTAGCAAATACAATTTATCTGGCTGGGGTTAAAAGCTGTTGAAGTCCCAGAACTGCCACCCTTTGGGCCAAGAAGCATCTCCAACCCAGGGGTTCCAGCATACACCGTATTTATTTTCGATGTAGATGACACAATTTGGGCTTCAGGGGCCAAAAGTGAGTAGGATCCACCGTGGATGTAGATACTTGCAGATGTTCCTGGAGATGTGTTAGTTGTGCTTATGTTGTTTCCTGTTCATGCTGTGGTGTGTGAGAGCCAAATACTGGATGGGGCTAACTGGATCCCTCTGCCTGCTCCAGGATACGGTGATCCTTGTACACCGGGATCTGCCAGAATCCCAAGTTTTTTCATGCAAGGGAGATGATTATGCTTATTTCTTTTTGAAATAGCAGCATTCAGAGCCCAGGGGCCTTGATATTCTGGATCCCCCAGAATCTAGGTTTTTTTTCAGATTTTTTTCAAGCTCATGCTTTGTATTATATAGCTGGTTGGGATTTTTTGATGCAGTAAGGAACTGCTACAGTTCTGGATTTCTGGGTGACACAATGTGAGAGACTGTGACAAAAAATCAGCAGGATCCAGTTAGATCCAGGTTTTACCATTTTCCCCTTTTAAGAAAGTAAGACTTTGACATTTCCTGTCTGTGAAGTGGTGCAGTTTATCTTTAAGGAGGCTAGAGAAATAAGAAATGAGTCTCACGTTGCATGGGTGACATCACTGGCTTTTGGCTCAGTGCTCTGTATTCTCTGTCTGTAGGCTTTAGCCAAGGCTGCAGGGCTCAGTGTTTGAACAAGGAAAGATTCCCAGGTGTACAGAAGATTGGATACGCTCTTATTTGGGTTAAAAACGGTGAAATGAGATTTCTAAAGCTTGTGGACCCCAGCTTGCCTTCTGTTGCTCTTGATTGCTACAAGATGGGTGAGTTATTCCCATTAGAGAGAAAGGGAGTGGAAATTTAAGGAGAAGAAAAAATGTCTGAATATATATCTGCTGATGCTGGGGATAGGATTCGCATGAAGCTGCTAAGCTAAAAATCTAAGCTCCTATGTGGAGATCAGGCCATATGGCAGAGAATGACCGAAAGCTGCTGACAACCATTAGGAGCTGCTTTCCTCTCCCCCTGTAAGGTGTGTAGCTCTTTTTTGTTAGTTTGTTTTGGTTTGATTTCCTCCGACCTCCCCTCCCCATTCCTTAGCATCCTTTCAATCAGCCATAGCTCTGCCTGCCTGCCTTCATCTTGCAGATGGTTAGCGTGCCTGTGTGTTAGGAAAACTGTGCACAACAAATTGAAGCATTGGTGAAGAAGGAAGCTTTTCAAACAACGGCGGAAGGGGGTGGAAAAACGATGCTGGGGCTGAGGACTGCTTCCAGTGCTGCCTAGTGGGAGGTGGACGGTCTGTGGCAGCGGCTCCAGCATCAGCTCCGGCTCCTTGCAGCCGCCGCTTGCACCGGACCAGGACCACGGAGGCTGCTGTGCTGCTGTAGGTGGGAGAGCTCAACCGCTGCTCTGTTAGTAATTCGGGGCTCTCGAGCTCCAGCTGGTCGAGAGAAGGGATCGCTATATTACGTTGCCTTGATGACAGCGCAGACAACAAAACAAACCGAGTGAATGGCAAGGCTGGCAGGGAGACGCTGAGGTGTTTTGCAAGCCAAGATGTCAGTGACTGTGAGCAAAGTCTGCTGAGGGGGAGACCTGCGCCTGCCTGAATTTCCTGTTACGGTGGAGGAGGTTATATTTTAGCCACAGTTTCAAAGAGCAGCAGCAGCAACAACAGATTGCTCCCCCTCTTGCTCCCTCCCCTTCGACCCTGCTTTAAACCCAAGCAAGCGACTGTCCAGATGATGCTCTCTGTGAGCTGCTGACAAAGAAAAGGCAAGTCCTTGATTCTTGCCACCGGGATAGTTGGCTGCTTAAGACTGGAAGATTTCTCACTGTTGAACTTTTCTGTCCTGTGATGCTGCGGTGAACCTGCTATCTGAAAGCWATTGCTTCTGTATTTCCAAGCTGGTCAGGTGGAAAGAGATTAATGGACTGATCAAACAGCCGTAGCCTTCCAGTCTCTGGCAGGGGCTATATTCCTTCAGCACACACAGCTGCCTGGGCGCTTGTGGCGAGGGGAGCAGGACCCCGTTGTGGAGGTACTCCCCCAGGCTGCTCCTGCGCCAAGCGGAGGGCTGCGTTTCTCCTCGTCAGGTCTCCACCACCGAGGAAGGAGGCAGATGAGACGCCAGGACTGCCTCCAGGGCAGAACTTTGTAGCGCTCCCCGAGTCCCCCCGCAGCGCGGATGTGAGCCGCAGGAGTTGCGGATGTTTGAGGCAATCTCTACTGAGTGACACCAAGCAGCTGCCCCGGAGGATTTTGCGTGGTCTCACATCTAAGGGCTTTGTCTGTGGTGAAGATGTCCATGGTGTTTCTGTGAAGCTGAGGTATGGCTGCTGGAAGGTTACTGCTGTATGCTGGCCTCTCTTTAGCTTTGTGTGCCCTGGGCATGCTGGCTGTAGCAATCTGTTCTGACCATTGGTATGAAACTGATGCCAGGAAGCACAGAGAGAGGTGCAAGAGCATCACCGGTAAGAGAAATGATCCTGGCTTCATTTATAACTCCAACAACAACCTGCCTCTCAGGGCCAGCAGGTCTAGGTTGGACCGCTGGGAAGGGAAACTCCTCTTGGCAAGAAACAGGAGGCAGATCTTTGCTATGAGTCCAGTCGATGAGTGCAACAGACAGTACAATTCAACCAACATGGGGCTCTGGAGGAAGTGCCTCCGACATGGATTCGACCAAGAGCTGGAGGAGCTGATTGCCAAAGGTAAGGGCTGCTTTTACCAAAGGAACATGCCAGGCCCCCCTGCGCTGCCGAGGCTGAGCAGAGCCGTTTGGGCTCACAGATGGGAGCTGGCGTCTCCAGCCAAGTACCTCTCCTTGCGATGGGTGAACTGGCTGGGCTCTGCGTTGCTTTCCAAATCGTTGCCAAAGCAGTTTCCAGTAGGATCTCTACTGCTGCCACTTGGGGTTTGGGAGCAAGAAGGCGGTGGAGGTGAGAGCAGAAACACCCCAGAGTGTCTATCTCTCACGTGTCTGTTTCTCTAAGCTTATTATAGTCTCCCCATCACCATGGTATCAGAATGTTTTCCACATAGACATGAAGAGTATTAATAAAGCAGACATTAGAATTTGTTCTAATGAAAAAGAAAAATTCATTTTTTTTTAGTTTGACCCTGCTGACTCAGCCAATGTATTGTTTCATTGGAGGTTACGTATGTCTGTATTTCATCAAATACCAAATGCCCCATCAGTCCTGAATTATACTATTTGCAATGTTCACATGCAGGCTTCTTCTATCCTCAGATGGAGAGTAAACAAAGAGAAATGCTAAAAAGCAGGAGGGAACCCAGCTTGCCTATTTTTACACTGAGCTACGTTTTGGAATATTTTCAATGGCTACAAAATATTACATGAATTTATCAGGAGTGTTAAAAAGGAATCCTTTTCTCTCAGGGTGGAGATGCATCTGTTTGTAGCATCTTTGTGGTATTCTTTTTCTTGTCTTTTGGTCCTTCTTTTCTCCCTCAAGATGACAGTTCAAGATGATGGTCAGTTTGCCTCTAATATTTCTTTAATCCATAGTATCGCAAGGGGAGATATGCACAAAACCCTGTGTACAAAAATATTTATGTTATTGCAAGATGATGAGGGTTTCAGTTAAAGATGACAGCATCTTTGCTGCCCACATCATGGTTACCCCATACAACAAAATAACATTTTCCTCCCATGGTTCTGCTGTTGCATTCAGATGATTCCCTAGCAATTTATTTCTATCACAGTGAAACCATTGCTTCTTACACTCTGCAATCTTTAAAAATGCTTGTTTTCTAAATGTATTCCCTGTCCCAAACTCCCTTGATAGCCTATGTTAATTTCTGCTTCAGAAATTGCATACAGAATTACTGCTAAATCTAATTATTCATGAGGGATATACTTTTACATGTGGTTGCCAATGTATAGTTTAGTTCTGTATATTTTAAAAGTGAGCAGTAGAGGTTACTGGCGCAGTATAGGCTTACACTGAAACAACACAGAGTGATGTTGCAGGGAACTCCTTACCCCTTGATCACTAGTTTGGGTCTAGCCTGTGCTTCTAGTGACTTAGTGTCTAGTTGCTGTTTAGCGACCTACGTGAAACAAACTGGTGGCTTCAGTCCCGTTTGTAATGAACGTGAACATGTCCAAAATCTGTCAGCATGCTGGCACCCCGCTGGTGGTTTCAGTGCCTAGGGATTCCTCTTGTCTGCCTAGGTGAGGGTGCAGGCGTGCTGGGCTCGCTGTAGAGGGCTGGATTGCTCTGCCACGTGCACTTTCTGTGCTTTGGGCATAAACAACAAGTTCCACCTTGACAGCAGACAAACATTTTACCAGAGCTCACCTTTGGGAAATAGAGTTTTAATTATTAGAGAGGCTTTTCCTCTTGGAATAAGTGAGACTCATTCCTCTCTCAGCTGCCTGCCTTGTCCTGGGCTCAGGTGTATCCGTTTCTCCTGCTAGAAGCTGGTGGAATCGCCTGGCACTGGGAGATGCGTAAGTGCAACGCTTTGAGAGTTAGTGGTAGTGAAAATGTGGGATCTCAAACTCAGGCAAACTCCTCCAATTAAATGCAGGAGAAGATGGTCTATAAAAGATCCTGCTTTAATTTGAGTGTGTGTGTGTGTGTGTGTGTGTGTGTGTGATGAGCCAAGTCTAAATATACATAAGGGGACATTGAGCTAGTAGCAAGGGTTGGATTGCTGGGCTCAGGTAGTGTGGGTCCCTGCAGACATATTTCTGGACATATGTGTATGCAGATGGCCACATCGCCATTTATCAGGTTGGTGCCCCAGTGTCAGAAGTGCCACTCGTGCACGTAAAGGAGGTACGTGCAAATACTGGTGTGTGTAACTGCTTGCCACTGGTTTAGAAAAATACGTGTTAAATGCTTACCTGACAGTTTCTTTTCCTTCTTCAAAGGTTTTTGATGCACATTTAACAAACTTTTAAATTTTATGTTGCAGGAAATTTTAAAGGAGAGATACTCTTAATGGTAAATACCAACATTACAGTCCATTTGGTTGTTGTTTTGGAGTGAGGATCTATCTATACTGTAACTCTCAGCCATGATAAAGAGTAACACATTAATGTTAATTCTGTAGAGGTGTGTTGTTTTGGCACCTCCAGATTAAAGCATAGAAAAGCAAATATAATGGCAATGTAATAATATAGAACTTTGGCTTGTTCAGAAATAAAATTGAAGGTAGCAGTATCAGAGGACTGCCTCTTTATTTTACAGAAATAGATCAAAAAGAATGAATGGGTTTTTGCCAAAAAGAATGATTTTTTTTGCCAAAAAGTATTGTAAAATAATCACCAATTAAAAATCCTTGTATGCTGAAGTTGCTGAATTAGAAATTTGATATATATGCATAGGAGCCAGCTTTATGTGGTTGATCAACCGGTTCCCACCTGAGGAACAGATATTATACTGTTTCTTTATGAAAGTAGAATAAGCAGATTTGCCATTACTTTTGGGTGTAGAAAACAGCTGCGAGTTCAAAATGAAGCAGGTATTGTAGGTTCATCTTCACAGAACCAAATTCCTCTTCTAGTTTTTCTCCCACTGGAGACAATCATCTAGAGTTAGAAGATGCAGGGGAAGGCATTTGGTCAAAGCATGCCCTGCGCAAATGTGAAGAGCTATGAAAGTACAGTACCTGTTGTAATCAGATACCCCAACTGGGGTAGATATTCCTGCACAGCTGAAATTTCTTCCTCCTTAAAATAAGAGCTGCAGGAAAAGTATCATTTAAAAGATCTATTTTTAGGTTGTCTTTGGTACACAGGCCTTTTATTCTCTAACTTCTGTGAACTGTTAATTTAATCTGGCACACCTCTTCTGGAACTGGATAAAATGATGCAGGTTCTGGCCCCAATATTGCGTATAATACTATATGTAATTGAAAGTAGTGCTGTTTAGCTTTTTCTTTTTTCCTTTTCCTTTTCCTTTTCCTTTTCCTTTTCCTCTTTTTTTTTTCTTTTTTTTTTTTTTAAGCTGGAGAGGATCTAAGTGGTCTATTTATTTTGAGACAGATCTACACTTTTCCCTGGGCAAAACTTCCAGTATTGAGGACAGTAGGTTTGTCTATCAAAGGATAACAAAACATCGTCATTAAGAGCCTAAATGCCTTTGCAAATACCCTGCAGTTATTGTGGTTATGAACTGTGCTGAAATTAATGCAAGTTATAGGCAATGGCCTGTTGCAGGATCAGGCCCTATGCTGCCTTGCAATATTCTCATGCCAGTGGTTTTAAAAAACAGTTCTGTTTCTGAAGAGTCTGGGTCATTTCCCTAATTTTATTCTATATTTCTTATTTTTACTTTCTGGCAAATACATCAAAACCTATGTTTGATTTTGCTAGAAAAAATGGAGGTCTCTTACTTCAGATTTCTTAATCATAGATATTATGCATATAAAACTGTTGCTCCTGTTTAAAATTCTTGTATCCATTTAGTTATATTCTCATAGAATCAAGGTGAAGATTTGAAAATAATACAATTAGATATAGAAAATGAATTAACATGAGCTTCCACAATTAGGCATACTCAGGGAAAGGCAGGCAGACGTAAGGGACCAAAGGCCTGAAGAATATTCTACAACTGCATCAAAATCAGGCAATCAATTTATTTGCCTTGTTATGATAAATGAAAGAAAATCTGAAAGAGGAATTAGGGACAATAAAGAAATTACTAGAGTCAATCATGCGACCCAGGACGCAATCTTGCTAGCTTTTCCTCACCTGTATTTACTAACCTGTATTCCTGTGAGTGGGCTAACTGGACGGAAGTAAAGTACTCTTTGTAAGGAAGGACCAGTCCAAGAGAAAGAGCTTACCAAGGTGATTTGCTGGTTTTGCCTAGGTGTTTGAGCAAGTCTATTAACATGCCTGGACCAGAGTTTCACTGTCAATCCCCAAAGCCTCGTGCTGTCGGGAGATGCTGACTCTGGTCCTATTCAGCACAGTACGACGCTCCTTCCCGATCTGACATGTCTGCACTGTCTCCGCAGTGAATTAAATAGCTCTGCTGCTTACTGCCCCTGGAGTGTAGCATTCTCTCCCTGCTGTTAGATCCACTGCTCATCGCTTAGCACTAAGTTTCTAGCAAAAGCAGCCTTCCCTCACCCTACCAAAAAAACCCAGCCACCACCTCTAAGCACGCAGGGACTCGAAATGCAGATCAGTACCAATTTGTGACAGGGAGAAGACAGACGTTATTTCCTGCTTCCATGATCACCAGCTCCTGACTCCTTGCATGTGACTCGTAGTGCCCCAGACAGAAAAGTGGAACCCACGGAGTCGGCATGGTATAGCCACGTTGCTCAGATGCTTTCCTGCATTAATAGGGAGGAAAGCAAGAAAAGAAAAAAAAAGTGATTACATCATTTAATTATAAAAGTACAATAAAGTATATGAAGAAGTTGCACAATAACCAGAGATCGTTCCATTTAGACAATTGCTACTCAGAGGACCTTTCATCTCGCTTTTGGAAGACTGCCAATTAAACCTGTCTGGGCTGAGCTCTGCTGCCTGCTGCTGGAATCCAGTTATTTAAAAAAAATTGCAAGGACCTTAATATTTCAATCCCCCGCTTACCTCCCTTCTTCCTCCAAGATCTGTGGAAGTCATAGAAAATCCTATTTTCTAAACATTGTATTGTGAGTATATTTAGTCCATGCCACTACTGAAAAATAAAGGAATCCTAATTGCATCCTAATGCAAGATTTCTGGGATGAAGGCAGTCTCTGTTTAGATTTGTCAGATGCATGGCACAACTGAGCAAGAAAGACTTAACAGAACTACTTCAGCCATCGGTGAGGATTATTTACACACAATTGGAAAAGCCTGGAGAGAGGCTACTTGCAGCTAGCTCTAGGAGTAAAAAGATTTATTTCTCTAAAAGTGCTTGCAAGACCTTACAATTATGTCAAACTGACTTTTTAAATGCAGTAGTATTGCCATGGAAATAAAGACAGCCATTCTTTTTCATGTATTTTCCATAAATTTAAAGAATCCAAGTGCTTGTTTGTGTGTTTGAAATCCCAACTGCTCTCCAATGCACTCATAAAAAGGACTTTACTGAAGTCTTGATTCTGATCCTAGTGAAGTCAATAGCAAATGTTTTATTGAACATGGTGATGCAGCAAGTTCAGGCCTTTAGTGTTTCCTTTGAGGTTAAAATAGTCCCTATAGAGAAAGGCCAACACAAGGTCTGTGCTCCACTCTGTCACAGGAAAGTTATGCTGAAAGGATTAAGTGAAATTTAAACAGTAGCTAGGCTTTGAGTCAAGCTTTCTGCTATCAAGGTATTTAGCCTTCACCATTTTCAATGACGTAATTCTCCTTAGTCTATCAATGTAGATCAGAAGTCAAATAACTACATGTTTCTAAGATACAGCAAAGACATTCTCTTATTCAGAGATTTTCTATTTCTCAAATCATTTAACTGATGAAATCACTGGTGTTTCACGGATGTGAGGTCAAGGAGGATTTGACCCATCCCTTTTTAAATAATCAATTCTAATATTTTAATTGCATCAAACTTTAATAGCAATTAATTAAAAAGTATCTTTACCACCAGTAATAAGAACATGACACGTTCCTCTGACACATCCGAGATAATTAGTTCTATAATATATATATACTAAAAATACTAAGAACATATATGTAATTTAACATAGCTGCAATTGTTTTTAATCATGCTGTTTTAAAGGGAAAATTTCAATCAAGTTGTTGGCTTTCAAGCAAAATTGTCTTGAACACAAATGGAAATCGAATAAAAAAGATGGGATCATGCCCTTCTCAACAGAAACTGGTATTTGCAGAGCTGCATACAAGACTGCTTACTTAATTATTGTTCATTTAATGGAGCATCCAAATCCTTATGAAAATCTCAGCATTGTTTTCCTTTCTGCTTCCTCTCTTTAAAATCTTTGTTAAATTTATGGAAGAATTAATTTGAGCACAGTTGTGTTCCATTTAGTGTAAAAATAAAGATATGTAAAGAAAGATTATTTATTTAAACAGAGATGATCTGAACTATTTTGTCATCTCCAGCAATAAAAATCCAAATTAATATTGCTTTTTCTCATTGAAAAAATCTCTCTATGCACGCAGAGTAAGTGGTGAACAGTTCCAGAATGGAATGACTTCTGGTTGCAAAGCCAGAAAATGTAGAATAGAACTCTCTGTTTTTTAGGTTCTGAAAAAATAATGATAAGCATTTATAATGTAAGTAAGTCATTTAATGGCTCGTTGCTAATTAAGTGTGGCTGGAACTCTTGAGTACATATTTCTCTCTTTAAGGGCAAAAGAAAGAAAAGATGATTTTTTTTTTAGTTCTTAAGGTATAAATAAATAAATAATGTGTATTCCAGAATTCAAGTGCCTTTAACAGATCATTCAGAATAGAATCCACTTAAAAGAAAATAAAATTAACCAGCATATTTTCTTTGTACGAGAGAAATCAGACCATAAAATGGAAATTTGCCCATTTTATCTCTCATAAAGCCTAATTCCTCCAAAAATAAATATTCAGACCTGCCCAGATAAGCCTGCTGAAATCATAATCCTTTGTAGACAGCTACCAGAAAAGAAGACAAAAAGGTAGTTTTGGAGTTAGGGCAGGGCTTACAGAGCCAGGATTCAGTCCAAGTTCTACCGTAGTCTTTCTGTATGACCTTAAACAAGTGACTTAATCTCTTGTACCTCATCTCAGTATCAGTATAGTAGAGATTTTGTTCGTTATTATTAACACCAGTTATAGTTGTATCAGAGGATTTATGAACCTTAAGCACGGATCACTAATCCATGGATCACCTTGCTAGAACAAGTACAAATGCAGAAGAGAAAAATGCCGCTCTTCTTTTGACATATTGCTACACTAAATACTGGAGAGTAATTCAGCCTAATGAGAGAATACAAGAAGATGACAAGAAAATTATGTTCAGCATGACTGGTAGTGGCTTTAGGATACCAGCCGGCTGACCACATTTCGTAAGCACCGTGAAATGAGGGATTCCTGGAAGAGTTGGGAAGAAGGATAATGAATTAGAGGTGCAGATGTTTACAAGATAGTCTTCCAAAGACAGGGATGGCACAGGCAAAATCATGTATCTGTCTGCTTAAAAACTTAATAAGTAGGTGATGAGGCTTGGCTTCTTTGGTTGAGTGGAGGAAGAAGTTGACATTTCTTTAATGAAGACAAGTAGGTTATGCTAATGAGATAGAGATAGGGTAGCAGTCTAGGGCTGCAAAGAGAAATGACATGGTTAAAGTGACAGGTTAGGAAAACGATCTGTCTAACAACATCCATTCAGGATGCAAGGAGGGCAAGATCATATTTGTCAAGGTCAGAGAAAAGAATATCGTAATAAAAAAAGACATGAGATGATGAAAGTTTGGGTAGAGAAAGAATCTGCTAACTTTAAACAGTACCTGGAGCTAAGGACATATTGAGACACAAGTTGTTGACCAGAACAACAAAGGTAGTAGAGTTGCCTGTGATAATCAAGAGAGGAATTACTGATGAAGACTTACGGTAAAGAATGAGGGAAAAGAATATTAGGAACTCTGTTTTAGCTATGATAAGTTCAATTTGATATCTGCATGTCAATGAGATAATATCGAGAGACAGGTCAAGCATGGATACAGATGTAGGGAGACAAGTTAGAGAAATGAACCTGTGAGCTGCTGCATAGAGGTGGTAGTTGAACCTGTATTTGCAAAAGAACTTACCAAGGAGTAAAAGATAGAATGAGAAAAGCCCTGTGAACTTTATCGAATAATGGCAAAGTGGGGAGAAGAAGAGTATCTTCTGGAGGACATGTAGAAGAAATTAGTTCAAAGGTAGTGAGAAGAGAGTAATGTCATGGCAGCTGAGAAATACTACTGAAGATAGCTGGCATGTCACAGCAGATGAGACCAAAATATTCAGAGTATGTTGAAATTTGCCTAGTATGTAAATAGAGAATTTGTCAGGAGCAATTTCAATGAAGGAGAAGCTACAATGGCCTGGGGAGCTTAGACTGTAACTGATGGGGGGACTGCAGACTGCATTTGTACCTGGTGTGTTCAGAGAGGTTCATGATGAAAGGGAGGTGAGAAAAATGAATGATATTTAGAGAGGAAAATTAATGTTTTTAAATGAAAGAATGTTTTAAGATGAGAATATTTTAAGATGAGAGAGGTGCAAGATATTTGTATTATGAGAGTAAAGACACAGCTGGGACCACGAGATCAAGGAGAAGAGAGGATTCTGGGGCAAGAATGGCCATAAGGAAGGTCAGAGGTGGAATAAGACTGGCTCAGTGGCAAATAAAAGAAGTTAAGGTAGAGCACTGCATAGGAGGGCTTTTTATCTGTGACAGGGAAGAATGGGGAAGAAGTTGTAGGAGGGGAAGAGGAAACAGAAGGCAAAGCTACTGGAAGAGGAAGATGATAGTTTGTCAATTTTCTCATGAAAGAACTGGCTGAAATCCAGTGTAACAGCTGAAGTGGGGGCTGAGGAGGTGGGAGGGCCTGAGGAACAAGCCAAACGTGACAAAGAGGTGACTGTGTGAGTCTGTGATTTATCTGCAATGAGCTGGGGTAGCAAGGTTAGGAAAAGAGCAGAACTGAATGGAGAAACAGTGTATTTGCGCAGAAAGCTAGCGAGGCGGTGGGATTTTAGGTAGAGGTGCTGCACGGAGAGAGAGAGACATGGGATGGCTGGTGGCAGCCCTGAAGACTGCAAGCGGGAGGAAGCCCTCAGTGCTGCTGGCCTGGGGTGGCAGACAGGCCAAGGGACTCAGGGTGATGGTGGTGGCTGGTAGGCGATGCTGGGAGTCTCGGTGCCAGTCTAAGGGGAGAACACAAGGAGGAGGGCAGAATGCAGGACCTGGCACCCAGCCCAGGCCTGCCACCTATCTTTTAGGTGCCCGAGAGGCTCAAACAGGATTGAATGGAGGGGGCACAAAAACATAAGCTTAAGGGTTAGGGAGGTCAGTACCATGGGCTGTCATCTATCATTTGCCCTGCCTTCACACTCTTAAGTTCATGCTGCATAGCCTCATGGGGGTACCAACGTTTTTCCTTCTAGCAGAAGTGAGCTGTGTTTCCCTAGTGCTTCAAACAACTGTACTTTGATCTCACATTGAACCGCCGGTGCAAATAAACAAGAATTAACTACAAATTTAGGCTATTTTCCAAGAAGGGGGAGGACCAGAGGGACATATTTGCAGAGCTGAAGGGCTCTTATGGATAAAGGTCATTTCAGCCTGTCGCGCTCCTCTCTCAGTGTTTCTACACTTAAAGCAATGTGATCTCTCAAATAAATGTCAGGCAAATCAGGGTATCCTGGACCAGAAGTAACCTCTTAGGCCTGAGGGCTGTCTGGAGCATGAAAAGCGCTGCTGTTCTGGGCTCACAGGGAGATTTGGCCTTAGCAAGCGACCTGCTATCTTCTGCACCCATCTCTGTGTGATGCCAGTGAAGGTGTAACCCCAACAGGAACACCCTGCAGTAGTCAAATGTGCTCTGGGGGGGGCTGCAGGAGCGGGAGGTTTGTGAATCACACGTGTGATTCCCAAAACCAGCAGCTGCACACCCTTAAATCGGAGCTGAGAGAGTCTCCCCAGTATCCCTAGCTGCTTTTCCTGGCATCCCTGCCTTGGCCGTCCCCAGAGAGGTCTGCACTAGGTGTGGATAGAAAAGCCAGATATCCTGAGCTCCCTCATTACGAGCAGCTTTTGGCAGG
This sequence comes from Rhea americana, assembly GCF_003343005.1. Classification (NCBI taxonomy): domain Eukaryota; kingdom Metazoa; phylum Chordata; class Aves; order Rheiformes; family Rheidae; genus Rhea; species Rhea americana. The sequence goes on along the minus strand of NW_028186967.1, from coordinate 388,721 downwards.
TGACAGAGCACTCTCCAGCTCTGAAATGCTGTCACCCAGCTGGCTGCCGAAGCTTCCCGTGGCGCCTGTGCTCAGCACAAGCGTCTGACCTACCTGTTCAAAAGTGTCTTGTGATTTGTTTCTGAAGATGTGTATACATGAGCTGAAAAGCTGTAAAGGAACATGGATTTCAAGATGTCCTGTGTATACTGGAAGTCAGCTCCCATTAAGGTGTCCTACCAGACTCAGTGGAAGTCGCTGAGAATTGCTTGTCACTGCTCTCACTTAATTCTGAGACCTGTTGTTGTTTTTGAGTATGAACAGCGGACATTTCAAAAAAGCTTCCTAAATGTATTTCTAAACTTTCTAATAGGATGAAACAATTACTTTAGTTTTATGGGGTAATCAGAGCTACTTGAAAAGATCATTCTGCTTAAATATGAGTGTACAATGCTAGTCTCTGTTTCTCCACTAATCAATACGTATCTTTGAATATGCAAAAAAGCCTTTTAAAATAATGAAATAAAATTAGAAATATCTTTGTATATACTCTTGCCTTCTGCCCAGTGGTCATTTAATAACATAAAAATCATAATAGAAACCAAAAAAGCAACAAAAATGTTTTAAAATGTTAAAGGGCAAGTCCTTATCTGATGTAAATTAAGGTAATTGCACTGACTTTGAAGGGGTGATGCTGATTTATGGTAACTAATGATCCAATTACATTGTTCTGTTTTGGGTACTTTGGTGGTTCTCATTGTGATAGATATTCTCGATACTTCTAGATATTTAATCACAGAGGACTTTTAGAGAGTGAAATTGTCCCTGTTGTACAGGGGGGAAATGAGATGTAAATAGCCGGTGATTGGCCCTGAGTCATCATGATTCAGAGATGAAGCAAGAGATCAGTATCCAAGAGATCAGTAGCACATCCCCAGTTTCAAGTTAAGTCCCCTAAAATCTGAATTAGTAGCCTTACTACTTGAGTCTCCTGCCTCCCATAAATAAAATATTTAGAGTCAATACTTATAATGGTTATTTTTTTAGCAATAGCACAAATTTAGGAGGCAGGTTCAGGGCTGACTTTGAAAGTTATGACTTTTCTCACTTTGCCAGAATGCGACACAGAGGGCAGTTGCCCAATAACGTAAACATATCCTGCAGGCTGAAAGTTAGCACTGGAAGAAATTTCACACTGTTAGTCCCTAACTGTATGATCTGGTATTTTGTATTAAATTTCATCCCTTTTCTATTCATCAGTCCTCAATATTTCCCAGTTCTTCTTACATGATACTCCATAATGTGTAAAGAGAGGATGGGGAGGAATTTTGTACTGATCAGAGAGACAAAAGTAGACAGCTAACAGGAACAGGAGAAACAGAAGAAATTCAAATAGCTTAATGGGCTCAAATTGGGAAGCTGGATAATTTCCATCTCAGTGTACTGAAAGATGTGATATGTGACATGTCCAGTAAAAAAGATTTTCAATAGATTTGTCTAATTAGAATGGTTCATTAGGAACGAAAAGTAGCAAATGTATATTTAAAGAAAGGAGAAAAGTTGTCTTGTCACAGAGGACATTTTAGTTTGTTCATAATAATACTGTACAGGACTTAAAAAAAGTTCTAAAGGAAAGAATAATTAAATGCATAGGGAGAAATGAGATAAACATGCAACATATGATTTTCTATGTGGAGTGTGCCAAACTATCCTGATATATTTTGCTAGGAAGATAATTGGTTTCCTAGAGAAGGGAAATGCAGTAGACCTAAATTATTGAGATTTTGATAAAGGATTTTAAATTCTGCCTCTGAGGAAATGATTTATTAGAATGTTAAGGTAATTAGTATACAATTAACAGTGTGTTTGAACAACTGTCCAAAGCAAGGCAACAAGTGTTCGAAGAGGAAGTATCAAGATGGAGGAAGGTCAACAGTAGAATTCCCGAAGTATGGGGACCAGCCTTATTTAATGGGGTTGATACTGGGAGGCAGGGTCTGCAAGGAGAGATGCTAGCTCTTATTTTGACTAGGTATGAACAGGAAGATTGAACTAATGACATTTACCGCTGCCACAAAAATACAGCATCACCAAGAGAAAGGAGGACTGGAATATTACATAAGAAGGACCGAAGACTGGAAAATAGAAAAAGGGTAAAATTTAATACAAAATCATGCAGTTATGGCCTAATAGTGTAAAATTTCTTTTCAGTGTGAAATTTTAGTCCTGTTGAATATGCTTGGATTGTCAGGCAAATAATACCCTCTGTATTGTGCCCTGAGATTCCAACCCCCGAACACCCAGATCACAGGAAGTTTTGGGTTCAAATGGCTTCCTTCCTGCCCAGGTATGGCAGCACATTTCTTTTCAAAGTGAGAAGGGTGCATTCCTGTGTCTCATCCCAACATGCAGCTGGGACATCATCACAGAGCACGCCTCACTGGGGATGAGGGTTTCAATAGGGTGTACCTGTCCTGAAGAGTGATAAAGCCGCCAGTGGTGATGTAACCATGAAAAGGGGAAGTGTGACTGAAGAACAGAGCTGGCCAGGTATTTCAAGTAGGAAGAGGAAAATATTAAGGTCATGGCACAAGGTGTTAATGAAACCATCTCTGTTTATAGTCTCTGCTGTTCTTGTCAGCTACATTTGAGAAAGATGAATTCAAGCTGAAGCAGGAAGAGAGCAGGGTTACTAGCATGAAGAGGAAAATGAAAAATCTGTTTTACAAATATGACTGTTACCCAGAAAAAAATGAGGGTAAACACAGTAGATGGAGAAGGTATGTTTAAGCTAAGGACAACACAAGCATGAAAAACACTCTTTGTGAGGACCATGGATATATGTAGGCTGGAAGCTGGGCTGAAGTGAAATTCTGGAAGGAGTGATCAAGGCACAGTAAATCTAACAGGTTTTAAAGATGAAGATGGGCTTATTTAGGAGAAGAGATTATGTGATATGCTTGCCAAGAAAAAGCAAGAATTTTTGCAAATTTTCTTGCAAAACAATGAACATAGACAGTCCTTTTTAGTGCTGTGTCCCTGTGAAACATGCCATAGGGCTGTCAAGTATTCATTTATTGTTACTATTATAGCTATTGTTACTATTAATTCCTCCTTGCCCCAAACAAGAGCATATTCACCTCTTTACCAGGCAGGACCTGATGGAAGGAGTGTTCATCACTGGGCTGTGGTCTAGTGGGAGGTAAGAAACCCGACACAAACCCAGCTTCTCCATCCTAGCTGTTTTGTCTCATTCATGTAGATCTGAACTACACCTTGTTTTCTTCCAGTGGCACCCCACAAGTACATGAAGGGCTGGGGGGTCAGGACTGTGTGCACTTAATGCATATTTTCCATATCTTTCTAGTAGATAATGTGGTTAACAGGATCTTCATTTCCTGTCTTCCTACTCTATGTTCATTTCTTAATGCCTCAGCTCAACAGTAGCAGCCCTGTTAAATTCACAGCCATCTGAATTCAGAAGCCATGAAAATGAACAGTCTTCCACTTCTTTATTAAATAGTTTATATAAAATAAAATAGAAGCTATGATATTTTCTTACTATATTTAAACATTCAGGATTGCTGGCAGCAACAGAATTATGCTCTTATTTGCACATATTTAAATTACCATGAGATACGTATTTCAGTTCCCAAAATGTTCAGCCATTTGGCTGGTGATGCTGGGTTGGTTTCATTATAGTGCAAAGGATTTTTGTTGCAGGATACATGGGTTTATGAGGGCTAAAGGCTCCCACTTCTGGGTGTTTGTCCAGTTGTGTATGTGGCAATGGACCAACCTTCTCACAACAGTCTTGGGGAGAGGTTTTACAGGGAACAGAAAGGCTCCACAGCAATAAAGCTAGGAGACCATCACCTGTGAAAGCCTATCAAGATCTAATTCAGAAAAAAGTGGAGGTAAGGCTCCATCTGTCAGTATGGAGGAAGACAAGCTGGGGTGCTATGTGTGTCTGGAGTATTGGGGAAGCCTTGCTTGAGATGTTAAGTAGCAAAGCTGGCTTCTGAGTTACTGAAAGAAATTATTTCCTAGCTCTGCGACTGAGCAGCTGAAGAATGAGGATTATATCTAAGGCTGATGAGAAAAGGAACTTTTGTTTTCTGCCTTTGCTGAGGAATGAACACGGCCTAATGAAGAGCATTCCCAACTCTGTACCAGGTGAACTGGAGAGGGTGGTGACAGAGTCTGAAAGAGGGAGACTGGGGGTTGTTGGTGTTGCCTCTGTGGGTGTGTTGCACATGTGGGAGCAGCAGGATGACAGGTCCTCTACAAGTGACTTGAGCTATGTGAATAGAAGGCAGCTCCTTTTTAGAAGCCTTGTATTCCTGACAGAGGGGTGTACTCAGCCAGCATGTACTGGGGAGTGTTTGGAAAAAAGGACAGAGAAACATGTTTCTTCTGAGCTTATATTTGCAAGGTTGAGCTGTATGTTGTTTTTGCGTGAAAAAAATCTTTGGTATCCAAGAGGAAAGAGGAATCCTTTGCACCTGGGATTCTGAAGACCCTCCAGTTTTGAAATACTGTTCATTGTAACTCAGTGATTCCAGTGGGATTTGGGGAGGTAGTCATAAGCTCCTAGGGATGGCATGGGTTCAGCAGGGATGGAGGCATTACAGCATTGCATGGCATTGACTGCTCCATAACGTCAATGTTTCCCAGTGAAGGAACTGGCTGCAGAATGGGCTTTCGCAGTGTCTTGACCTCAAGACTTAGAAACATCTGTTTGGGGAGGGCATGGGGACTTGTTTCAAATCCGGGAAAGATGCTTTTACCTCATAGGTTTTGTAGAAAAAAGTGGGGCTACTTGTTTATGTATCTTAAAGTGAAAAAGGGAGAGACTACTTGAATGTCAGGATGGAGGAGAGGTGCATGTGCACGTAAGGGCTGGCTTCTTGCTGAGTGCGACTACGGGGTAGGGATGGCTTCCCCCTCAACCTCTCCCTCTTATCCCTGCAGCGAGTCGTTTAGTACTGTCCTTGCTGGTGTCCCCTTTGCAGTCTGTGCCCCACCAAAACCCAGTGGCACATCTTTCCTCCTCTTGTTCATCATTTACTGTTTGCATCCTGCCTGTGACACAGCAACTAATTGCATTGTCAATGACTTGAAATGAAGAAGCAGCAACAGGAACAGGTAAATCCTTTAGTAGCAAAGTCTTGTTTTCTTGTGCATGTGTCTAGGAATAGAAGTACAAAGAGAGAAATGGGAAAGAAACATATAAATAACCTCAGATAAGCAGAATTTCTCTTAGCAGAAAGTTGCCCATGGTATTGAGGCATCGGCAAGTCTTTAGGCCCAGGCTCTGCTTCCTTAGCTGTCAGCCCTGCTTTGAACCAACAGGCTGTGACATCTCAGCCACTACTGCGGGGTAGCATTGGATAGGGTTGCCATACCTCAACTGGAATGTAGTTTTTGGCACTCACAGCGTTAAGATGATTTGGAGGATGTCATCTGTAAAGTTTCTCATCGCTTTGAATTTTGTTCATTGCATTTGGGGAGTTTCTGGATTTGCATTTTGAGTGCTCTATAAGAAGACTTGATTGCTGTGATGAGATGCTGCATTGTGTCTGTCACCTGAAAAACTTGACTGTCATCTTGGGTACCTGAATTCAGCACTTGTGTCCCTCCTTTCTGGGCTGAGACTGTTCAGGCGGCTCCTGATAGTGTTTCAGTTCTTGTCTTGAGGGTCCATGTTTTGAAATTAGATCCAACTGTCTAGCTCTCAGAGGGTGTAAACTGATCATTTTCTATCCATCCTGGTAGCAGGACTTGGTCTTAACTATTAAAGGTCAGATATGAGCACTTCTCTATTCATTTCAGCACTCTTGTTTCCAATTTCACTTTCTTGACTTTGAAATAGTGAAAAATATAGGGTTTTGGTTTATATTAAAATGTCAGTTTAATTGTCTGAGAACAGGAACACATCATCCTGCACTGCATCAGGAGAGGCAGCAGAAATCTTCTGGTCTAATTAGTGGAGTTAGAGTAGTGAACTGGTGGGAGTTCTTGGAGCCTGTGTGTACGTCCTCAACCCCATGGACAGGACAGTGTCATAAACAACGCCATCAGGGTCCACACACTGCGCTGCCTATACGATGCAATTTCACAACTGTCGCATTTATCACAGAATCTACCCCTTCAGGCAGGTCAGTGCTCCCGAGTTGAAGCTTTCATGTGAGAAAGTTTTGCTATCCATCATAGTTATGACAATGACCTTCAAGGTAGACATCACAGTTTAGACATCTGGTGTAGAGATATTTGAACCAGAGTGTAGAGGGAACCTGTAAGAAATTGGATATGAATGGAATAGGTCAAGCTTCCTCTCTATAGTCATCAATTGTCTTTTACCATCAGGCTGTTCCTTTTCAAAGGCTAAAACCAATTATTTTTCATTTGTTTCTAAGTGTTTGGGAGCTGAGAAGTGGCTCCTCTGACAATCCAGTATTTTAATATAAAGAATATGGAGATGATTTTCACATGAAACATAACAGCTAAGTGATACGCATCACAGATGCCAACTTGGTTTCAAAGGATTTAGGAAGGCATATTCTCTGCCATGCTATTTGTTTGATACACTTCCGTTGATATATTGTCTTTGTAGCTTTTTCATCTACTAATTGATATATGGCTGTTTACACTGGTCTTTCAGCTGTGCTCTAGTTTTATGATAGTTACTGTATTTTGTTTACTCATGCTTTACACAATCTTCATTAAAGGTTTAGAACATTGGTAGCTCTCATGGCTTTAGAGATAACATTATTGAAGTGAACCAAGGGAAAACAGAGATGTGGTGTCTACTTGAGCACTCAGGCTGCCTGAAAATAATGGCTTGGCAAGGTGATCAAGTCTGCTGTTCATCTCACTGGAGCATCACATTTAAAGACAGAAGGTGACAATTCAAATTCAGTGATGAGGGATGTCACTGTGGGATTGAAACTACTGGGACTGAAAGCTTGGAGCTGTGGGGAAAATAAAATGGAGAAAAAATCAGGGGGGACTCACAAAGAGAGAAGGTGAAGAAAGGAGGAGGAAGGACATCATCAGTGAGCAGGGGCTGGAATGGGAGCAGATTTTTCTTGAGTTATGAAGGCAATATTTGGCTGTGAGCAAATAATGAAATTATAGCAGGTACCTAAAGACTATATTTCCTCTTTGGCTCTTAGCAAACTGTTGTTCTGAGAGCGAATTCATGCAATGTGAGGGGAAAACCTAAGCTGTAGCCTTGCCTGTGAACCACATTTGCCATGAAATTTTCTGCCAGTGATGTATTTGGGTGCTCAAAACATCCTCACTGTAGCATGGAGAGGGAAATGGCAGTTATTTTTGCAAATCTGTGAGCAACCTTGTGAATCTTTAAAGGGTCATTTGACCTGCTCTTATCTTCATGTGGAGTCTCCTTCAGAACATGTCTTCCAGTAGTGCATTTCTGATCAAGATTTCCTCCAGAAACTGAAGCAGGAGCCAGAGTCCTTTGGCAGTCCCTGCATATAAATATCTTGTTTAGTTAGTCTAATAAAGGTATTACTAACAGCCCTGCTTTGAGGATTTATTGGGGGATTTCACTAAGACAGTGTTAGCAGTGGAATTATAGTCATTCTCTGGTAAGACCTTGTCAATGCGAGAGAAAATAACGTTGATCCAATCAGAGATATTTTACAGGATCAATGTAATATTCTTCTACGTAATCACAACTGAAGGATTATGGCCCTGTACTGGGAGTGACAAAGGATCACTTGACAGATCACAGCCTCATCCATTCTCATTGCTTTAACTGTTAAAAGATAGGCATTTCTTTGAAGTTTGTATATATCTTAAATAAATCAGAGCTCCTTCAGGCAACAAGCATTATTTACAGTCTATTGCTTTTAAACAATATTTTGAACTACATACACTTTTCATAACTGAGCCACAGTCTCATACTGAAACATCTTGATATGACCTTGAGACAACTCGAGCTGAAATCCATGAAGAATATGTACAAGAAATGGGAGAGGAAGCCCTGAGGGGTGCAGGGAGGAGGAGAAGATAAGTCCATATACAGCATGAGCCTTATAGCCCAAACATCATAAAGGCCTGAATAAGTTTGTGTGATTGAGCTTTTGCATAATCCAGCAATTCCTCCAAGGGGATATAAGCACTGTAGATCACAGTGAATTCAGGAGGCTCAAGAAGGTACTATAGTCTTTTGGGAAAAATTTATAATAAAACAGGACTTCCTTATTGGTTACACTACTATTTTTTGCATTTGTTGAGATCCCAGTACTTTAATGTTGCTTTAATGGCAGTTTTGTCATGCATTGTGGAGCTCAGACCCTAAATCCTTCTACTTGCGGTATTTACCTAGATATTCCCTCCGATTTCAGTGAGACTCATTCCATTGAGGAAGAGGAGCAGTATGTTTGATAGCTTTACCACATCTGACTGACTGTTTCCTTTGGATTTGCACGTATATCTCAGTGAACAATAAAAAGGGAAAACTGTGGGTGAGGCACAGAGCAATGGCTCAGCTCGCTGATACTATCAAAGGCCATTCAAACTCCAATCTTGTGGTTTCAGATGACTCCAACTCCAGGGCTGCAAAGTTATTTGGGGAAGGAAAAAACAGCTATTGCAAGTGACATTTAAAATTAGATGGCCCACAGCTCTGGTGAAAATATGGCAGGGATCAGCCTGGTTCCCTTGGGGCTGGGGAAGATAACTAGTCAGGTCCCTTCTGCCATCAGAGGCAGCATATAGCCTGTATCAAGCATGCAGCTTTGCAGATTGTGGCTCATGCTGGGCACTTCTAGGGAGAAGTGAGAGGATTCAAGAGCCCGTGGGCATTAATCTCCTTCAGAAGAGCTCAGACCAGAGGGCGAGGTGTCCTCCAGCCTGCTCACTGTGGGTTTGTCTTGCACCAAGAAGAGGAAGAGAACGCTGGGCCAGGGATGCCTGCACTCAGCGCTACGAACAGATAATAGCCTCTGGGCAGCAATAACCCCCAGCAAATTCTCTCTCATCTGCCCTCGCTCTTGGAGGCCTCGAGTTTGGCAGCGCAGATCTCCAGCCATTGCTATGGGCCTGTTTATTTGAGCAAGAGCTGTTGGGGCTTGCAGGGCCCGGTTTGGGCTGCCTTGTGCCTCCTGCATGTGCAGCGAGCCCTGTAATGCTGTGCTGAAGCTTGACCTTGCTGCCCATGGGAGAGTTTTGCTGGGGGCAGTTTAATAGGACCAGTGAATTTTCTGGCTTGTGTGCAAACCCTGGGAAGTTGTCACAGGTCTGGCACTGTGGGTGGCACAGTCAAGGCAGGACAGGCTCAGGCTGCCAAAATCATTAAGTCAGAATAATCACGGTGACTTTTCTTTTCCTTCTTTTTTTGCTACCTGGAATAAACAGTGATCAGATTGCTTCTTCAAAATGCAGCACTGAGAAGTAATCTGTTAGAGTAATCATTTACTGTATCAGCTCTAGCCACTAAAGCCCTTGGATGTATTTATATCCTTGTAATTCATGGCTGCCTGTCAGTTGTTCTGTTGGTGAGCCTGTAGAAAATCCATATTAAAAGAACATTGGAGGTCTGACTTAGACCTAGAAAAGCATGGAAAATTAGAATAAATCCGTGCTGATAGTCTGATTTTTGTTGCGTAAGTTCAGGATGGACTGTTATCCGGGATTTTCACTCTTAACTCCCAGTGTCCTGGCTCTGCTGAGCATCCTCAGATAGTTGATATTTCTGGACGATGCATATTTCCGTTGTAGTGGATATTCATAGGCATACAATGTATATGCAGTATAATTTGCATTTTAGAATAGTCTTAAATAAGTTCTCATGTCTGCAGCTGGGCATTCAGAGGATCATGTTCCCTGGAGTTAGCCCAGGGCAAAATGCTGAAGATCACACATAGCTTTTACTCTGTTCTTTCTCAAGCAAAAATGCTTTTAAGTCCAGGAGAGAAAAGTCAGCCTTGCTGAAGTTGGAAGTAAACATTCTTTTGATTTCAGTGGGACAAGGATTTTGCCAATCATTAATTTTGCTTTTGAAAGGACTTGGGGAAAAAAGATGTAGAAGGGCCTTCTGGACTTGGCCTCCCAGGGGCTTCCAAATTGCTCCTTCTTGCACAGGTTCATGGCCCTATGAAATATTTCCCTGAGTTGAGCAGAAGGTTTGCCTAGAGAAAATGACCTACATACATGGGAAGTGACATGTAACATTCCAGTTAACGTTATATTTGTTGGTATAATAAAAGCATGTCAGCAATTCATTCTTGCTGAGTTCAACTTGCCCGTTTGGTGGGGACATACATTCTTTTCCTGAGGAGGGAGGAAAATGATAGTCTCTCTCTTTTTTTTCATGATGCTCTTGGTAAGTGAGTTGATTTTGTACCTAGGCCAATAAATTTTCAAGACAGCTTTGTAAGGTTATTATTCTCTACCACTGCCCCCAAAAGTCCAAAGAAAAATAGTCAGAGACTTTGTATCAATTCTATAACCGCTATTACAAATGAAAATATTGAGTCTTTCTTTAGATTGTTCAATATACCTCTAATAGCTCTATCTCTGTAAAACTTATTTCTTCTGTGAAAGCTGCAAATGACCATGTTCGCTTTCAGATAGACAGCGTCACAAATAAATAACACAGATCTCCCTCGATGCATGCTGTTTCGGCCAAATCATTTCCGTCATCTTACGCTTGTTACTTTTTTTCCCGGAAGGATTTGTAATCATTATGAGTCGCTTTGCATTTTAACTTGTAGCCTAAGCAACCAAAGACAAGTACGAGGCTTCGATAACAACACTGTTCACTGCAGCGGACGCTACCCCCGTCACCGCACAGGTAAGGTTGGACTTTCTGAATGACAAATATCTGGGAGATCCGATTCTCCACGCCATTACATTGGCTGGAGAAGTGTACCAGGATGTTCACATCACGGAGAGTTTTATACTATCCCATCGCAGCAGTGTATAAACGCAGACACACACCTCTCTGCAAGGAAATACAGCTCAGAGACTACCTGGAAGACACACGCCATGTATTATTAATTATCCAATTGAAGTATCAATAGTAATATTTCTACTATGCCCTCTACAGCTTCATTTCCCTCCTTCTTAAAGCTGCATTTGAATATTACTATTTATTGTGAGTTGCTGACGATGCCCGGGTTTGAGAAGCTTAGCTCCTATTTCAGGCAGCTGAAGCGCGCCACATCCTTGCCGTTGCGTGGGCTTCTTCAGCGAAGTGGCAGCGCGGGAACGCGAGGCGTAAATCAGGGCGTGCTGCGAGAAGGACGCTTAATTGAAGCTTTATCGACTGCCTGCAGAGGCTGACCTCCGCGCGCAAGGATGAACCGCGGTTTGGAGGGGAGGGAGCCAGCAGCTTTCACTGATGACTAAACCCGTGTGCTCGGAGAGGATTTACTTACAAAACTTGCCTGCTTTACCCATGGGTGGCAGAGCACTGCATAGCTAGGGGTGACTGAAAGCATTCCCTTTAAGTCATTTAAATTGCTCCTTTCAGTGCAGAGTCACAGCTCTATGTACACTTTGACAGCTCCGTAGTTGCATATGTAGGATTTAAATTAAAGGCAGGCTGCTGACTGCCTCGGTGGGCGCTGGGCTAGTAGTGCAGTGGGGATGTCGGACCGTACGGCAATGCCGTGGTGATGTTTGGTTTTCTCCATGGCCTGGCATTGAAACAACTGATCAAGACTGTTTCTGTTTTGCATGAACATCTCCCTGTCCCGTGCGTCCATAACTGCAGAAGTAGCGACAGGCAAATATAAAATATTGCTAGATATTTGCTGTTGAGAAATAGGTATCACTGAACTATGCAAGCATACTAAAGCAAATAAAGTCCCGAAGGTTGAAGGCAAAAGGGGAAGGAACTGGGTAGCATTTCGCAAAGCTGAATATAATGAAGGACCAAATTAGTTGGGAGATAAAATGTAAAAAATCTGATGGATAGTTGGGAACTTATTGACAACCTTTTACAACATGTGTGCAAAAACGCTACAGTGCTCGATACAAGAAAGAAGACCATATTGTTAAAAACCACAAACACTTAACTATGAAGGAAAATAAGAGTAGGAGAAGATAAGCACTGTGAATGTGCATGTTCTCACGTACAGGCAGAAGAAAGGGCAACATACTGAAATACATAAAAATTAGAAACTAAGATGTAAGAATTATCTAGGAAACAAGTACAAGACAGAAAAATTGCATCTGCTAGAGTTAATATGGGAAAGTTTTTGAAAATCTGTTAAACAAAAGAAGTTTGAAGTGTGTTATTATTCTATAGCCTATAATAGCAAAGCATATTAAAGATAGAAATACTAACAATAGTATTTGTCATTTGCACAATGGAATGAAAGAAAACTTAATACGGAAATCAAAGATAAGCTTAATAAATATTTTTATTCTGGTTTTGGAAAAAAGCTATATCAATTATTCTTACCATATGATGGCAACAAAGAGTAGTTTAAATGAAGTCAGTTATTTTAATTTAACAGGTCTGAATAATTTGTTATTAAGTGTTTTCAAAGAGCTGGCTAAGGAAATTTCCAGACCTAATTCATATTAATGGTGATTTTCAAAAGTTCTTAGGATTCTTATGAAGCACCAAAGAACTAAGAGAAAACTGATATTATTCAAACTCTTCAAAAGTATAAATATAACAGTCCTGGAAAAAATAATATATCCACTGATATATGATTTGATTAATAAAGAATTAAAAGCAGGTATGCTAAGTAAGGCTAATCAACATGGATTTATAACAATAGATCTTGTTGAACTAATTTTTGTTGTTGAAGGCCATAGTGTGGATCAAATATTCCTTGTCTTCTTTTAGGTACTTGACTTGATACCAGATGCCATTTTGATTAATAAGCTCCAGAAATCCACATGACCTGCATTAAAAAGATTTTAAAAAGGTTAAATGTTAGAGTTTAATATGCAATTTTCTATAGACCTAAAGGAGATTTCTTGAAGGATGTTGCAGGTAACAGCTTTTTGCATCAGCTTAGTTATCATTTCTATGGAAGAACTAGAAGCAAACATGAGAAAGTTATCTGTAAAGTATATATACAACAGTTTGGGGAGAGATAAATAATAATGAAAACGGGGTAACTCATCCAAAATGATCTGGATCACTTTGTAAAGTGGACAGATAAACTAATAAACATTAGGTACATTTGGCTGGACAATGGGATGTTGTATGGATATGGTTGATCTATCCTAGCCCCTGTGTTGGAAGCAACCTATGTACCTTGGTTGTGTCTCAGATAACATGCCCCTGTGTAAAGGTGGCTCTGACTCACCTCCACGTAGCACTCCCCTGGGCTGCAAAGGCTTCCTCTAGCCAATAATACTTGTTTTGCAGTGATGTAACTTTTCTAGTTGATCCGTTTTTGGCGACCACACATTCAAGAAAGGTTGAGACGGTAGAGAGAGTTCAGGGCAGAACGGTTGGGTGAAGACAGGATTGGAGGGCACGCTTTACACACACAGCTTAAGGAGACTAGTTAACTGCAAGGAGATTCTGGGTTGACTTTATCACAAGGAGATTCTGGGCTGACTTTATCGTAGTCTATAAAACCTACACATGGAACTGCAATCTGCTAAGAGGACTCTTGGTATCTAGCAGACAGATACAAGCCTTGTCATGAGTAGGAGGTTAGGGTTAAACCAGCTGACTTCAAACTATATTCAGGACTAATTATTTCAGTGGGGAAGGCATTAGCCTATGGAACAACTTGTTCTCAGCTGGAGTGAATTCTCCATTGAAAGCACTTTGAAAAATTAAGTTGTATCTTTCCAACACAGACGAATTCAGACAGTCTTGTGGCCTGTCCTTTACTGGATATCTGAGTGAATAACCACAGAGCTCCCTTCTGGGTTTATAGTTCGTGATTTAACATTATGCAGGAGTTGTAGCTCCGCAAGGTGAGTGCCTGACACTAGGAGCTCAGATTTTGTGCGTGTCAGCCAGGCTTCTTCTGGCTTGTCCAAATGTAGATCAAAACTTACAGCATTTTATGTGCGCCAACATGCAAGGCTATGAACATCTCCACTTCAAAGCACATATTTTTACCACAGTTTTGATAACTGGGTGGATCTGGTGGCTTTGCAGGGCAATAATTTAGGTGCACTCTTAGCAGTGGGCTGTATTCTGCTGCTACACTGGTATCAGTCCAAGAGGATTTTCTAAACTTTTTAGCAGCATCATGCTGATTTTACTGTAGAGTAGCTCAGGGCTGAGTTTATCCTGGCAAGTCAGCACTGTCACTTGTCCCGCAAGAAGAGATGCCGTGGGTGATGACAGAAGCAAGGAATGAAAGAGGGAAAGCATTTATAAGAAAGACAATGAGGAAGGACAGATGTTTGAATAGGTGGAAGAAAACCAGCAAGTAGCATGACACATACAAAAAGCAATGGAAATGGGGAAGCTGCATTTTAAACTGTATTTTTGTATATATAAGAAAAAAAAAGTTTTTTTCTGTGCAAAGGAGGAGAAATACTAGAAAAAGAGTCAGGAGCGAGATGCTAGAAGCGAAGGAGCTTGTAAATAAAGAATGGAGAGAGAAAAAGGGAGAGGAAGAAGAAACATGTTTGTTAGGTTTTGTGACCTTCTGTTAAACTTACTGAATTATTTATTCTGATATTTGCTGGTATCTTCCTGCCAGACGTTTAGTGTCACGATATAAATAAGAGCAAAACACTGTTACTGCTGTTACTGGAGGGATTTTGATGTTGAGCTGCAATGATGCACCTCCCCCCAGCACCCTGCCATTAGGCGATTATGAATTATATGCCGAGTGCCTCTAATAACTAAAGGAAAAGGGCTGCTCAGCACATTTGGAATGTAAATCTCATTTTTTTCTCTTTTGTAGGTCATGAAACGCAGCCCTCTTCTAAACCCCTGTGCTCAGATCACAAGCTCCCGCTGTACACCCATTCCTCAGCCTATCCTCTGCAAGGGTGACATTTCACCCAACGCTGAACCCCTTGGCATCCTGCAGGCTGAAGATAAGATTGTTGTTATTATTTTAAACACAGACGTGCTACCTTACGTCACTTAAAAATTTTTCTGTAGATGTTACACCGTATGGGAAAGCAGACTATTGATAAGACAGGGATTAATATAGTATGTCAATTAAAAAGCAAGAACTTTGTTTATGCTTGTCGCTAGCCTGCAGTCACCTGATGCGATTTCTGGGGAATCAGCACTTACTAGCCAAAACTTCAAAAGTCTTTAGTGCCCAGCCCCTCTCAAGCAACCTGTAAAACTGTGTTTGCAGAAGAAACCCTGTTGGGCCCCCTCTTTAGCTACTGAGGTGCTGCATCTCCTCCCCTTAGTCCAGCCCAGGAGGACCTGCCAGCCCTCTGGAGGCGACAGGGCCCGTGCTTTTGGGAGAGGCAAGGTACTCCTCTGGGAATAACTTCACTTTTCTACACCACTTAAATTTCTCTTAAACCCTTAAAATACAATTCTGAGACTTACATGGTGCCGAGGCCTTCATGCTGGCCAGTTTTGCCTTATCGTATTCACTCAAAATATTTGCAAGCCAGCAGAGTGTCACACTGCTGACATTCTGGCATAAGCTCCAAGGTATTTCCTTGCTTGCAAATTAAGTTTTCTCTGCAAGTCACCCTAATACTTCAGTTATCACCGCTGGAGAATGGCTGCCCTGAGGGACTCATAACGGGCTACGGAGTCTCTCACCCATGGGTTTTAATTGGACCTTGCTCACATCTCTAGTGACCAAAAGTTATTACCGTAAGTGGCTTATGGGAAATGTATTGGTCTCAGTCAATTACTAGCAGACAGTTGTCTGCATCACCAAACCACCATCGCAAGTGGTGCTTTTTTGGGAAGTCTCAGGCAGAGCCAGGGTCAGTACTGCTGGCCTGGAACCTCAGCAAAMGCGCAAGGAGAGCAGGCTTTAAGTTTTGTGCTTATTCACTTTCAAGTGAAAGAAAAGAACACGAGCTGTAAAACAGCTGTAAAAGCTATTTTGGCCCTACATAAATTAGAGCAGTCTCTGGGGCTGCTCTAACTTGTGCGTGGGACGGCTGCGCTCCCCAGGCAGCCTCCAACTTCAGAAGATACAGAAGTGACATAAAACCTTTCCGGCAGCCTCTGCCTCCACCTCTGCTGGTGCGGGACGCAGACCAGGAGCCTTCGCTGCGCGCAGCACGTCAGCTTTTCCCTGGCGTGCCTGCGTGACAAAACGCTCCAAATCGGTCTGTGCAGGATATCACACTGGGCAGTGAGGGCTGCTGTGTGTCCGACCTTTCCGAGCCACAGAGCACCATCACTCAGGATATTGCTACCAAGGGGTACTTGGCCTCATTAGGGTACAGATGGGGAGAGACGTAGGGCCAGAGCCATGGTCCAGGAGCAGAGAGGGCAGCTGGGCTATTTTTGCTTGAAGCTACAGGCAGGAGATTTCCAGTCTGAGGAAGGCTTGCAAAAATCAACCCGGAAGTCAAAATACCTCATTTTATTTTCAGAACCATAATGTTGAAAGTAGAAATTCAGTTCGAATCAGCTGAAAGCTCCTGTTTTGGTAACTGAGATATTTCATTTTGATTTTGCTGTATTTATTCATTTATCTTGCTAAGAACATACTGCGCACTGCCTGCTGCTAAATCCCCAGAGCTCTCCTTCCTCCAGCACTCCCCTCTCCCCAAGCCCCGACAGTCGTATAGCGCTTAAAATGTCTCTGTGCATGGCTATAGGGAAAGAGCAGTGGAAAGTGCCAAAACCTTAATCTTCTTGGAGGTGACCCTTTGCCGTTACTTAATCACCTCTTTATAGCTCTCCTTACAGTGGGGGGAAACTTTGCTCTGTGCCTGCAGCCTGGCAGCTTCTGCAATTTCATGTATTAAAGGGTATGATTTAGATCCTGTAGCTTCCACCTTCCAGAAACA
Organism: Rhea americana; assembly: GCF_003343005.1. Classification (NCBI taxonomy): domain Eukaryota; kingdom Metazoa; phylum Chordata; class Aves; order Rheiformes; family Rheidae; genus Rhea; species Rhea americana. The sequence goes on along the minus strand of NW_028186967.1, from coordinate 371,819 downwards.
CAGCCCCAAGCAAAATAAGTGAACCTCAAAAGCATTAAAATTTGTGCCGTGTTTTTGTCAGTGGTCCCAGCAGAGGTCCGGGACCAGGCATCTAACACTGGAAGAAGTAACACGGTGAGGAAAGTTGCTGCCTCAGAGTGTAAGATCTGAACAGAAAAAGAATTGCTGAGGCATTCTGTTATCCTTATTTTACCAATAACCCAGGATATCTTGTCTGCAATCACATAAAAATCTTGAAGTAAGCTGGGAATGTGTCCAGATATCTTGACTCCTAGACTTACGCTTTAGCTATAAAATCATCCTTACTTCCTCAATATCCCAAGTAACGATCTACTCAGACAAGAAATAGAAATATAGACTCTTGTCTCCAGAATTATAAATCTGAGTAAAGTCTCAGGTCAATGTAATCAGACATATGGAAAAGCAAACTATGACATCTCTACTGACATGGCTGAATTACTGGCATTGCAGACCAGGTCAAAATATCTTTTCATAAAATGTAAGTTTAGTAGATTGGGGAGAATCAAATGCTCTTTTGAATTTTTGTCAAACATGGTAAATTGTGTTAGAGAGTAAGAAAGGGTGGAGGGAAACCAAGGATGAAAAAGTCTTTTTTTTTTCACCATGAAAAATACCATTATGAAAATAATGACAATTTTTAGTTTTCTTAAATTAAGCTTTCCTCTTTTAAAGGTTTTTTTCAAGAAAAAAATGCCCCAATCAAAAATATTAAAAATTAGAGCATTTCATTTTGATTTCACTGAAACAGTCTGTGCCAACCTCAGATGAAATATTTTGCATTAAATTTTTTTTCTGAAAAGCTTTAAAGATGTTCTTTGGTTTGATTGAATTTAATTTTTCCTGATATTTCTATTTAGCCAATTGTAATTGTTGGATCGTTCTTTACTAAAACAGTCTCTTTACCTTTGCTAGCTCGATCTTGCAAATTTTATTTTGCATTAATTTTCCTTTTGGTTAATAGTTTCTAGTTAACATTTTGGATGTGAGAAAATGTGAAAATCATTTGAAAATTGAATATATTAAATTTTCATAATACATAACTTTGCTGAGTCTGTAAATATTTCATCCCACTTTGGTTCATCTAAAACATCCTCCAGCCCATTGACTCCAGCAATGGGTCATGTAAACATCTTGACCTCTATCTACTCAACTTAAAAACCCTATAAATAAATTTTATTGGTTTCTCTCCTCCGCAGCTGTACCTTGTGCCACAGCTAACAATGTCACTGAACAAAACTGATAGTTATCTTTGCCTTTCTTTTGCTTTTGCTTTTTCTTTTTGGCTGTAGCTCATAAAGTGCAAAGACGAGAAAATTCAAAAGGGAGGTCTTCATTCAAATAAAGATAAAATGCTTCTGCAGACAGAAAAGTGACTTTGGAAAAAACGACATCACTAGGTTCCATATTTATTCTCTTCAGTGGCATCCAGATCAAATTTACTTAGTTTTCAAGGTGAAGTTTCTAACCAGCCAGACCTTAAACTCAAATTGGGATCTGAAAGTCAAGCTGTGTCCTTTCTGGTTCACACATAATCATTCTTAATAAAGTTTCTACAGACAGGATTTAGCTGACAAGTTGGTGTTTGTTATACACAGGACAAAAAAGATTAATCCAAGCCATTCATCCATAGCTAGGCTGACTCTTCCTCATTAATTGGTTAAAAGCTTGCTAGCGTAGAGCAAGCCAGAGCAGCACGATCCCAAGACAGCTGCAGAGCAGTTCTCCTAAGTTGGCGTCGGTTTTAAGTCGTGTTTCCCCCCACTGCAATTGCACTTCAGTTAGCCCAAATGAACCCACTGATGTACCGTAGCTCTCGCTGGGGAGAAGCCTGAGGGAAATTCCAGCAAAAATGGGTTTGTGGGAAGAAAAGTGGCTCAAAGCAGCTCTCTGCTGGCGGTGCTTTGGTGAGGGGACTGGCCTGCGCCTGGCTTGCCTTCCTCAGTTGGCAGGGCTGCTCTGGGTGCCGACTTGGGCAGAAAATGCTTCCTGTCCCCTTCGCCCCCTCCTTGCGGAGGCTGCTCCTGCGCTGTCTGGGGCTCGGCACGGCCAGACGCCTGCAGGTCAGCTGGCAAGCGGAGGGTTCCAGTTTTTGCAGTTGAGGAGCTCTCCTGACAGAGCACGGGTACGGTGCGAGGCACGGCACGCGACGCTGAACGTCGTTCCAAGCTCCTTGGCGCGTACGTGTGTGTATCTAATGTACACGTGTGATAGACTGACACAGTCTGTGACAGCAACCGCCAGCGATCTGTGCGCCAAGCTGCCATCTTCTGCCTCTTCGGGGTGAGGTAAGGACACAGTTTGAGCTTGCTTTGAGATCTCACCTCTTTTTTAATGAGTGTTAAGTCTTGCCTTAAATGTTATTTTAATCCACTTGTCATGTACTTAGCACGCTGAGCAGTCAGGCAAGGAGGAGGGAGCAGGGCTGGTGTAGCGTAAGCGGATCGCTCTCAGCTTGGGGGTGCTCTGGTCCTTCCCCTTAGCCACACCGACCTGCTTCGCTGTTGCTGATAAAGGGCAGAGTGAGATGTCACCTGGGCAACTGTAAGAAACCAGAGGAATTGTATTGTTCAGCCTGACAGAGAAGTGATCCCCGCGAGGTAGGGCAGGGAGTGGACCACGCTTTGCTTTGCAGCTGGAGCACCAGAGCAGGGTGGTGGTGGCTGGTCTCTGCTCCCCCGTTTGCGGCTAGACAACCTTCGGAGGCAACTTCACCTCTCTGAGCATCAGTTTACCCACCTGTAATTGGAGAGAGAGCTACCACTTTTGTAGGGCACTTTGAAATCTGTTACTAAAGAGTGCGTTATTAAAGCAAAGAGCATTTATTAGCACTACGCTATTTGTGTTACTCAGCTTCTGTTGGGAGAAACATGAGACCTTGTTGGATCCTCTTTCACATGTGTGTCTGGACTATATCCCAGTAGCAATGGCTATCAGCTATTGCCTTCAAATCCCACTAGCTGCCCAGTCTGGGGCTCCTGTGTTGCACTGGTGATGTCTGAAATGTGAAGAGTGTCTCTTTAGAAGCTGCCGTAGCTTCCTTTGAGTCACATCTGTGACTGGCGCAAGGTCTGTGCTGCTAACGGCCTGAGTGAGCAGCCTGCAGCTGGCGACGTGACAGTCTAGGATGGAGAAGCCTTTCCTCTCCGTCTCCAAACTCCTATTCTTCCTGCTCCTTTGATCTTGGTCTTCTCTGCTTACTTTCTTTCTATCCTTTTTCCTAGTCTCATTTTTATATCACACTTGTCCTTTCAAGTTAGCCTAATATTTAACCCAGCCTTCATCCCCTGCCCGTTTTGCATCGACCCTGTACCTTCCTATGTAAATAGCACAGTGCAACTCATAAAGCTCCCTATCTTTGAAGTGTCAGAGATCTTGTGGTAAGCATCACACTGGTGCTGTGATGAAAAACAATTTCATAGGAGATAAGTAAAGGATCAAACCAATGAATGGAGGGAAAAAAACACAACCACCTCCAGTGCTTTGTATTTACATGTACTGGCTTACTGCAAGGTGGGCAGCAAACATGGGGTGGTGCATGACATTTAAACCAGATGAGAAGTGGAAGGCTTGTGTCACTATATACTGTGGGACAGGATGCAAGTATCTCTGGGGAAGCAGATCTTTTAGTCCTGGAAAAGGAGCTGAGAAAAAAATCCACCAGCAGACAGCCAGCTGAGTGGAAGCAGAGGTGAGGAATGGCTGCTAGCAGCCCTGGGAAGGGTAAATCACAGCCCTTTCCAGTGGTTCCCTGCAGCCTCCTGCACCTCCACCTCAAGGAAAGAAAACCAGCAGTGCTGTGACAGTCCTGGCCTTGCACGACACTAACACGCAGGTAGCCGGTTTCTCAGGGAGCTTTGAGGTAGTGAGTGGGCAGCTATGAGCCCAAGGTGACAGGGACTTGCACCTTACTGCAAAGCAAGGTGGGGAGGCTTTTCAAGAGCCTCCTCTGCATACTCTGATTTGTCCTCTATATGACTTGCGTGACTCTGAGTCCCCCGTTCCAATATCATTTCCTCACTTTCCTCTGAATTTCCTGTCAGTCTGTCACAGGACTTTATACCTGCTGCCTGCCCATCAAGTCCCCCGTGGTGACTTCATTCGCCATGGAAATGTAGCTATATGTGACTCAGGGCTATACAGGCTGTGTACGGCAACAGGTGCTGTTCCATACTGACCTCAGGACTGTGCAACTCTGGGATCTGGTGATTTGTTGCTGTCCCGGGGTATTCTCTGTGCATGCAGAAACTAAACAAGTGTGTGGCCAAAATGATTTTTTTTCTTGAGGGGCAAAACAGTGCGGACAGTTTGAAAATATGCTGAAGCTTTCTTTCCTGATAATGTATTCTCATGCAGCTTCTATTAAGATTTTCTGAGTCTGTGAGTTTTGTATCTCTCTACTTATGGAAAAAAGATATGAAAATAGTCTGATACATACAACTCAGAAAGTAAAAGAGCTGGAGATGGTCTTTGAGACTCAGGATAGGCCATTACACATTCACTTGTAAAGCAGTATGTCTGCAGAAGAGTGACAATGTGGTTTTGAGCTGCATTTATGGAAGCACCGTATCACAGCTGAAGGTGGTAATAGATTTATTTTATACAGTTCTGATGCATTCACACCTAAAACCATCACATTCAGTTTTGTACACTTTGCTAGGAGTGTCTTGACAAATTGAAAGGAGTTCAAAGAGCAACAAAAAATATCAGGATGGCTTCAGGATTGATTTAGGTAGAAAGATTAGAAGTGCTAAATGTGGCTAAGAGATGATTAAGGTGGAGATGTGCTAACAGACTACAAATATTTGGAGGGTGTTAATGCTAACAGAAGAATTTATGTGATTCAAAGGGGTATATCATGAAAAATGACACAAGGAAGTGACAAATTAGCTTGAACACTACAAAGGAGTTTCTGCTGTTGAAATATTTAGCACTAACTTTCTATTTGGGTTATGCTGTCAGTAAAGTGTCTACAGAGCTGGGTAACAGGCCCTTGAGACCTTCATAATACTGGGCAAAACTCCGGAAACTTACTGTATGGAGGAAACCTGCACTAGAAAAGAGATGGACTAGAGATTATCTGTTCACGTGTCAAGGATAACTTACATCTATCACACATTTTGTTTTTTCTGCACTATCAATTTCTTTTTGATATGTTCTGCCAGATGAAAATAAGCCAAAGTAAAATAGTGACTGTCAGATATAAGATTATAGAGAGCGAGTAGTCCAGTTATTTTTATAAGAATGAATATTATGAAAAGTCACAGAAGTGAAGGTAACCTAACCTTCTTCATTGGTATCATCAAAGAAGCCCTCTTATGCCAAAAACCTTGTAGGAGCTTGTTATCCCTTTCACATTTGTGAACTCTTGACCTGATAGAACAAGATGGTCACAAACACTTAAAATACCATTGTGGGGAAAGCACCATTCATTTAACCTGTCCTCTGATAACCCAGCACATCTAATTTGCATATTAATTTAATGCTACATGGTCATAACTTCCATATTCTGTTCCCAGTGACTTTACACATTTCAGGAATCTTGTTAACACAGTCCAGTCTTGAAAATATTTTATTTAAATATCTAGTCTAAACCCATTACAATCCAACAAGCTAACACATCATCGGCCGGTATTGCCTTATTACACAACTAACAAAAAGAGATGTTTTCTTCTTCCTCAAAGGTGAAACTTTTCTATTACGCCACTTAGCAGAACCCAGCTGCCTATACCTCACAGGGGCTTGGCTCCTTCCTGCCTGCAGCATTACCTGTAGCAGAAACCTTCATGCGCTCAACAGCGAGAGTGGTGTGCTCCAATCTGGGGCCATGCAGCACTCCTCCTCAGTGCCCAGACGCTTCATGCAGCCACCCTCACTCATCGATCTTGGCTCCAAGTGATTGCTAAACACCACATTGCATGCGTTTGTGTTTCTAGGCAGAGAAGAGCTGAAATATCTAGTCTGGCATTGCATACTGATATCTTAATAAAGTTCCTTTTAAATTTTTTTCTCCCTTTCTCTAAATAAACTTCAGATTGCTCTTATTTTGTTCACCTGAAGCAACACAGCAGGCCATTTTCATCAGAATGGGGCAACGGGGCCAGGTCAGACCTTTGACACTTTGTCCCAGGCTTGCAAAATATTTCCAGAGTGCCTTTCTAGTGAAAGGTTCCTGTGGGGCTGCAAAAGGAGGGGAGGACAAAACACTAAGGGGATAAGTGTAAAGTTTCTTCTGCAGGTGATTTTTTTAAAGGTTTTGATGGACTGAGGCAAGTGAGAGACAGAAGCAAGTGTACTCTGAGCTCTACGACATCTCCTGAGTTTTTGGCCACCTCTATGTTACTCTTTCCTTGAGTTAATTTATTTTAGTTGCAATTTTCTACCAAAGGAAAAAGACATGTAAGGCCCCTAGATGTTAATTGCTTATCTCAAGTGAATCTTGTAAATATTCTTGAGAAAAATTTATGGCTGGATTTGTTTGCCTTTATTAGTTTGAAGGCTTATTTGAGGGAGGAAAAAAATAAAACCAAAACCCACCACTACCAAAACCCAGCCCACAGCACATCTCCCTAAAGCCCCAACCTCTCGAGGAGCAGCTCCTGGCCACGGCAAGGAGCCAGAGCTGAACCCCACCACAGCAGCAGTAATGTGGTGACCTCCAACCATGTGGCCAGGGCTGTGAGTACACCACCCAGTGCAGCTCCTAGACATCTTGCCAGAGCAGCACCATGGGCTCCTCAGCCCCTAAGCACTGCTGAGGGGACACAGGGAAGAATGGGGGGAAGAATACAGACCTGCCTGTGGTTGCTCCTCAGCCCAGGCAAGGTCAAGCCCTGGGGCACTAATGAGCCTTAACAAGCCTTAATGGCCCTGAGAGGCCTCACCTGGGGCCTCCCCACACCCACGGGCCTGGCCCCATTTAAGCTCAGCCCCCAGGGCTATCAGTTCCCCCTGTGACTCTGTTGTGGGGTGCCTATTTCTAGTTGCCTCTGAGCAGCTCCAAGGCCTAGCTGGTCCCCTGGCTGTGTGGGATGGTTGATGGACCCTATGCCCCTCAGTGAGGGTCTGCCTTACATGGGGAGGTCATCCTCAGCACCTAGCTCACCCTCTCCAGGGGCACCCAGTGGCCCAGCAGGTTGGTGGCTCTCCCCAAAAGCTCTGTGTGCAGGTGTTTGGGGCTTGGGTGGTGTCTGGGATGTGCTGGGTCACAGGGCCCATAGCTGGCTGGTATCACCTCCCCAGGGGCTTGGAGCAGGAAGCTCATGGCTTCAGGGGTGTGCTAAGGTATTTCAGGAGATTGAATTTATCCTGGTAAATCAGTGCTACTGGGGTGGGGGAAAGGGCTGCAGTGGGGTTTTGGTGGTCAGGGTGGCCTTGCAAAGCCACCAGCCATGTTGCTTCTCAGTGGTGAGGCCCCGGGAGCAGGAGATGTCCTCTGGTGGCAGTGGGCTCTCAGCATGGCCCCAGGAGGCCCTCTGGATGGCAGAGGGATGGTGTTTGGGTGCTGCTGGCTCCTGACCCCATTGAGCATGTTGGGGGGAGGTGGCAAGCAGCTGCACAGTGAGATTAAATGCTGCCTGAGAGCCTGCAGTGAAGCCAGTGGAGAAGGATAGGCCAGATGCTTGGCAGTGAGGGGCCTTGCATGGCTTGTGGTAACTACATTTTTCCAGGTTTTTCTGCTCTGTGGGATGATCTCCTCTGCCATGTAAATCTGGGCAGTGGGCTGCTGAGTGCTGTTGGCTTTTTAGAGCTAGTAAAAAAGTTGCTGCTGATGATGACTAGCTGTGGTGTGTAGAGGAGTTGGACATCCTACAGCTGGGAAACAAGCTTTTTGAGAAGAGTTTCTCAAAAGAGAATAATTTAGAGAATGAATTTTTGTGGAATATGTAATCTTCTAGCTCTGAGCTGACTGACTGAATAGCAAGCTTATATGGTGGTTTACTGATTGAGCTTTGCCCTTACCAGAATATTGAAAGTGAAACCAGGAAGTTTCCAACCAAACTTAGTAGTCTGTGCTACTCTGTCATTTTTGCCTTCCTTCAGCTTCGTGGTGTTCTTCACCTGTTCTCCCATTTTATATTTATTTAGGTCTTTAACCAGCAAGTATCTCTGCCTACAATTTAACTTTTCCACAGTCCTTTTTACTACAGTGAGGCTGCTTGCTGGAACATTAAACATTTACCTTTATGCCAGAGTAATCTAAAACTGACTGGTCACAAGAGCTTCTACCTTGCTGTAGTATAATTATTCAGCTTATTACTCGGCCAGCAGTACTGTATGTGTCAGCATGCAATTCAAGTAATGGTCTTCGACCAATGGTCCAGGGATTTCTAAGGGGCTGTGAAAGGTAATGAGAAAAGCAAGGCTACTGTCATTAGGCTTAAATTCATTATCCAGGCAGCTGTACTTCTATTTGAGAAGCTTTATAGGTCTGTGAGTTCAAATAGGTTGAAAACCACAGTTCTGACAGCTCTTAAATAGTGCCATAACGCTCTTTTTTTCCAGAGAGTAACAAATAGCAAGAGCAGTAAGTCGCACGTAAAGCCATCTATCACCAGGTAGCTCTAATGGTAGCTGCTTGATTGAATTGACATTTTAGGTGTTAAAAATACCTAATGAACCCTATGATAATACATATCATCTTTGTGGGGGATTTTGGGATCATTACTATTTTATACCAAGTCTTCTGGGGAAGAGTATTATAAATGAAGCAAGTATTAGCAAGGCTGTATTTTTCATGCAATATGTACTAAAGGTCTGGATTTTAATGCTTCCCTGCCCTGTGCATTACCTGACAACATCCATTCTGAATGCACAAATTGTGAATCTAGCTCTAAATTTGAGATCTGAAAAACATTGCAAAACCAACAATAAAATTTTTGATTTGTTGACCCATAACAATATATTTAGGATATTTTTCAGCTTTTCCTCCACACGCATAATTGCTGGATTTCTGGAATGAGCCTTTCAAAATGCAGCCTAAATACTGTGAGAAGTAGTGGTCAAATCTTAGAGCTGGCTACTCCTTGGCAGTTGAAGTGTAATAGCTTGCTACTCTTTAAATATTATAGTTCTGTCCCCAAGATTTTTTTTTTGCCTGGCATATACTGTTGGGATTGGCAGGGGCATCACTTATGCTGCAGGAGCTGCCTTCAGAAAAGAATTTAGTAAAGCCTACTCTGAAGAGCCAGGTAACAACCTGCTTTTGTATTTCATAAGTGTAAATCTTGCTTATATCCAAAAGATCACCCTGAGGCCTATGCATCTCAAAGCTTTATTTTGGAGGTTCAGATTTATTTTAAGTGATGTATAGGCCCTGGGATGGCAGGTTTTATTGGGGAGGGGGGGCCTTATTACAGATTGCAGTAGTGTGTAGAGCTGTAAAAATTTGTCTAGACAGAAAAAGGGAGAAATGAAAACAGAACACCGAAACATGGGCAGGAAGGAACAGATAATGATGCTTGGGAAAATGTAGATGACTGCTTATACATTCAAGGCAAAAACATCAGGAATGTGTTACCAGTAGTAAAGAAGAACCTTGAGGACAGAGACCTGGGGCAAGAGCTGTCTGAAAAAATGGGAAGGAAGATGTGCAACGATGGTCCTAGCCTCCCTTTTCAGGGAGTTCAAGACAAGCCTATCTTCTACTGCTTTTCCCATGAAATTTCAGTAACAGCTTCATGTACACTTTAAAGTTATTTTAATGAAAATTTCTTATTTTCTAATTTTTGAATTGGAACTTTCAAAAATATTTCCATATCAGTATCAAGAAAGTCATAGAAAGTGGCATAAACAAAAACTTTTCTTTGAAGAAAGGTGGATTTGTTGAGTGGTGGTGGTGGTGTCATCCTCCCCCCTGCCCTTCTGGAAGGGGATGATCCCACAATTCACCACTACCTCACATCTGTTGGTGAGAGGTGTTTTACAAGCCAATGCCAGAGTCCTTACAGCAGCCTTTTTTTGTTTGAAGACAAGGCTCTATAAAGTTCTCATTGCTAGTGGGTAGAGTTCTATCTAGGAATAGTTCTTTTTAATGAAAAAATATTGAATGGTTGTAATTTGAGTGAGAACAGATGATAAACCCATGGGATTTTGAAATGTAGTATAGGTGTAGAAAAGGGCGTAGCATCGGAGCACCCCAAAACTATTGGTAGCTGTTGTCTGATAACTCCAAGACTGAAATATTATTTTGGGTAATGTGATCAGAATAATAGTGGAGGGAAGTCAACAGTAAAAATCAAGATGCTGGGATGACTGCCTTGGGAATTATGTATATATATTTTTAAAGCCGTATCTGGTAGGGGCTTTTATTCATGTTTGCTAGTAGTCCCCATTAAAGCCACTTTCCTTCTCTGGCTTTATGGACAATTGGAAGGGTTACTTCTGAGAACCGGAGCAATGGTATCAAAATTTGGCTCGCATGTTGCTGCAAAGAACAGGGAAAGATGTAAGACCATGAAGTTTTCTGTGGATCTAGTAAGAGGAAAGTTATTTATTACTTTCTATGCATTTCTCTAATGAACTAAATATAAAATTTTAGTTCAATATGGGACAGAATTGACTGTAGTGATAAGCTGTGAAATTTGATTTTTTTTTGAGATAAGTGTGAACCCCAACTGCATGAAGCTCTTAATTTGAAAAACTACTTGAAACTATATTGCAGGAAATAGCTTTATGTACTCTTCTGAAACTCCAGAAGTGGAGTGCAGCAGCAGTCTGAAGGGAACAGGGGAGCATATGGCCCATGTTTGTGTAAGCTCCAACACTCAATGAGGAGTTTGTTACATGTACTTGGTGGTAGCAGAAAGGCAGCGGCTTCTGAGTAAATGAATATTTTTCCAAATCTTGGAGTATTGTTGAGAAGACTGATGTAATAAAAGGTTTCTATTTGTGAATGTGAGAAAAAACATACTTTTTTAATGCTGCAGCAGCATAAGGATATGTGGAAAACCAGTTTATAGTTTATATCTTGCCTATTCCACTGGGTATGGGGGAAGAAAAAAAGCGAATTTCAAAGTGTATCTTCAAATGAAAGACTTGGTGTATGCAATTTAAATCGCATGGCATTGATTCTGTTCCCTGGTAGGGTGACTCCTGTAACCAACTGTGAGCTGCAAATGTACAAATAAAAATGTGTGCTGTATTTGTTAGCTATTTAAAATGAGCTAGTTACGTAAGGTGAAGGTTCATTACATAAGTTACGCTGTGAATTGCAAATGTCTGGCTTAGTTGCAGAAGTCATAGTTAAAAATACTTGTAGGCCAAGCATTTGCAGAGACATTAATGATCATTTTGAGTAATGAATAAATTCAAGGGCTTATCATTCTGTCAGTAGACAATTAATAGACAGGATAGAACTTGTTGAAGTTCTGTAAATTATTCACTCTGCCCCAGATTACTGATTTAAGCTGGGTTTTTGCTTGTGAATAAATCTGGCAGTTTGTATTTCCTTGTTGAACTCCAGAGACATCTAACCTTATACATATTTTTCTGTATCTGTAAAATTATCTTCACTATAATCTGTATAATGAAAATAAATACATGAGTAAGACTTGATGAAAATACACATGCACGTATACTTGTGCATACAAATGAGTGCTAAAACCTGTTTATTTTCTTTCCTAATTTCCTTGAGTATTTGGACAATAGTACTCTACAGACAGTTCTCCATAAAAATGTTGTTAAATATATACACTTTTTTTCCATATTGGTGCAGGGAGTGGATCATCTCAGCAAACTTAGCACTTGTGCTGAGGAATAAGTAGAAACATTGGTTGGTGTTTTTTCCTTTTTTGTTTTTTTCTTTTTTTCTTAGTAATCTCTAGCCTTTCCAATAAAAGAGCTCATTCCAGGTCTTGATCAAAAATTAGCTATACTATATAGATGGGCACTGTTTCTGATATGTCCTGGAGCTTCTGCTAATATGATTGTGTTCAATAAAAATTTCCCCTTCAGTATAATAATATTGTATAAGCCTAGTTTAAATATAGACCATTCTTTGAGCCCATTCTGGAGGGGGGGAATTTTGCTATTTAGTAAAATCTTCTACAATATGAGCTGTTCTCAGATATTTTGTAAAAGGTGCTTTTAGTGGAAGCAATGTGCTGCAGTGCCCAGGGTCTCTTTTTCGTTTTGCTGAAATGTGGGTGACTTGGCTAATTAAAGTGTAATTCTGTGATCCTTAGGCTGTTGTGCGAAGGTAGCTCTGGGGCTGGCTGTGTGTTTCCTTTCTCTCTGCCTGCTCATCTCCATCTCAGCCTACAAGAACTCATTAGAGGGCCTGAAGGTCGTTTGTGCCAACAGCTTGTGGTCTGGCTCAGCTGCTTGGTTAGCTTTGGGTTATCCTTCTGTGGATGCCTAGGTCTTCCTTCTTTTCTCTTGGCTGAAACTTTTGGGGTGATTGACAAATGCAGGGATGCAATGGGGCAGGGTACAGTTTCTACAAGAAAAATAGCTTTTCTGGGCCCGGGATGGCTCATGGCAAGTTGGCTCTGTGTCAACAGAGCAGCATAAAGTTGTCCTAATGTGAAATTGCCTCTAGCTCTGTGTCTCTGCTCACCTGTTTGATATATTCTCAAGAAATTTAGTATCTTCCAGGTAAATTGTGATGATTAATGAATGTTTGTTATTCTGGAGATGTTCCAAGGGAAGGCATCTAATAAGTACACTGTAGTGTTATTGGAATTTGCTTTACTGAGTAGCAGGACAAGAAATGTAGTTAATTGTTTCTGTAAGTGCTAGGTGTCCTAGGAATGTGAGTTGCATTATATATAATTGCTCATATTTTCATCTGAGGCAGCTGTGGAGCAGTTGCCCAACCTGGCAGAAGAATGCCCTCTCCAGAACCTGACCCCTGTGAAAAACCTCTGGTGTTGGCACATCTGTGAGTCACTTCTGCTTTAAAAGGTGGAAGTGGTCTTTGCTTTACCTGGAGTTCAGAGCCAATGAAGTAATGGAATTGCTGAAAGGTGTGTATGGGAGAAATGGGTATGGGGGAAAAAACAAGGAACAAAAGATGCTGGCCTTGATAGTGGAGTGAATCCTCCTCATCCCTCCAAACACTTATTGCTTGTCAGGGAACTTAAGGCAGATCAGCACAGTACTTGGACCATGACTGTTACCTGGGATGAGTTGGGCATAGGGAGGACACAGTGTCAGCTCCTCAGTGCTGCTCAAATCCCATCTGCACTATCCACTCATCAAATGTAATTTTACACATAGTTGTTTCTGTTCCAAAAGCCAGTCTTTGCTGCTGTTACTTTACTAAACATGTCTTTCAAGTATTAGAGGGCAAGAAACATTAAATCAGTAAAATGTAGTGATTTTACTCCTAGGTGCTTTCTAATTGTACCAATGAATTTAGTTCCAAAATAAAACGATTTGCAGGTCGTCTTTCCACTGATATGGTTCCCACCCATCTTAACTAATTTATCTTAGCCACTGTAAGAGAATTCAGTTTCCCTTAGTGTTGGCATTCCCTTCTGCCCCTCTTGTAGTATTTTGTCTAGCTTTCATCAGCACAGAAACAAATCTTTAAAAAAAATCAATACATTAAACTCATGCAAATACATGAAACAAAATCACTGTTCCAGATCTATAGTAGAGTGAAGGGAGAAGAAATTCATTACCAGGCAAAGTAATTTCAAGAGCATGATTCACCTTTCAGGAGAAAATACTAATTAAAATACTCTTTTGTAATTTTCTCTGCAAGGCAGTCTAACTGTAATGGCTATACTGAACTAGTAGTCTTCTGTAGTGAGGAAGGGTGGAAATGCGGGAATGGAAGCTAGAGATGGATCATGTGTTTAAAAATGTTAAAGGTGGGTAAAGAGTTATTCCAGTAAGGTAGTATGGTCACTGTGAGAGAACATCAAGAAATGACACTTTTAGAAGTTGCTCATGTATTTTTCCCTTCTCTCCCTATGTCCAAGAAATCCAGGTCATTCCTACTCGGTCTTATTCTCCTGACATTTCTGTGCAGCACTAGAGAGAGCGGCTGAATCAGAGTCTGGTCCTTTACTGCTGCAGACAACTGGTCAGTATAATCTCAGTCATAAATGTCTCAAACTACGTCTGAAAAATAGGTAGGAATTGTGCCCTTTCTCCTTATTTCTCACTGAAAAGTACCAATAGATCTGAACTTTTTTTAGATTTGGTCTTGTTCTTAGTATTCATTTTTTTTCATAGCTGATGTTCTTGCCCCATTGATGATTCTTCTCTTTTGCAACTCTTGCCATCAGAATGAGCCTTTTCTCAGAATGAGACTTGGGCTTTGTCTCCCTTCAAAGTGGAGCAGAAAACATACTCACCCTGTTTTGTCTGTCCCTTAACTCCTTTCCCTATCAGCTATTACTTTTTTCTATGGAGTATTTTGAGATAGAACATGAAGGGCATCCTATAGCCAGGTGAAGTCATGTTTTGTTACAGCTTCTGGAGTAGATCATTCTTTTTGAAATGAGCAGGAGGAGGCAATGGATATATTTCAGGTATTAAGTGACTCAGTCCTTTCAGACATAATTCTGATGCTAAGATGCTAATATTAACCAATCCAATGAACCTGTTTCCTGTGGCTCTAGTAGATGTATTTGTTTATTTGGATGGCATTGTAGTGACTTTCACTACTTTTGAAATCCAAGTAGATCACTTGAATTCAACTACAATGGTGGGGCCTACAGGCAGTATAGAGAAACACCAGTGCGGGTGAGCCTTGAGATGGAGCAACTGCACCTATTCTAATCAGCATGAGTCAGAAAGACAACATACTCAGGTGTGTGAGCGCAATCATAAGCACCAGAATAGCTTCTGGACTGTGTATCCAGACATTAACTTCGGTCTAGGCTATTGATTGGAGTGTTTTGAGTCTCTTGAATTTCTGTGTGCATGTATCTAGTGCAGTTCAAGTTCTAGCGTACATAATTTCCCCCTGGATGCTCATTGTTGTCACAACTAGCTTGCTACTGAACTGTCTCCAGCTGCAGTTTACTAACATGGATCAGAAAACCAAAGAGGCTTATAAGCCAAGGAAAAATGTAAACATCACACTAAATCAAGAACTGGTGCTTGGTGAGGAAGAGGACTGGAAAAGAAGGGATGTTAAAAACTCAAAACCTAATAGTACTACTTATAAATGTATGAAAGAAGCAGGCAATCACCTTGAAATGAGATCTGACTTCTTGCCAAAGTGCCATAGAGAAAGAAACCAGGACAAGCTGTGTCTGCTCCCCAGAATGCCACTTGGCCATGGTTAGCTGTGTGATAGCTTCGTAATATAACGCTTTAGCTGTCTGTGGTCTGTGAGTTATTCTGTTCAGAGCTTTAATTCTCACAGAATGGGATTTTTGTTTTGCCTTTATGGTTGATGGTTACCTAAGAAATACAAAAAGCTCAGCTTAGTCACACCAGAGGTGTATATTGGCAACAGAGAGCAATGCGGAGGGGCAGGCACTCTTAATGGTGGTGCTTTTTTGTGCTCTTTTTAAAACAACACCCTTTGATCTCCAGATGAAGCAGCTAGCACAATAGTTCATGTTGATTCATATCACTCAATCATCAAACAATCTACTCTCCTTCTGTAAAGAACACTAGTTCAGCAGCCCTGGCAGAGTGTCGATGGAAGTTAATGGTAATTTAGAGCTTGGCTTATTTTTTTTTTCCTTTTAAGACTTTTATACATAAATTTTTATTGCTAATTCATTTCATAATAATCTGCTGAGGGTTCATTCCAAGTAGTGCAGTCCACACTAAATTTATTTTTTCTGGAATAGGGAGAAGCTATTCCCCTATCCCTTATGCTCATGACTTTAACAACCCATGGCATCTGCTGGCCTATGGAGTTCAGAGAGATGAACTGCAGGGCTAAGGAGCTGAAGGCAAATCCAGTGAAAGGGATGGCTGTGTGTTTGTGTTCTTTTTTTAACCTTGTAAACTCACAAGCTTCATTTTTCTTTGGTCAGGTAATTCATGTCACAGGAGTTGTCTTATCTGACAAGACAGAGCATGGAGCCTCTGGCAGGAGCATACTTGCACTTCCCAGTTGCTTTCCTTCTGACTGGGGCAGCCTGGCAAAACTCTTACCCTAATGCAAGATACTCTCAAACCCAGCCATCTTACTGGGATGGAACTTACATGGTGTGGTAGAGCAGTATGGTACTGTATGAACCTCGTAGGCCTTGCTCAGGGCTATCTGACCTGATGCAGCACAGCTGTCTTGCAGGAATCCCTCCATTCCTGCCGGTATGAGAGTGTCCCTTGTTGACAAGGTACTCAAGTGAATATCCCTGTCCCTTCTAACAGTCGGCTGGGGATCCAGTAGGCGTCAGCATTCTCCAAATAGAGAGAAGTAATGGACTACACATCTACGATAGCAAGAGATTCTCTTTCAGAAGCTAAATCTCCTGTTAAGTTTCTGTGGTGACAGGTATTTGCTTGTCTCTTGCAGAAGTGAGGATGACGTCCTTCAGATGGGATGCACAAAGACCACAGGATGTTACTCAAATTCACTTTCTAGGGTGTGAAGAAATGGTTAAGAGAAAAACATGCTCAGCTTGGTGCCTGAGGCAGTGTAGCTGGGTTTCTGATTCTGCAGTGCCAGTGGTGGGGAGCCTGGGGTCATGTGCAATCATCTGCAGTAAAACCCTTTACTGATTTTGCTGGACTCTCTCATGACAAGGGGTTGGGGCTATAAGTGATCAAAAACCTTGGGTTCAATTTACTAATTGGACAAAATCCATTACTGGAAAAGGCATGTGATTTAAGATTCAAGATTAAATCACATAGGAACACAGTGGGGCTCAAAAAAGGCTGCAGAGGCAGTCCGAGGCTTACATGAGCATATACCACTTTCCCATGAGACTCCAAGAACCTACTTGCTCTCACTTCCTCTTGGGGTATGAGACGCTGAGTCCTCTAAACAACCAGGATGTTTTCAAACTGTTTCCTGCACTAATATAACACGAATAATAAAATTACAGGTTTGTTGTCAAGGAAAAGCTCTCTCGTGGGCAGGTAAGATATAGATATAGTTTAGCATAATGAGACTGCTTCTCTTGGTTATCTCTTTTCTCAGACCTTGAATATTAGTAATAGTAATGTCTGCAGCTCTTTTCCTTCACTGCTTTCAACCCTGCCCCAGATAAAGGTTTAATTTATTAGGGTTGGTGTTGGAAGCACTTAGAGGCACTTGAAATCTTTCTGAAATGGTAAAGCAGTTGGGATTCGATGCTTTTACTTTGATTTTTACAGTGCCTGGCCTAGTGGGAACCTGGTCCAGGACTGAGGCTCCTAGGCATTCCCACAGCACTGCTGAAATATTAAAAACATCAACAAGTCTGGAGAAAATCTAAATAGACAATGAAGGTATTTTCTCTCCTGCTCCTTTGTTTAATAACCTGTATATTCTTAAATGTTATAGTCCATATAACATGGGGTTTCACTGTGAATATTTTTCTTTAAAGGTAACTTATTGTCATGGAACTTCGTAGCCATCTCCTTCTTCCTTAGCTGAAAGGCTATGAATACTATTATCTCTGACACTCCTGTAAATAAGTGATCTGAAGCAAAGTAGTTTGCTGGACAGTGGGAAGTAATACCTAGAAGTTTCTAGTTTGTAGGTGCTGAAGGATTCTCTTTCTGGTCCATTTGTGCTTTCACTGATTTGGGGAAAAGCCTTATTAAACCTTTGGAGTTTTGTATTGCTAAGGTATCTTTAGTGTAAAGTGGTTTGAAGCACTGGCATGCAGTCTTACCCCTGTGCATGCTCCTGGGAAAGATTTCTTGTGTGCATGAAGTCCCATTCATGCAAGTTCAAGTCGTTTTGGTTTTGGCATCTCAAGATTTGGAGCAGTTTACCAAAACTGCGATCCTGTATCTGGAGTGGTTATCTCTATATTCAGCAGCTACTGGCAGCAGATATCAGAAAAATTGTAAGATGTAAAATTCATCACACTTATGATCTAAGGTTGTAGGAGGATATCATCTATAAAATATACTGCAGAAGTGGGACTGTTTTGTCTTTTGTTCCTCTCCCCTCTTTGAGCTGTGTGCTTGTAGGCCCTTTTTCTTGTTACCCTCTGCACAGTTGCATAGCTGCAAGTGCAGTAACCCTCATTCTGTTAACCCGTGTAAACCTGGGTGCTCTTTCCTCTGAGCGTTGTGCTACCCATAAGTTGCTGGAGGAGGTCATGATAGTGCTGCTGCTTTATTCAGCTGATTCCAGCAATAGTCTATTGTATGACAACAACTTTTGTCAGTGAGCTTGGCATTTGTCTACCCTCACTGAATTTCTAGTGCAGTGTGGGACCAGATTTATTTTGATTCTCCTTCTGAAGTCTTCCCATCCTGGGAGTACTACCCTGAATCCCAGCCATGCACCTGCCACCTTAATCTCTTCCCTTTAAATTTTTCTGGGCTTAAATGTTTTTACTGAAAGTGATTTGAATATAGCCTGCTCATTGTACTGCAGTCTCCTCTAGTGCTGCGCTTGGCTCTTACCCCAGTGGCTGGAATTTCTTAGTAAGATCAGCTTGCAGCTATCTCTCCTTACTAAGACTTTTTGTCACAATTGTTGTAATTAAACCTGATACTGCAAAACCCCAGGGGATAAGAGCAAAGCTAATGGCATATTTCCACAAGTTTGGATTTTTTCCAAAGAATATATTTTCCATTAAGTTGATGTGTTCTCTTTGTACCTGTCATCAGAATGGCTGATGACCCACTGCGGGTGTGTTAAGAATCATCCTGGATCTTCTGCACCTGATATTGTAGTCAATGAGTTGAAATCTCATGCTGTTAGAGCCTCTGAGATGCTCAATACAGCCCCTGGGGAAAAAAAAAGGAAAAAAAATAGTTCAGCATCTGCCCTGTCCTTTTCCTAAGCCATGCTGCGATTTTAGTATAGGAATTCCATATTGTAGTAAGCTGGTCCTTACTTTGACATGGAAAAGCAGAAACTACTCGCTGTCCTCTGTTTATACTGCTTTAAGTTTAATTAGGATGTTTGGAGGGGAAAATAGGTTTGCTGTCTATTAAATATCTTGCAGTTACTTTAATAATGGAATAAGGTTTGTGATTAGACTCCAGCACAATTGTGCTATCTACAAGCTAGCATGAAAAAATGGGGAA
The DNA here is from genome assembly GCF_003343005.1 of Rhea americana. NCBI lineage: Eukaryota > Metazoa > Chordata > Aves > Rheiformes > Rheidae > Rhea > Rhea americana. Next base: position 352,682 of record NW_028186967.1, on the reverse strand, counting down.
TGAAGACCTGACTCTTTTTTGAAAGCATGTAGCTTAATACAGGGCAGCTTTGCTGTCTTCATAAGATATCAAAGCATTTAATAAAGGAAAATACTATGCAAGTGCAAGGTATTGCTACTGTAGTAATTAGAACAGTAAGTATAGAGTTAATACAGTGCAATAGTTCACTGTAAAACCACTTGAATTTGGAACTGTATGGATAAGTGAGTCCAGAGGCACACAGAATGCTGAATCAAAATTAAATAACTTCTAAAATGAAACATTGCAGCTAAAGATTCATCTTGACATTTTAAACAGAATTAGCAATTAGATGGGTGTGGAGGGTACAAAACAGGAACAGAAGTCCTCCAGACCATAGATTCTGGTCAATACATTACAAAGCACTCTGCCTCAGGAGCGCCTCTGTACCCATTTGGTACTATCAGATGCTACTGAGCCATGCATTTATTATGACTCAGACTAAGAGCAAAGATTAAAAAAATAACAACAATGTCTGAATCAAAGCCCATTTGCTTTGCCCTTTTCTTGCAAATATAAAGCAATGATAAACTGAGCAAAGTTCCAGTGTGGACTTCAAAGGCTATTCTGTACCTGGTAAACAGTGCTATGAAGTGCTTTCCTTTCTGGTCCCTTCCTTTCTGTATAGTGACCTGTTTTTTGGAATATGGTTGACCTCTCTGTCAAGATGAGGATCATAAAGCTTGTTCTCAAATCATCAAGGGCTGAACAACATTTAGATCTAAAAGGCCCCATTGGGAGCCTACTGAGCTTCTAAATGTAGGGGCTGAGGGACAAGACAGATAATGACGTGTTTTCAGAAGTAGATATGTGCCGTTTGGAGGAGGCTTGTTGCTACCATGAATACAATTCTGTCTACTAATGGCTATTCGTGCATCTTAAAGCATCTTTTTTCTAGAGGATTCCTAACTTGACAGACAGCAGAAATGCGTAGTCTAGCTTGCCCTGGCCAGCCAGAAAATGTCTTGCATTGCAATGAGTGGGAGATTTTCATACTGGGAGAGGGAGAGAAAGTAAAAAGTACTAGTAAAAAGTACTAGTACTGGTCTGTTCCCCAGGCTGCACTGACCTATCAGTGGACACCTGCCTACTGAATGAGAGAGATTCTCTTCCCATTACAATCTCTACACTTAAATATACCCCAGCTCTCAATCTAGGCTGTCACTTGAGGTTTTTAACATGTACTTTTGGCATTTTAAAATAAATAATAAATACTATTCCAACTGCTTTGGGTTTTCTCTAAGCTTTATTTTGCTGTACTGTGATGTAACCTCGGCTGCCTTATGCTACTTTTGATTTCTGTATTAAATGGCATATCTTATATCATAAAATAATGCCATAAACCTTGATGAAGCTTTGTCTTGGCTAATGCACTTGGAAGCTAGTTGCCTCTGAAGCTTGGTTTGAGCAATCTCCATACAAGGGCAGTTATCTTCTGTTGCTTTTATGCATTCTGAAATGCTTGTATTGGTGCAGAGCGTCTGTAGTAGTGTTGAGAAACTAGCCCTGAACTGCAGACTTAAATACATTTTTAAGTGCAGCCAGAACCTTAGCAAATGCTATGATAGCAACTTTTGGTGAGAAGCACTCTCAATATCTAAGCCTTCCGGACACAAGGGTGTATGATGGTATTGCAAAGCTCATTCTTGGGTAGATAAGGGCAGAGTCCAGTCATTTGGAGAAATACTTCTCTGATCACATCCATCTGTTTCAAATCCTTCAAGAATCATTTCAACCTGCAAGAAGAAACCACTTATGATTTCAGACAGTTACAGAAGGATTAACAATATTGGTGGTTCACAAGTCTTAAGATGGCCAAGCTGTGCTTTTGCTTGTTTTGGATTTCACAGTGTAATTGCCTGATCTTCTACCACTGTCTTTACCTTCTGCTCCCTTCAACTCTAGTTGTACCTTTCAGTTTAAATTTGACTCTTCAAGGAAGGAACTATCACTTTTTAAATGTCTCTGCAACATTTAATTTATCAAGGCCTTTATTTCGATTCAAGCCCTCAGAGTACCTCCTCAGCAAGTTTGCTGCTGACACCAAGCTGGGAGGAGTGGCTGACACACCTGAGGGCTGTGCTGCCATTCAGAGAGACCTGGACAGGCTGGAGAGCTGGGTGGAAAGGAACCTCATGAGGTTCAACAAGGGCAAGTGCGGAGTCCTGCACCTAGGGAAGAATAACCCCACGCACCAGTACAAGCTGGGGGCTGACCTGCTGGAGAGCAGCTCTGCAGAGAAGGACCTGGGAGTGCTGGTGGATGACAAGCTGACCATGAGCCAGCAATGTGCCCTTGTGGCCATTAAAGCCAATGGTATGCTGGGGTGCACTGGGAAGACCCTTGCCAGCAGGTGGAGGGAGGTGATCCTGCCCCTCTACTCAGCCCTGGGGAGGCCTCATCTCGAGTACTGTGTCCAGTTCTGGGCTCCCCAGTACAAGAGAGACATAGAGCTACTGGAGAGTGTCCATAACTTGGAGAATAGCTTTACAGCGAAATAGTGAGGTCAAAGCATGAAACTACTCCTTACGTTGGTGTCCTTTTACAGACCACCTTTTTAATTTCCTGGTCTCTGCTCACCAGTAAAACAATTCCAGGGTTTATTTCAAGGTAGTTTTAGTGTGTCTATCAGGCAGTATCATCTGAGCAAAGATCCAGTTTCTAGAGCTCATAGGACAAGAGATGTTACCAGCTTGATGGAGAAACTCTGTTCCCTTCTCAGGAACTATCTTGTCTTCTAGTTCACAGTGCTTGTGCATTTAACTGTAGGGTACCTCTATTGGAGAAATACTCTTCTCTACAGTAAGTGATGTCTTGAAAATACCTCTCAACAACGCTGCCCTAACACTTATTAAAATAACTAGAATTGAGAGAGAACAAAGAACGGTACTGAATTTTAGGGAATCCAGCAGGTAAAGACACTTACAGAAAGTCTTTCAACAGAAGAGAATACATTCAGTCTTTGGTTTGTGGTCTGAAAGGCTTAGTAGACTCTTTTGGGGAGTGGGACAGGAACAGTCAGTCTGGCTTGTCAGCAAAGGAGGTTACAGACTCAGTGCATAGTAGGCTGGAAGAGCAGTTTATGGGCATAGTGCCTGGTTTCCTCCACACACTGTTCTTATGAATGGGGAAAACCTGCTTTGCTGAAAAGTTGATGCTGGATTCTTTCTGTACCTATTTCTTTGATATGCTAGTTGTTAGCTAATAGTTATCTTGGAAATGCCATCCTCTTATCCTCTGGTTTCCCACAGCTACCTTTTGTTTAAAATGTGCAAAGGGGGATCCATACTAACAGCACTGCACTTCTACAAATGTTTAATACAAACTAAACCACCTTTTACATGGCTATAATCATGAGTTTGAAAACTGTATCTTAATGTTGGCATGTAAGCAAAATACCTTTTTTTCTTATGTGTCAGTTCTTAAGATAATGGAAAAAATCAAAGTTCTAAAAATTAGTCTCCTTAGTCTGATTCCTGTGAGCATCTAACATATAAAACCTGGAAGAACTTCATTCTCCTCTCTCTTTTCCCTCCTATAATTTATGCTCAGTGAAACTCGTAGAATTTTCCTCAAGAGCAGCTTGGGGACAGAATCATGTGAAAACATTGTCATATAGACCTATTACATAGTCAACATTTTTTTTTCAGGAAAGTGATCTTCTTGAAAGACTATTTTAGGGTGCTGAACGAGGCTGAGACTAAGTGTGATCTTTTGGGAGATGAGCTGAGACATTAATGAATGCTGTAGTTCCCTAATGTGGGATGCAGTGCATCTGAATATTTCTTTGTAATTATGTGATTTCTGTTGTTTAACCGCTAGGTTGAAGTGTTGAAAGAACAATTGCCAAGCATTTTCTGTAGCTCGGCAATTTGTGGAGCAAGGCACTAACCAGCAGTATAGAGACAGAGAAGGGCTCTTGTCCCCTTCGCTTTAGCAAGTAAGGAGGAGTGTGTTGCATAGAAAGGCACATTTGCTTTGTGGATCAGCATATAAAATAGCTTTCCAGACTACAGAGACAGATGTTCTTACACTGTGTGGGATCACAGATCCTCATTAGAGTTAGCAATATCAGTGGATCTATTCCTGCTTTTTTGGGGAAGGGTGCGGGGTGGTCTGGGACCACACTTACCAGACATCCCTTTGAAATAGTTTTCATAGCTGACACAGTGAATATCAATTTTCGTATCAGTATCTTGCAATAGCTCTACTGGAATTAGATGTAGTTTGGTATCAAATCAATATGAACACAAGGACAAGTAGTCCTGGGATACTGGTGTGGGAAGGTCTGAACAGAGTTCAACAGTTAAAGGGATTGTGTGTAGTTACTGAGAAATTGGGACAAGTCAGCCTGTAATCATTTTTCTGACTGAAGCTGATAGTAATCACTGCTGTTGATAGAAATGACTTATGGAATGATACAGTTTCATAAGCCAGTGACGGGAGCTTTCGGTTTGGTGCTTCTGGAGAAACCTGTCCATGGCGCAGGCTCTTCGGCTGGGCAGTGGTGCTGAGACTTTGCTTTGTTCTGTGGGCTCTAGGGCTGTCAGGGAGTTCTTACTGGTAATTGCTGTCTCAGTGACTTTTTTATTGATCATTTAATTTCTGTCTCCAAACAAATAGGAGCAAATATTTTTCAGCCCTTTTAACCTCCTTAACTTTCCGTTTGTGCTCTGCTTCCCTCTCCCCTGTGGCCAGCCCAATGCAAATAGGTGGACAAAAAGATTAATAGAAGCAAGGAGATGCCTTCCTCCTCTCGAGTGCCCTGTGGCTTGGAGACTGTTATTAATAGCTGAAATGAAGTGTTTCATAACCATCTTCTTGCTCCAGCTTCCCTGTCAGCCCCCTTTTCTTGGTCTCTGGAGAGAACGTGTGAGCTCATCATTTTCCAATGCAAATTCAGGTTTTGGTCTCATACTTGGATTCCCTTCTTATTATGGATGGAATATTTATTCTGCCAGCTGAATGCTTTAAGCAAGCTGGTGTTTACTAGGATATGCATGGAGCATGTGGGGAAGGAGCCTGGCAAAAGCTGTTCAGGCACTTCTCTTCCCTCTACTCTGAAAATTTAGCTGTCTGTTCAGTGCATGTACACGTGTCTGCCCCTCTATCTTTATTCACATGGTGGCTGTAAAGGAAATCTAGGCATTTCGGTGTGGAAACACAGAAGTTGAAATAAAAATGTAGATGTTCTAGTTTGAAAGAAAACAATGCATTTAGAAGTCCTTGTGTGGAGTCTGATCACCCAACAGCCCATGGATGCAAAAGCTGTGTGAGTGTGTGTAAATCCCTAAACTTCAGGGATTGCCTCTGTTAATCCTAATCCTCTGAATCTGATTTCTCTTCCCCTCCCCAAGTGTCTGGTGATCTAATGGATCACTACTGAAAGATCAGGCTTTCATGTCAGATGGCTTGGGAAGAATGGGAATGGCTTGTTGTTACGTAGCAGCCCATTTCTGTCTGGATAGAGTATAGATTWATCTGACTTTCCCTGCTATTTATTTACACAGGATTTTTTGAAGACTTCTTTGCCAGTTGATCATTGTCTAGCAAATTTTCTTAAGCTGGGGTACTGAGAATCTTTATTTGGAAATGAAGTGAGCTTAACAGTAAAGGAGAAGTGGAAGAAAAGAGCAGAAAGGTTCTTTTCATCACTCTGAAGAAATCCTTGCTTACTTTCCTGATGAAAATCTGAGCCATACATTTTGGTAATGTACTTGTTGGGTATGTGCCATTTCAGAGATGGAATATTTCTTATGAATATCTCATCCTTTCAGTGGCTGACAACTTACAGTGAATACAAGAGAACTTTTCTTTCAGGTAAAATGAAGGATGCTGTTATCTTCCAAGTATGTTGGAACTTGTGGTAGTCACTGTTTTCTGATGGTCAGCAAGACATCGACATATAAAAAGCAACTTTTGGTAACATATTAGAGATCTAGTTATTGAAATATCCCTTAGCCACTGACATTCTGACAGGCTTTTTGCATTTTGCCCAGCAATGAAGTAATAAATTTATTTACAACCATACTAGGCATCTATAGTAAATATAGTTGACGGAATTGTCTTTTTTTTAAAGTAGAAAATTAGTTCCAAAGCAGATGTTCTGCTCCCTTGCAAACTTACTTGTGAAACTTGATTTGACATGGTAGACAACTTTAACTGGAAAATAGAATTCAGAAAAATGTCAATGTTTCAGAATTTTCAGAATAAGCTTTTCTGATTTTTAACTGAAGTTTTTTGAATTTTTCAAGTATCAATCAGTTGCAGATAAGTCCTTTTTGTACAAAACTTCTCAATTGATCTGGCATCGATGTTTTTTTTTTTTCTTTTTCTTCCTGTTTGTATTGAAGCCTGCCCTAACTTTTCAAATTGGCTTTGAAGCAAAAACATCCATTGTTTGCTTCTTATATCTGTGAGCATGTTAGAAAGCCAGGGACCTCAGTAATTCCACTGCATCAGGAGGAAAGGATTTGCAGCTTTACAGAACTCGACTACAGTTCTGTGCCTCTTGCTATGGTACTGCTCACGTCATTGTGGTTGCTCCACACGCTTTTCCAACCTTGGAGGTCAACCTGCTAGGTGGATGAAGAGTCCCTTCAGACTAATTTTTCTAGAGTTATGGTCACTTAGGGCTGAGTTTCCTTTGGCAGCCCTTTTTGGGATGGTTTTAACTGTAGAGACATAGCACCCAGCATAGGTTATATATACATTTGCAAGTTGTGTGGAACAGTGGAGGCGGATTATAAAAATTTATAAACAATTGGTGCTGAGGATCTGATATAAATAAAATTCCTTCCGCACGCTTTTGGTGGGGTTACTTCATACTAGCTGTGCTCTGATCCTGTGAGTTGAATTCCCATTTGTGATTGGAGATAATCTGATTTAGTTTCATATGTGAAGAATCTAGTCCATGGCATGGCCTTACAGCACATGTTATGAACCAAAGCATGGTAAGTAGACATGATGAGGACAACATTTTCAGAAGTGCAATTGTGCTTCAAGCTAAGTACTAGCATAAATATACTTGTCCTCCGCTGTATCTGACTCTTGGATCTGTAAATGGGGAAGGGGCTGTGTCACATTCCTCTGAGACTACGGGAGTTTATAAATAGTGAGAAAGCTGCTTCCTCCACTCACTTGTAGAAGTAGCATCTAGGGGCCAGCAGCTACCTCAAAGGGCAAAGCATACCTCAGCTGAAGAGAGGCACTAGCCAAATTTTCTTGCAGCCCTTGGCAAGCAGCAGCCAGCACCAGAAGTTGTTCCACTTAATCTGGGACAAATAGCAACAAGCCCTGCTGGCAGAGACAGCTGAACCCCAATTCAGGATGATGCCAGAGCCAGCCAGGAACAAATATGATCTCCTGTTTGAAGTCTGGACCATGCTGTGACTGAAAATCTATCGTGAGCTCCAGTAATTAGAACATTAGCTTCTATTTATGCATATAAGTTAATGAATATTCACCAGATGTGATGATTAAGGTGCTGTTATTTGCATATTATTTCTAGATTTTTTTTTAGACCTTTACCCTTAGGTATTTTAGTATTCAGGGTTTTCATGTGGCACCAAAGAAAAATCTGATTAGATATTACGGAAAAAATGCTTATAATAAAGGTGGTCAAATGTCAGAACAGGTTGTTCAGAGATGTGCATCTCTTCTTGGAGTTATTTAAAACCTGACTGGACAAGGCCTTGAGCTATCTTTACATTTGGTTTTAACTTTCAAGTTGTCCCTACTTTGAGCAGGGGATTGGGTCAGATGGCCTCTAGAGGGACCTTCTAACCAACATAATTCTACAATTCATGCAAAAGAATGCTCCTACTCTTTTGGCACCAAAATATTTATAGCTGGGCAAAAATGTAATATACTTCCACAGTTAGTTTTACTTCAGAGGTAATAAAATAATTCTGTTAAAGGTTGCAATACCTTCTAATGAAGTCTCTGCCTCCATTAAGAAAATATTGTTAGTCATCATGAGTTCATTAACTACTCAGTGTATTGGATTGCAATTTTGTTGTAGCAGCTGGTCAAGGTAGATTCTAATTTCTCCTACCTTCCTCCAGGGTTTAGTTTGACCACCTAATGCATACTGAAACTGTAACAGCCTTGCCTATATTAAGGCTGCCTATGGATGAGTTCTGGTGATTCATACAAAATGATTTAAGAGACTGAGGGCAGGGCACAGCTGAGGACAAACATTTCTTAAATTGTGCCAGCCAGAATGGCCAGGATTGGTTTGGAGACCATATAAAATGCTAGCATAATTTAACAATAATCTTCCAGTGGAGAGAAGACTCTTAAGATTGAGCCCTAGCAGGCACATATGCCACATATAATTGCTTTGTGTAACCTGATCCTGGCCCTAAATAGCATTACAGCCCCTGAAAACCTTCCTGAAATGTTATGCTGACAAAAAGTTCAAATGTTCTCTGTTGTCCATATTCTACAAACTTTCATTGTCCTCAGAGAAACGGAGGCTAAACGGCCACACGGTGTCTTCAGTCTGTGTAGTGTGGTTGTAGTCAGCCAATGAGGGAACTACAATCAAGCCATGGGATTGAGGCTGTCTTTCATACAGAAAGCAGTTTCTCCAAATGAATAGCAAATACATGTGGTTAATGCAGTTTGCAAGCCAGAGGCTAAGATTTTTTTTTAAAACTGGGAAACGTTTGTGTAGTAATTCTCAAAAACAGATTTGTAAAAATTAGCCAGCACAAAGGGTGAATTTTGTGGAATAAATTGTTTGTTATGAACAGTTCATGCAGAGGTATCTACAACACAGAAGAAGGAAAAGCTGCCTGCAGGTGGCAAAATCTCAGAACATCTATGTCAGTCTTTTAGAGGAAGCTCACAATATCAAAAGCCTTGGCAGGAGATAAAATAAATGATAGCTTTGTAGCTAGTTCCTTAGAAATCATCATGCATTCTACAAGAAAAGAATGGATATCACCTGGTTTCAGATCTTTGGACATTACAGAAACCAAGGCTTTTCTGTTGTGCCAGTGCTAGTCTATTACGAAGTTTTGAACGATTGCCATAGTTCATCCAGAATAAATGAGCTGCTGGCTCCCTGAAATTGCCTGGCTCCTGGTAGCTCTTGCCTGAGGATTGCAGTGAAAAGTCTTAGGGCAGAACAAACTCTTGTATAGCTATGAGCCCTCTGCCTGCTGAAGGTAACTCATTGGTAGGTGCTAGGCTAATCCATACCTGGCTCTTCGGGGTGGATCCACAATGTGCTGCCTTGAAAATTGGGACTGGAGGGGAAGTGGAGGAAGTTCTTGCAGCCTTATGGCAGAAGGTGAGTGCAAGTCATAGATACCATATAAATAGCCTTTCCTTCAGCTGGGGCTGAATCTGAAGTGGTATGGCTGATGCTTACCTTACTGCTCCTGCAGACTACCACTTTCAGGAAAGACCTCCTCCAAAGCCCTCCTTTCTGTTTCCATTTCTCGGGTGTGTTGATCTGCCTCATGCTGAAAGCTAAACTAATTGATGGTGTAAATTTCTGAAACTTGACAACCACCTTTGCAAAATTCTTCTACTATGTTGTCTTCACAGGTCAAATTCATGTAGGCACTTTTGAAGTAAAAATTTTAGGACTGATATAACCAATATCCTGACGATGTTTTGAATTTGTGTCATTTTTCAAATTACTGTGGGTTAAAACTTTCTTAGAACAGTCTGAAACAGTTGAAATATTCTCTGAATTTTAAAGGGAAGGAGATACTGATAATGAAAGTTGCATCAAAAATTCTTAGAAAAAGAAAGTTTACCCATTGGACAGATACAATACAGATACCCACTATTTGGTCTTCCTTTGTGATTGATCTCAACCCTGTTTGGCCTACAGTAGGAGAACAGTTTGGTCACCTGCATTACTAGCCAGTTTGAGGTCTCACTGCTGGGGGTCATTCCCAGCTGTATTTTTGCAGTGGGAGCAAAGCTGCACTGGCAACTGAACGAAGATCGGAATACTGGGACATTTTTGAGAAGGGAGTAGGAAGGAAATGCTTGAAGTTTCCAGGTGATGTTCCTGCTATAGCACAGTTTAAAGTTTTGTTGTTCTTGTTGTTTTTTAAACTTGTAATGCAGATGAGAGTGAAATATTGTACAAGGTGATAGCACAGAGCAGAACTACAGGAGAGGAACTGAGCAGGTAGGTGGATCATTACGAGGAATGGCATGGTCGGTGCAGAGAATACTTAGCTGGAGTAGGTGGGAACCTACTCTACTCTCCTTATTTCAGTTTCACTTGGCATCTGAACTTTTCTGGAATGGGGGATGCCAGCTGCTGAGTTACAGCTGCCTAATCCTCCCAGTATGTGAGCATCTGGGGCTGATGCCAGTGCAGCACAGCAGAGTTTTGCTCTGAGCATTTCTAGTTCCATCTTCCTGCTGATCCTTTTTCTGGCACTTCATTTGAGGACATCCGCCATGTCTAGGACCTTGAGCAATTYTTTTTTCCTCCTGTGAGAGGAACATAGAATATACTGCACCTGTCAGTGGAGTAGCTCTGTGGTCACTGCATATTTCTTGTGGCCAGCCATATGACACATTTGCTACAGCTGTGTGTGCAGAAAGACCTGCTCACTGATTTGCTTTACCAACACTGTTCCCAGTCAGTTGAGCCAAATACAGAGCTCACTAAGTTGCAGTTGGATTTGATCTTTTCAAGCTAGGGTTTAAGGCTGGAGGCATCTCCCTAAGTTAGAGGACTGTTTAGGAGACCTGTAGTACTGATCTGTGCTGCAGCAACTATCTGTTTTCCCTGGGGACTCCAGCACAGGGGGCTTGAAACTAGTTTTCTCAAAGCCGTGCTTCTCTGCAGGGCAAATAGGGAAATGTCATAAAGTGTGAAAATACACAGCAAAAGGATGAGTCTATAGTGCATGTGATTTATTTATTTATTTTTATTGGCAGACCCAGGCTAATGAAAACCTTTCCTGTAAGTTTCAAAATTCTCCCCCCTAGACAGATATACATTAATTAAATAGCATTAACTCATCAGAGTTTTTTTTTTTTTTTTTTTTACGTGTGTGAGAGCAGATTTAGATCAGGGGCTCAAATTTAAATCCCAAGTAATCATAAGCCTTATGTCAATTTGGGCCATTGCAAGTTTGAGGTTCCCAGTAACAGCCTGTCTGCTTCTCCTATCAATGGTAGTTGTGCAGATGAAGGTGACTACATGTTCTCTTTGGCAGTTGCTGGTTTTCTAGAGACTGAAGTAATTGAAGTGCTGGAAGTGGATAGAAGACAGTTCAAAAATACCCTGAACTGCATTCTCAGGAGTGTGTTATTCCATGTTCACAGGAGAGTTTAATAGTCTAAAGCCAAAAGGGCCCATTAGATCAGGTAGACTGACCTCTGGTGTGTCATAGACTGTTACATTTAACCCATTTATCCCTTTGAGCTTAGTAGCTTGAACTAGACGGCAGTGTTGAGTCCTGTAACGCTGAGAAATTCATTAGGATTGCCCATTTCAGCAGTGAATCTATGCTTAATGCTGTAGGGAGGGGGTGGTGGTGGTTGTGAAAAACCTGGAGCACTGTTTTCTGTCTGACCTGAGGGACTGTTTCCCTGTGTTAGACAAGGATCTGAAAAAGTTCTCAGGTGAGAACAGATCCTCTATACTGCTTCAGAGCTCTGGTCAGCCCTACTCAGTGCACCCTCCTGACCCTTGCAGGCTCCTGGCTGGAGTCATGATGCTTCTTTGCTACTAGTCAACATTTTGTGCAGATGTGGGAACCTTGTAGGCCAAAGAAAATGCTGTGGCTGGAAAGGAGATCATCATGGAGTCTGCCATTCAAATACGCTTGTACTTCAACTACTCTTGAGCTGTTGCTGCTGCATTTGTACTCTTGGTTCTGGACAGACTTTAAACATGTACTTAAGTCATATTAAAGTCATGGAATGTATGCAAAAGCCTGAAGTTATATGTATATGATGATGACCTGAATTCAGACCATAATCCCTTTTGTGCTTAAGGGTTTGGTATGAGATAATGAAGCATCCTCTCTCTTGCTGACAGTACTTGTAGTAAGAATGGAAATTTCTATGGACTTTGCTAGAAATTAGGCTCTCCATGTCAGAGGAGGTGCTTTCTGCTGATTATTTTGTTTAAGAAATCCTATCATGTGGAATAGGATATTTTTCTTCCTCTTTTCTGTACTCTCTTATTTTAAATCTTCGCTCTTTATTCCTGTCTGCTATTTTAGATAAATCTTTTCTCTGGGCAGGTATCCGATAACTTAAAGATTATTTTCTGACAAATAAGCATTTTCCATCCTCTTGTCAATGGTTCTGAATCATGAAAGCAGCTGAACAAAAGGAGGTAGGAAAACCAATATGAAGTCATTAAGTTCATTACTGTTAAAGTTGCAGTGTGCATGTGTATGGGGTTTAAAGCACTCTCCACACTGGGTTTCTTTTTTTTTTTTTTTTTTTAA
>NW_028186967.1:266730-340200 GCF_003343005.1 Rhea americana | reverse complement strand
TTTTTTTTTTTTTTTTTTTAAATACTATTCTTGGTTTGAAACTTTAATTCTGGGCATACATTTGGTGCCCAGATGGTGCAGACTCGCACAGAAGCCCATCACGCTGTCAGGGCAGGCAGACACATATGTAAATATTTTGCCTTTTTCCCCTATAATATTTGGCTTTGTCTAATCTAATTGCTATCAAAGGCAGAATGTGAAGAATGCTTAAGAGAAGCAAACAATTAAGACCTCCAATGTTTGTACTGCACTGACTTTGGAAGATGTTAGCGGACTGGGATGTAACAATTTTGCCTGTTTTCCTTTTTTTTTTTTTTTCCCCCACACTGAATTGATGGGGTATGATCTAGTTCCTACTAAGTACTATTTTACAAGCTGAAGCAGAAACTTGTATTTCCAGAGGCATCAAAACATTTAATCCCTTGGAGCTGTAGGTATAGGGCTCTTGGCGCTGCCTTTTCAGTTCAGGTTGACAGTAAGTGTTCTCTACCTGCCTCTTGGTATATCACTTTCTCATTCTTATTTATATAGTTCATTGCTTCATTTAATTTATTCTATTGAGTGCATCTCTTAATGTATTTTTAATATATAAAAGCATTCCCAACATAGTTGCTTCTCTGGCCAGTGGTAGCTAGTACCAAACAGTGTGGCCAATCACATTAAGGATGCCTGCTTATTTATTAAAGACCTGATCCAAAGTACCTTAGTATTAATGGAAAAATGACTTTCATAAGCTTTGAATGTGATCCTGACTGCTTAGTGAGCATCTAACATGGCCAGTGTTAGTGAGGATGCTGGCAAAAGGGATGTAGGAAACCTTACTGTCTTTGCACCAATGGAAGAAAGGTAGCACTCCTCAGGTTTCTGATCAGGTGTAAAACTTTGCTAGCATGAGATTAGTGGAAAGCCTTTGTCTATGCCAAACTGATTCCTTTAAAGGACATTGACTACAGAGATGCCAGGAGATTGGAATTTTTAGGCAGAATTATTGCAGTGGAAGGAAAGTGACTATGAAAAGAGAATGTAATGAAGTGAACAGAAAAACAGAGTAGCAGCATGTGATGCCTTTTTCATAGGATGTAGATGAAGTCCTGCCTACAAGGCAAAAATGTTGCCAATTCTAGGCATTCATGTTGCAGGCTGAGGTGTTTTGTTCAGGGATGCCAAAAGAGCCTGCTATGAAAGTGTCTGGGTACCTTAGAGACATGCCATAACCTGTCATGCATGCTTCTGTTTAACTTGCTTCTCTGTGGCACGGCAGGAGGTCTAGAAAATGATTCTTTATAAATATAAATTGTGTCTGCTGTCCTGTGTTTTTCATTACTGAAGGAAAGATCAAAGATGTGTGTTCTGTGTACCTCCTGGAGTGTGGGCGCTGAGATGCATCACTACAGGGCAAAATAGGATGTGAATTTACCACTTCTGTGAGGTATATGCTGGTATGCATGCTGTTAGCTCATAGTCCAGGCAAGAAATGAAAGAAGGGGTGACTTACCATATGTATATCTTGTGGTAGCAGATACTTGGGCAGATATTGTGGAGCCTTTAATGTATCATAAGTTTGTATGAATTTACTGCACATGTAGTTTGTGTCTGTGGGTCATAGACAGCATTGACTGTCACAGTGGGTTGACAGAAGGGATTGTTTTGCTCTCAGCCTGTTTCTGGTTGTTAAACCTGTCTGGTTTAAAGTTGGGGAATACATTCTGCCTTGGTTTAATAGCACTTTCTCCTCTCTTGCTTTTTACCCTTCGCAGGAGCAATTGAGCGGTGCACGTACATCAAGTACCACTACTCCTCAGCGACCATTCCCAAGAACCTCACCTACAACATCACCAAGACAATCCGCCAGGATGAGTGGCATGCCTTGCGTAAGTGTTGCTGGCTTTCTTCTCCTTTGCCCTCACGTGCAGCCTAAGGGAAGTACCCACTAATAGGTGAGAACAGAGGCTTTGGTAGGCAGGCCGCTTACAGCCCTCTTATACCGTTAGTCTTTGTAGCAGATGGACTGATTTACTCTTAGGACCTATGCTTTGGTGCATTTTCACTATTGACTAGAAAGTCTGACAAGGCATGAGAACATGGTGGTGGGGAAGAAGCATTTATATGCACAGATCAGTTTTGAGTTAAATACAAAAACGAACAACAAAATCAATGCCCTATTTCTTAATTCAATAGAATTCGCTGTATTTGAGTGTATTCTCAAGCAGTTCACACTGCTGCTGAGATTCCTGCTTTCAACAGAATTCATTGGGGGCTTTTACTGTAGTGTGTTGTCCTGCCTGCGGCTCCGGAGTAAGAGTGGCATCACTCTCCTTTGAAGATCTAGAAAGAGATGCTGCCCCCTTTAAGGCACAGGGAAGTAGCTTAGCCCTTAGTGATAACTCTAGCTGGTGGTCACCAGCTAGTAGCATTTGCTGAAACAACAAGATCTGACAGGGATGGAGCTGGCTTGATATATGGCTGGCCTTTGAGCTTTTTTTCTCCTTGTGATCTTGGAGCTGGAAAAAGGTTTTCACTAGGAAAATGGAAGAGGTGAGATTTCACAAGGAAAGATGCCACTGCAAGTTCTGTTTGTTACTACACAGTCATGGGGACTGTCAGATGTTTTAAAGTCTTCTGTCTCCATATAAGCAATTAACAGCTCTTCAAAGTTGGCAGGAGTTGAGAGATGCTGATTCTGATGCAAAATCTTGAAAGGCAGTAGTGAGAAACTACTGCCCAAACTGTTCATGAGAAACAAGAAAGATCTGTTTCCAGGGCTTGTGGCACACATTCCACTCTTGCTTTGTGACTGTTGCTTTGAAGGGTCTTTTTAAGTTTGGGAGGAGAAGGTGTAATGATGTAGTTGGCATCCTGAATTGGTGAGATCTGGATTGAGACTTGGTCATTGGTGATTGTAGGCCTGCCTAGTCAAACCTGCTAAAGTATTAAGGAAGTTCTAGAGGATCTTACTAAAGCGAGAGAACTTTTTGATTATTATTTCTGAAATGTGCTTAAGGGTGTGTGGATAAATATTTGTCAGGTCAAAATTAAAGCATGTAAAAGGAATACTAAGCTTGCAGAAAGCTTATCTCCTGTTAGGATTCATAGGGCAGGAGAAAATCTTTGGCTTATTCTGTTGGTTGTATATCTGTGCTTTGGATCTTATCTTCCCCACTGCTATGAGCAATGTCAACTTTCCTGTACCCATCCTCTGGAAATCTTACTAATTAATGTAGGAATTATTGTCTTAAATTCATCTTTATCTCAGCAATGAGTCAGCTAAAGAGTTATTCTGAGGCTGGGTTTGTATTTTCTTACAACTTAATATGGCCTGGCATATTGGCAATTACATTTAGTCCCTTGGTGTGTGCATCCCTCCCTATAAGCGCCAAGTTTGTGGGAGAGTGTGGTGAAGCAGTGGCTGACGGGAGCCTTCAGCAGTGCATTCAGCAGTCTCTGAAGTGGCAGTCTAGACACACTGAGCTCATACATTTACATATCTGATTTGGTCTGAGGTGCTTTCAGGGTGAGGCTGTTTATTTCCTCCCTGGGGAAAGTACACTGGGCATGTGGGTGTGCATGCATATTTCTGACCCAGACTTTCTTGCTATCTCATGAGTCAGAGGAGTAGGTAGATGTAGATAGAAATGAAGTGTGAATCTGACTATCTCTATAAAGACAGAGAAGGAGACACAGTTTGCTGAAGTGCTCTTTTTTTATTATTGTTCTCCTAGAGCAGGTAGGTGCAGTGATAAGTGCCTGATATATATGGAGTTGGCCACTGGATGATCTGGGGGCTGCTGCATTTGAGAAAAAAATGAATCTGTATGGCTATTTCTGGTGTAGAGTTAAAGGTACTCATGGCTTGCTGTTTTCCTGTAAAACCTCTCAGCTCTGAAAGACGAGGATAATAGCAATCTTTTCAAATTAGTGTTTTGGTTGAAGATGATGTTCTCACTTTAGAAAGCCTTTGGAATAGAGTAGCCATGGGGTGGGATATGACTCTAAGTCCCTTCAAGACAGTCTCTATAATTTTAGTTTCTATCTTAACAGCAGGCATGTTTCTGTATTCTCAGACTAGTTTCATCCACTGCTAGTCTTGAGGCAGAACAGTGTTTCCAAGTCAACAAAGCTGTTGTTTTCCTCTCAACAATTTCCTGTTTAGGATTTCCCTTTCACCAAGCGTTACACAACACCATAAAGAGCCAGGCCCGGGCCTCCTGTCCTGCCATGGGGAATTTCCCAGATCTGTAGTGCGGGAAGGAAACCCCCTGTGTCTTGATGAAAATCTGACAAAATAGCATCTTGGCAAATTTCAGAAGGACAGGCAAGGTCCAACTGGAGTGTCCGGTCACACTACTGTAGAAAACACTTGAGGCTGCCCACGCTCTGAAACACTTACACTTCAGCTGAAGCCACTGCTGCCCTTTGACATCTCCTTATTGTAGTGGCAGTTGCTTTGCTTCCCTGGTGCAGGGAAGCAAACCGTGTGGGACAGGGAAGGCGCGTTACTGCCTCGCTGGTGATCTGGGAGGAGTAGAGGAGGGAGGACTCCAGCAGCATGCGCTTTTTCCAGACTGATAGGCAGGATGGATGCTCCAGCGTTTTCTTCCCAACTGCAGGAGTGGGTGAGGGGCAATTAATTTGAGGCTGAGGGACCCCCTGGCACCAGGCAGCTCAGGAAGGAGATGATCCTCTAGCTATGCAGTCGACTGTGCTTGAACAACCTAGGGGAGCGGCTGGACCCAAAGAAATGGTTGGAGCAGACTTGATCATTTTTGATTTTTATCTTTTTTCATTCTGTTTGACATTTTCAAGATGGACCTTTTGCTCCAAATTGATTGCCTATGGCAGTGAGAGCCAGAGAAATAAGACTTCACTTGCCTGCAATCACTTCCTCTCGACTATCTCCGGTTAAATAGAGATGGAGGGAAGGATGACTGTAGTATTGCTAGCTGCGCCCTGTCAGGAGATAAATGTTCATCTAATTAGATGAAATGAGTGGCTATATGAGCAGGGAGGGGAAGGGAAAGGAGAAGGGACAAAATGCTGTGTCCAACAACTTCTAGCACGAGTAACTGTCTCTTCATGGAAGATACCAGCATAATGATATGCGTGAGTCACTCTGAGTCTACTTACCCTGTCATGTTTCGGCCCCAGCCTTGTGCTCAGTAACCAGGTCCAGAGTTCTGACTTCTGAAAAACTTTGGCACATCGCTAATGTTTTTTTTAGAAACAGAAATATATATATATATTTAATAAAAAATTCTAAACAGCTATTTGCATGTGCTGTACCTGTAGGTTCACTGTCAGTGTGCCACAGGGTTTTGTTGGCAAAACATGAGGAAATCATCAGGGGGTTGATATGTGGAATATGGATCCAGCATTAGGAAGGGCAAGACATTTTCAGATGCTGGGGTGAGCACTCCAGTTAAATGCTTCTGCTGTAAGAAAATTTTCCCTAAAAAGGAAGTTATGTTAGATTTCTCTCTTTATACCAGACAATGGCTTCCTGCAGTTGGTGTTTTGTGGTAAAGTATGTGAAAGGCTGTGGTTGCTTCAAAAAGCCATGGTCTCACCAAAACAACACGGGAGGGTAGTCTGTTCAGTCTGGCCTCTTCCAGGTACTAGCTGTATTGCTCTTCAGGGCCACTTTGAGGAGCTGAACATTTAAAGCCTCCATTGTATCTAGCCTGCTGCTTTGCTCCTTGCAGCAAAACCCAACATCTTTTGGGTTTATGATGTTTTAAGCAGAAAATTTTTAGAATTTTTAGAAATGCAGGAGGGCCATTCCATTTGTTTACAAACAGGCTATTAGACACCCTAGGCTCTGTCTGCAGCTTTTGAGAATTAGCTGTTCTGTGAAGAATACCCACAGTATGGAATGTAGATACATAGGGGGATTTATAAGTGCACTGAAGCCAGCTATGTACATTTCATTGTCTTGCTGGGAGTGTTGGGGGTAGAAGCTTATTTGGGCAAGTAAAACAGTGAAGAGAAGGGAGGAAGATGAAAAGAGGGATTATGGAACTTTTTTTCAAAGCAAATTTAGCTTTTTTTCTGTTAACTTCTGTTGTTGAGACCTTATGTGTCCACATTCATTTTTATCATTGAACATATTTATATTTACTGTGGGACTTCTGTGCATCCATTCCTTGAAAAGCATTTTGACAAAAACAAATTTGCAGATACTACAGGACTCTGCTTTAGCCTGTTGCAGATGAAGAGCTGCCCTGAGCCTCAGGTTGGGCTGATGCCTGTGGGTCCCTCAGTAATCTACCTCCCTGATGCTTTTTTTGCAAGTAAAAGGGGAAAGAAGGCTTCTCTGGGATCTTCCCCTGTCCAAGAGAGGTGAAGAAAGTATTCTGGTGTTAAAAGCCTGGAAAGGAGCAAGATGCTGATATGTACTCTTGAAGGAGGAGGTCTTTTTTGCTTGTGGAGAACAAATCAACTGCCTCTTCCCTTTCTCCTCCTGCATTGGTAGCTGAAGCAGGACTCATGCTGCATGATGTTTAGAGCCTTTGCCTGCCAGAGCTCTGTGACTTGTGCTGTATCACATGGAAGTCTCCAGATCAGAAGAGATGAAAAATTCTTCCTCCCCAAAAACTTCTATTTTGCTGACTCACAAAGCCTATCACGCAGGTAGATATGTCTTTAAACCTTCTATTTTTCTTTCCTCCCTGTATATTACAAATCTGAATTTATTATTAAACTTGGACACAAAAGAGAATCTCCTTTTTGCATTTATTCTCCTCCACCTTGCCACTGCCATCTAGGCTTCTGTCCTCCTCGGTGATGGGTGTGGAGCTGCTTTGTGTCCAGGAACATGGAGTGTGTGTTGCATTTGGGCAAAAAGCGATTGGAATTGCTGTGGAAACTGATCTCTTTCTGTGCAGCTTGGATGGAAATTCAGTAGCCTGCTTTAAAGAAAACTGTTTTGCAAATAGGTAGCTGATGCTTCTTGATAAATGTTCAGAGTTTTCTGGATTTTGGAAACACTTCTTGTCTGACACTGTGCTATACTTCTTTTCCTGTCTCCTGCCTCCTGCTTTTCCTATGGAATCACAGGTTGTTGGCTTTGAATATAGAACATTGACATGGTGAGCTATATTGTCAAGAGCGGAGGAACCATGATGCTTTGATGTGTTGATTGGAATGATAATATTGTCTTGTCTATTGAAAATTACAATAATTTTGTGTTTGTGGTGCTCTGAAAGCAATTTGCATGGAAAATGAATTGCAAAATCAAGTAATAGCCCGGCAAACTCTGACAGGAAATGGAAGATTTGTACAAGATGTGGAAAGTGATAATGTTTTAATTTATATAGCATCTTTTATGCTGAAATCTCTATGGATTTTATCAGCCTTAATGGTCCAAACTTTGCAGTGCTCTTCGAGATTGAAGCATTTATTATCACTAGGCTGCTTCTTCATTTAGGCCTACAAAGCATTCAACTACCTGCTTATAACCACTAAAGCTACTGGGGGAATTGGTAGAAACTCCTTTTTGGAGTTCAGCTATGGTACTGATAGAAATGTTAGCAACCATTACTTTGGAGCTGGCAGAGTAATAATGTTTTCCTTTCTATTTTTACGGGTCTCCCAAGCCATCTCAGTTCATGGAACAAGATGCTGAGATTTGCACACAAGCTCAGATTGTAGCTTGACAATGCATTAGTAACACCAGTAGGCTCATGGGCTTGATGCTGTCTGCTTTTGTAAGTAACAATAAATATTTCATTCTTGTATCTGTGTTAATGCTGACCCAAGAGAATTTTTGCCTTTTTTCCCCTCTTCTGGGTACTACTGAAAGCAACGTTTGAAGTAGTCAGCATCCCACTTTCCTTACTCCTTCCTTCTACTGTCTCTCTCAATATTCCCTTGAGCCTCCTTCCATTCCTGTTTTCCTCTATAAGAAGAGCTGCTTCATTTTTAATTGGCTACCTTGACCCCCCAGATGGAGGTACACCCTGAAGTGTGACACTCTCCTGCTGATCAGTGCCATTTGGCTGACAATATGATGTCATCCCTTAGTGCATGGGTTATTAAAGCAGACGGAGCAGCCGTCCTGGAGGTTAGTCAGGCAGCAGGTGCTCACATGCCTGGAGGTCTAGCGTTGTTAGATCTCTGTAACATTCATTGTTCCCATAGCTAGTGACCAGGTGGTAGTGACAGATCTTCTCATTCCCTCCCCCCTGCATCTCTTCTGTAGGATTTTCTTCATATCCTGCTTATTTCAAGCTAAGTTGTATAAACAATTTTTGGCATCAAAATCTAAGACTTGTTTTGAAATCGGTAAAGGATTTTATTGCCTTCTGCTAGACTTCATCTTAGGATCTGTTGACATGGCAGTGACCTTAGTACCTACGCTAGTGAATAGCTTTCCCAGCTGCATGCTCTCTTTTCTTAGAGAAGTGGGGAAGAATGAAAGGAGGTCAGTAGACCTCCTAGTCTTAAGTTGAGAGGGATATTTGAGTGGGAAATACAGCCAGGATTTGGGAAGGAAGGAGACAAGAACAGGGGAGGCGATGAAACTGGATCTGATCTTGTGAGTTGGTGAGCTAGACAGACTATGATGATGAAACATTTGAGGAGTATGGACTGGGATGATGGACAGGAACAGGTTAGATGGGAAGGAGCACACATGGCCAACCTCTCTGCCACTGCCAATGAATATCTGAAGTGTGTGGGTAGAACTGGAGGTCTTATCCTGCTCCTTCAGCTGTATTCTGCCCCCATTTAATGATCTTTTCGATGTTTATTTTTTTTTATTGCTTTACTGTGTTGTTGCTGGCCTTTTTGCACAATATGCCACTCCCCATCCAAATAGAATTCTAACTTCCTCATGGGTTTTCTATGACATTTGTCATTGTGTTGAAACGATGCACAGATATTAAATATATTCATCTTCACAATATCCTTCTGAGGTGTGGCATAATTTCCATTTTAGGTCTGGGAATTGATATTCAGTGGGATTTTTGGTGTCCAATTTGAGATGACTATGATTTGGGTTTTACAGTACTTAGCATTAAATAGCCTTTTGCATGTTCAAAGAACAGCTCCCATTGACTTTCACAGCTGCTAAGTGCTGCATGCTTTGTAAATCATACTTCAGATGGTCACCCAACTCAAGCTGGACTCAGAAAATGAGGAAAACATGGTTATGGACTTCTGAAGAGATTTCTTAGAATTGGCCTATCATCACCAAAGACTTCCATGGTTAAATGTAGAGGAAAGCGCTTGTGTGAGAGGGAGGAGGAGCTGTGTGTCAGCTGGCTGTCAATCTCAGCTGCTACAGCTTTTAGCTAGTCTCAGCTGCTACACCTTTTGTGAGAGGGTTGCACAGGTTCTCACCTTTCACACCAACCTTCTCAAAAGAATCCATATTCTCACATCTAATTTTGTCATGCATGACTACAGCCTTCATAATCTTTTGATTTTTTTTGTTTACTTTTGTTTTTTGTTATATTTGAAGGCAGGATTGTATTCATCTTGGCTTGTCAAGCTTTTTAATTCTCTCATTGTGGGAAGAAAGAAGGCATGATTTTGTTTATAGTTGAACAGAGTCTTAGGGCATTTAGGGAGCTGTCTGAGGACCAGCCCTCCTCAACTCCCCCAGCCTTTCCTTTTTTTTTTTTTTGTAAGCATATTAGGTGTCTTTCCTGTTGTGGTGTGGAGATGTTGACAGATAAAACATACCATCACTAATCACTTCTAGTCATTCAGCCAGTTAAAGTATAGCTTTATTAATATGCATGCGATGTGCTCTCCCTTTTCCTTCTCCCTCTCTTGAGAGGGATGGAGGAGAGATGGGTGTTTTTCCTGTGTCTCTTGACTAATCAAGAATGATGCCTTGTGCATTCTTAGGGTGAGAACACAGGGAAGAACAAACAGGATGATCTGATAGGTCTTTTCTATCTCTGACTTCCATAATTTTTGATTTATATTCCAATTTAATGCCTAGTTTATGATTTATACCCTTGTTTGTTTATATCCCTGTCTGATGCCCCTCCCCACACTGTTAGCAAGATGAAAGCCATCCAGTTAAATATTTCAAGGTGATTACATGCTACATACCACACACGGGTTACTAATGAGAAGTACGTACTTCCTTGCTTCGGTGCAAGAAAGACCTAAGTGGAACATTTTGGGAATGAGATTATCGTGATTTGTTCAGAAAGCCATGCACCAGCCACAAGGGAACATCACAGCAGCCAGCATGAGATAGATGCCAACAAATGTTGACTCAAACAGCCTGGCTTTGACCCTAACAAAAGCTTCAGGCTGAAACATGTAGATGTGTTTTTATGTTGATAGCTACTAGGCAGCAGTTGCCATTTTAATTAATGTTTGGTAGTGATGCTTGTTATACATTGAAATACACAATAAACGCAAGCCTTGTGCACTGCGACATCTTCCTGCTTTGAAAAGGTCTAAAATGTGTGAATATTAATATGTGGAAAGTGTGATGCAGCTTTACATGCTTGGATTCTTCTTATAGTGTTAGCTGAGCCCTGATAATTTTCCTCATGTAACCGCTCTTACCTGGGAGCCACGTTGTCAGAGCTGAACATAGTTCTGGCCCAGGAAGACTGGATGAAACTGTGAGGGAACTGTCTTGGGGCCCATCCCAAGACTCCTTAATTGGCTGGGTGAATCACAGTTTAGCTGTTCAAATTATTCCCTGCCCACCTCTGGAACTGATTGTGCCGTTGGCAAGGGAATAGAAAATCAGGAATATGAATCAACTGTAGGTATCTCCTGTGGGACTTCAGAGTTCAGTATCTCAAATCTCATTTGACTGCCCTGGATGTAGGTTATTCTTAATGGAGCTTGAGCCTGTGTGTCCCTCTGCATCACTAGAATTATGACAGCTAATCTGAGTCTCTCTATCATCAGAATTGATGGATATCTTTATCATAAATGTGTAATCTTTATCATCTCTGCTTCCATCTACTTTGTCTCTGTCTAGGTTGCCCTTTGTGTTCCTGTTTATCTTCTTAATTTCCCAAACTTGATTCTCACCCAGATATTCTGAGAGAAAGGAATCAATGGAAGAATATCACTTACTGACATAAGAGGGACTTCTCTGCTATACATAACTAAGGCTGTAAATAATTCAATAGGGTCCCCATCTTCTCTTTCCTCCCATAAGGTTGGGTTTATTAAAATTTTATGGGAGGGGACAGGGAGGTGGCTGAATTACTGTTTTTTCATCTGATACAATCTTTAGCAATGCATTAGCTCTTTATTAGCTCTTCTTCACTCATCATCATAAGGATGTACTAAATCAATCTTCCATGTGGAATCTGTTCTGTATTAAGTTACATCATGCTCAAATATGCAATTGTACTACCATTTCTTAACTCTCTCAGCCAATTGTGTTGCCATGGCAGGGGGGAAATATCAACTGCCAATGCATTGTTTAATCTTTCCTGCAATATTGGGAGAAAGTGAGTAGTGGCATGAGTCCAAATACACAAAGATACAAATCAGAAGGGAGAAATAGGCTGGGGACTAAGAGTTTGGCTCTGTTTTATATTTATACCAGAATAATAATTCTACTGGAACAAGAATAGACATTCTGAGATAAAAATATGAAATCTGCATCTGGGTATAAAATACTCCATGGAATTTTCAGAAAAAGAACTCTTTGAGATTTTAGATATTTTGATATTTAGGTCATAAATCAGTAAAAATGAACAAATTCCAGAACTGCATGTGTTTCTGGGGTTAATGCTGCTGATAGCTGGTGGAGAGCACGTTCTGTCCCAGCATCTTAAAACACTTTGACAATGTGTTTCACTCAGTACCCTTCTGACAAAGAGGGTGCAGAGAGAGGAACGCAGCCCAAGTACACCCATTTTATATGCAGAAAAAGAGATACAGAGAAGTTAATTGACCTGCCAAATGTCATGCAGAGAATGAGTGGGAGAGCCAGAAACAGAACTCTGGTCTTTGGACTCCCACCGCTGTAAGTGCTAGACAATGCTGTCTCCTGTAGTGCCAGAGATTATGCAGCATATCTTCTAGAAAATACTATTGCAAAATCCTTTGTCAAAGATAACATTTTTTTCTAAAGATATTAAGGAAAAAATGTGCAAGCAAAGGGTTACTGGCCAAAACCCAGAATCCATTACCTACATTAGTGGTGATTTTCTCCTAGAAATAATGGCCAAAACTTCAAAGACTCATAGAGAACTAAGTTATACAAAGTGGGGGTTCTTCTACAGCCTTCTGAAAACAAGATTTTATAAGATGTCTGTGGGTGAGCATCTAAAATCAATCATTTCAAAAATTATCTCCCTTACAATGTGTATAGGTGCTGATGGATTTTCTACCACATATGAATTAGACTCTAAACCAGTGTCCTCACTGATTGTCATGACAACTGATTCTCCGAGCAAGAATAACATACTTGTACTCAGTTACCTGCAAGGAATCTGCACTGTCATTTTATTTGAAAAGTAATCAAATGAGTACATTTTGAGAAATAATACTTATCAGGCCTATTATATAGCCATAAAATTGGGAAAAGAAAAGCACATAGTGGAAAACTGAAGGAACATAATTTCAAAATGGTCATCTTGATACAGCCTAGGGAGCACGAAGGCATTAGAGAACCTGTCCTGGACAGCAAGTCCTTCCTAGCCAGCAGACTTGCCACAGCCAGCTCTGCATGTACTCCAGAGCAGCAAGGGTAAGGAACTAATTAAGTGATGGTCCTAGTCCTGCATCTTCATTACTAGCTGTGAACTGTCCACTGCTGGTATATGTTAGAGCTACCCTTGATTTACTCTAACCTGTTTTGAGCTGGTCTTTGGCTCATTTCAGGGATATCTGCATCTCCCACTGAGTTCAACATATTGGGACCTACATGCTGGCTATTTTTGATGTATTTTGTCATTTATGTCTTTGTATGAAAGCAGAATTTTTATTCCCTAAACAGCCCTTATTTCCTATGCTTAACCCTCCACTGCAGCACAAGCCCTCTGTACTGACTTCACAATTTGAAGTGGAAAAGTCTGGCATCACTTCTGAGAAGGACCAGATGAATTTTCATCAGAAAGGAGATGGATGGATTTTTTTTTAAGAAGGAAAAATTTTGTCTGTAACATGGAACAGGGACTGAGAAATGCAAAAGTTACTTGATGTACAATAGGGTTACTTCTCAGAATTGTCCTCCCAAGGTTTTCTGGGAGGCATCAGTGGCTCTGTAGAGAGCTAAAGTGACATCTCTGTTAGGTGAAGCTCTTTAATGGTGCAAGGATAGCGCAGGTGCTCTGAATATCTGTGTGACATCTGTGCAAACAGGTTAAATTACCTTTTCTCTCTCTCCTGCTCCTAGTTCATAGGATTCTGTGATTAATAGTTCTGGCCTTGGCTTTCCATGGGAAGGAATTCCCTATGCAAGTAGGAGAACAGAATTTCAGAGGTAATGGATCCCTGTCTCACTGTAGTCAAATGACACAAAGTGTAATAACTCAGTCCTGCTTTTTATCACTTTTAGGGGAGACTAGGTATTTCACTGACCAGAAAAGAGAAAATTTACTATCACCTTACTGGTTTTATGAGGAATTTCTTGTGATGCTTTTCTCACAGCATAGGACAGTTGATCCATTGCTGTATCAAGACAATGCTAAGATGACATCTTTAGCTTCTAGAGCAGAGGTTTGGGAGTTAGCATGTTAAGAAAAATCACATGTGGAGCAGGAGAAATATTCAGAAGAGGGTACAGTGGATGCCCTGGCAGGGTCCAAGACCTACCATAATGGTTGGAAGGTCACAAACCTGGTGGTACAGCCCCCAGGAAAGAAATACATCAATTGAAGGAGATCCACTTGGGGGAGAGGGAGAAGGGACAAGGGGAGCTAATCTGCAGATGGTAATTGCCAGTAAGAATTGTACAAAGTTGGCAGAAGGAGCTTCAGTCAAAGACAACGTAGGTAGGATGCTGATCTGGCCCAGGTTATCAGTAGAAGGCTCTGGCACAGCAGTCTTGCTGGGGTGGGGAGGAACTGGTTTGGGGCAGAATGCCAACTGTGTTGTGACAGCTGCATTCCTCATTTTCTGATGTTGATAGGGAAGGATGTCTTGTGGGTGACTCTTTGGTGGTATGGCTGGCAGCTGGAGGAATATTGCTGCTTTCCAAGTCTTTCAGTCCTGTACTGTAAGCAAGAGCAGAAAAAAATAACACTCCCAGCCATAGAAATAAGAATCCTGCAGCCTTGGGAAGAGAGCAGTAAGTGAAAAGAGGAACTCTGTATATGACTGTGATGTTTTGGAGGATGCAATGGGATAAGATTTTAGTGGCATCTTAAGAATATGAATAAGGAAACTAGTGATGTATGTATGTACCTGGGAAGAATCAAAGAGAGAACAGAGAATCATGGAAAAAGCTGCTGGGGGAAAATCAAAATGTGATACCTAGATGCTTTTTGATGTAGAGAGAACCCCTCTCCTCTGTTTATTGTGTATCAGTACAGATGCATTAGATTCATGTGGATATCAAACAAATTCCTGACACTGCTGGCACCGCTGAGACAATAACCAGAAGCTATTGCCTCTGTCACTTCCCTCTTGCAGTGAAGTCGAATAGAGAACGAGGCTGGCATGCGTTTGCCAGCACTCACTCATTACTTTTCTTTAATTTACTTTTCAGTCTGTGTGTGTCAAGCTCTTGGCACAACCCCGATAAGTGACGGAAAAGGTTGAGCAAACAAAGCGAGCCTTTCTATGGATCAATGAAGATCAATCTCTTCATTTTGACAGAACTGCAAGACAAAAACAGCAATTAAAAGTACTTTTGATGCCAATGGTTAGTGGACAGCTCCCAAAACCGGGGCACATGTAGGGGACTTCTTGCTGGAGATTTGTTTGTACCAACCTCATCAGCGGGGTGATGTTAGCACAGGCACTGGCGTCATGCAAAGGGTAGTTGTGCCTCGAGGCAAATGCATGAGGATCCTGGCTAGGCTATTTCACTAGGGCTGTTTGTTGTTTTGCTACGGTCTGCTGCACTGCCATACGGGTTAGGGTGTATGTCTGCCATACATCGTGGCATCTGGGGCAACGTTTTAGGGAGGCACGAAGAGGATGCAACTAGACTTTTGTGCTAGTCAGCATTTGGCACTCTGATTTGTACCAGAGCATGAGGGGATCGCACATCTGATGCATGGATTGCTATAGAAGTCTGGAAATGGGGCAATTTGCTGTTGTATTATGCWGTCATCTGGGTGGGCCACAGCTCTATGAGTGCACCATACCCTAAAAGAACCTTACATATGAGGCACAGCTTCAAGGCAACAAGAACAAGACTGCATGCGAGGTTTGCAGGGCTGTTTCACGCCTGTGTGCAAGTGCTGTGTGCTGGAAGATTTCCTTGCTTTTGTATCCAAGTATCAAAACATAAGTCTTAGTGAACTGATTTTTAGTAGTGTGCCGATGCACAGTAATGACAGGAAAGTAGTTATCCTGATGGGTTCACTGACTGCTTAGCACACCAAGTTATAAAGACCCACAGTTGTAGGCACTAGTCTATTGAGCTGCTGCATAAACCTATCTATATATGAATGCCTGGGAAATATAGCAGGTGGCACATGAGAGTAAGCAGCCTCCTGGGAATATTACTGCTAGGAAATATCAATAACAGGTGCTTGACTCTTTTTCTTTTCATGGARGAGTGAGAAACTGCTCTTCAGTTGCCCTGAATTCAATGTGGTATTTTGTTTCTTTAGCTACAAAGCTGGTATCATCAATAAGCGTAAATGAGACTCGACTGGATGTGACYGTTCTGGTGGGCCTCTGGTGTGAATGAACAGACACTAGGAGCAGAACACTGGCTCCTGCAATAAGATGAGTTTGCTCTTTACTAAAAACAAACAAAAAAGTGTTGCTTGTGAAAGCAAGAGACTTGACAGCACTGGCTAAAACCAGGTGTACTGCAGGCAAATACTGGGCGGTTTTCCCAGTTACAGCCCCACCAGTGTGCTTAATGTCTGCGTACAAACTGTTGTTCTAGCAATAGCTGGTCCCTTGTTGGTGTGGTGCAATCCCTTGTCTCTAGTCAGCTTTGCCACTAGATCTCAAGCCTTCCCCTGTGGTACTGCCCTGCTTTTTCTAAAACACAGTGCAACCCTGGCTGCTGACATGTGCCTGTGTTTCCAAGAGCTACCAGGTGCGTTAGGACTGCATTGGTTCGGTGTTACGTGCTAGTGGAGGATGTCAGACCTAGCAAACTAGTGTCCATTTGTAAGATACAAGTTCAACTTGTGGCCCCAATCTTTAGGATTGACTCTAGTCAACCACTAGTTTGAGGCAAAAAGCAGCTGTGATGCATTTGTGCTTAAAACCCTATAGTTCTGTAGGAGGCGTTGTGGTCACCGGCGCCGAAGTGTAGTAACAGGGCCCCACAGGAACGGCCCCAAGAACCGGTTGCACCAGTGGACTTTGCATGCAAGAGCCATCTGGCGGGACCAGTCAGCTTTCACTCAGCTGTGACGCACCAGGTATGGAGTTGGCATAGGGTCAGCGACTTCAGCTTCCTGTAGCCCAGACTTGCCTGAGGAGAGGCTGCCGGTGCTGTGGTGGTGCAGAGGGGCTGGCTGACTGGCCTCCAGCCTCTAGAAATGAGAGACGGAGGCCTCGGAGCCAGCGGTGTTTAAGTCCCTGCATCTCTAGTCATGCTCCTCTGCATGTTGTCTTGGGGGTTTACCATGTAGAAACCAGTGCCAGGAAGAGGTGGTTGTGCTGAATGGAGGAAGGGAAGAAAAGGGCTGTGAAAAGGGAGGTCTAGGGGCATACGGAGCAACATTACATGGAAGCCACAGGAGGTGGCAAATTCTCACTGTTGCACGAAGCAYGCCAAAATTTTCAGCATCTCGGGGCAAATTGACAAGCCCCAAGCTGCCAGGCCCGCCTTTGCTGGCGTGGCTGTCCTGCTCTGCCACGGCCGCGCCGCATTGATTGCTTCTCCTCCCTCTTCAGGGAAATGGCGAAGGCTGGGCTGGGGGAAAGGCGCCAGCAAGCAAACAGAATAGAGAAAATTTGATGTTGAATGTATTCATCACCCTCTATTCTAGGGTCAGTTGCTGTTGTTTTATATATATTTAATGGAATGTTATTTTTAGGCTTCCAAATCCATATATGGAAATTATTTTCAAGTGTTCCAGCTTTCATCCTGTATTAAAAAAAACTCATCTTGATAGCACATTTACTGCATTATTTTTGTGATTTCTTTTGTCCTTTCTTCCTCCTTCTTCAAAAGTATTATTCTCTTTTGGCTGATGTTACTGGAGAGGCAACAAAAAAGAACTATTTAATGTTTTAACTTGTTGCTTTAGTGCTCTGTTGTGGAGTCACGGGGGAAGTGCTGGTGGCTTAAGAAGAAGCTTAGCAGGCAGCCCACCCACTTCCTTGTGATTTCCCTTCAAAGAAGGGCCCGACAAAGAGGAGTTGTTCTGCTGCGGATTCACCGTGTTCAAAGCGAGTGCCCTACAGATACAACTGTGTGATTAATCCTCAGAACTGGCAYGCAAAGCTTACGCTGTGCCAGTGCTGCTAATGTTAATGGGAGTCAGGCAGCTTACTCCCAGTACGCTGCTTTAAGCAGTAATAACTTACCCGGAGAAGTTTTGAGGTAAAAGAAAGGGTAGTTGCTTACTAATCGTTTTGTAAATCCTGTTGGCTATGGTGGTGGCGCTGCTTTCCATCCCCTTGTAAATCATGACATTTTGGTGGGCTTGCTGGGCCTTGAAATGAGAGACAGGATGGTTGTTTTTCCATGTGCATGAACACCACTGTGCCAAGAGCAGGTGCATATACTGCAATTCCAGGCTATATTTATGAAGAAGAGACRAAAACCTGATATGCATGTTTTACACCCTCTGTTGCACAGGCAAAATCAGTGGCTGTTGAAAAATACACGACCTTTAGGCAATAATCTGAAAGCATCCTGAGGAAACTGCCCTCTTAGCTCTGACAGAAAGCAAACCTGTATCTGGAGCATGGTTTTGACCTCAGAGATTTTTATTTATAAAACCACATGCTTTTTCAGAAGGGAAATTGAAATGAGGTTTTCTAGGATGCCTGACACAAAGCATCCTTTAAGGGGCCCAGTGGTCAGCGGGAGAGGGCTCAGTACGCTCAGCAGTGTGGGTGAGGGTGTCAGCCCCTGGCTCTTGGTATCTTGGCTATGCTTCCTTGTATAGGAACGTGCCTGGCAAAAGGGTCCCTCTGGCAGATTTCACTGCATTTGTTATTTCCGTTATAGTTAGACCTGAGAATTCATAGTGAAGATCAACAGATGAGGGGACTTTGGCCAAATAGAAACCAACTCAGAAAAAGCTGTGCTCAAAATTTTGCTGCAATATTGGGTATCTTTTGTTGTGTTATAGTGCTCCARAGCCAGGAAAATTATAATAGCAGTTACCATCGTGTTGGTTTCTAAAAGCACTTAGGTAACTTAGGACCCCAAACGACCTAAAAATCACTGAAGCTAATCTGGAAAATGGCATACTTAGTTTCCAGAGTGGAAGAACCAGCATAAAAATGAATGGATGCAAACTATCTTGGTTGATGCTGCTGCAAATTGGTTTTGGGAGAGCTGTGACAAATGGTAGCTGAAGTCTCAGGAACTTCTGAATGTTAAGTTTCTCTTTTGAGATTTCTAGCCACAATCACTGCTGTGTCTGTAGCTAATATTATAAAACATGAAATTGCTTCGGGAATGGTCCTTCTTGAAATAATGATCTCGCAGCACTATCTTGCTTGAGTAGCAGTGTGGGGAGAGGGTCATTCTCCAGCTAGACTTCTTTTCCCCTCCCACCTTCCAATAAATATTATGAATTATATTGTCTTCACCTTTCCCATTGTTCTTTCTTCCCAAATACATTATATTCTTTCTCACTTGAAAATACCCAGTAATCCGTAAGCATATCCTTGTTGTTTCTGTTTATAACCAAAGGATGGCTTTCCCAGTTGATTTCTTATTTTGCCTCATGTTTTTAATAGCTGTGGGGGGCTGGTGGCAGTTATCCCTTGAGAGAATTTTTAGTTGTTTAAAGAGTGGGATCTCTGAGATGTGTGGGTTCATTTCTCTGCCTTCTAGCTCTGGTGGTGGCTGAAGAGAAGAGATTGAGGTTTCTTTGGTCTGTGAGAGGTGACTTCTCAGCAGGACGAATGGGAGGAGAGCTCCAGGTTGATTACCAGTATTCGTGCCTTTTAACTGCAGGCTGGAGCTGGGCAGACAACATTCAGCTACAGGCACATCATCCCCTCGTTTGCTTGCTGTGGTATCTCAGAGGGATGCGATGTGAGCCCTGAGTGGGAGGCGGAGGGCGTGGAAGCAACATCCCCTGGCAGCAGCTCCTGCTGGAGCRCCACGACCGCGATCTTGACTCTGAGTGTAGAAGGGCCAGCGAACAGAGATCATGAATACTTTGAACTGGGCTGTGGGACATGCTTCTGTCCCTTTTCTCAATTTTTAGCCCTGAAACATAACCTTTTCCAGACTAGCGTGATTCCAGGCATAGGCCTGTTCGAGAATTTTGTTACCAACCCTCACTGATAGCTCCAAATGGAACAGAGTTTCACTGTAGGCAAAGTCTTGTTTATTTGGTCAACGTAGGCTTTACCATCCTGCTGAATTTACATGTGTGTTTTCAGGCCCAGGTTGGATGTATGACAGTATTGCCATTAAGGCACTCATTATTGTATAAAAAGGTAGTTCTTAAATTCCCTTATGTGGGGGAGAATGTTAGTGAAATCTGGTATAATTCAGAATTTTATGATGATGATGACCTTATTTTCAGAGCTCCCAATAGACTAAACACAGTAAAAAAAAAAAAAAAAAAGCCCACAGTAAAAAAAACTCCACTTGTCCTTCAGGTGAAGACTGAAGATTAGAATTACACAAAATAGAGTGTATACAGAATGAGTTGATTTTGGAGTTCATATGTCTAGAAGAGAACTGTACTCATATGCTGTCCCTTTCTCTCCTCCACTGTAGCTTAAGCTAGGACTGAGAGTTTGTTTTTTTCCATTATTGGCTTCTAACCCATAGCAATTAAAGAAACAAACAGCTTCCTTCATAAAATGCAGATAACTCCGTAATAGGATTTAGAAGTTACCAAGGAAAAGTCACAACAACCAGACAGTAAAATCCTTCTTTAAACAGTCATTCTGAATCCATCCTATAAATAGTCAATGGGGCTATTAAATTCTCATACAGCTTTCCTTCAGCCGTGTTCCTGTGCTTGCTTTAGCTTCAGCCTAATATCTCCAATGCTCGGGTATCTCTGTGTGTGTGTGTGTATATATATATATATGTATATATATATATGTATATTTTATTGAACATGATGTTCTGAGAGAGACTCAGTTATGAAATTGCTGCTGGAAAGGTAGTAAATAATAAGTCAGTTCTTGCAAATGCTATATTTTATGTGAATGAAGCATCTCCGTGCACCTGATCTTTGCTCCTTCTTTTTTCCTTATGTCATCTTTCCATATCCGTAGGGTCTGTAGGAGGACGGACTAGTGCCTTGCCAGGAAGGAAAGCCCTGCTGTCCACAGGCTGGGGCTCTTCCCAGAAGGTGCTAACAGCTCGCGTGCCAGCGTCAGCCCTGGGGCATCCCCACGAGGCAGCGAGCGCTTCATGGTGGTGGCCGTGGCCTCTGCTTGCTTTCCGCTCGAGCTCCTGAGCTAACTCAATGCAGCTCGTTTTTCACCAGTTTAATTGCAAGGCAAATTTGTGAGCAGGGTATTATGCTGCATGTTCGTTCTCACCCGGGATGGCTCAGGCCTTTCCCGTGCTCCTTCGCGGGCTTTGACCRCACGGCGCTGGCTGTAGAGCAGCTGAAAGTCCAGCGCTGCAGTGTCATGACACCCTATGAAGCGGACAGTAAAGCCAGGCATGACTGGAATTTGAATATCTTGCAAATTATTTCTTGGGCAGGAAAATTTGTCCAAGTTCATGAACCTCTATTGTAAAGGCGTATTAACTGTAGGGAGAGCTTTTGATGCATGCTTCCCCCAGGTCCAACAATATGGTTATCTACAAGATTAATTTCATCTTTTTAGTGTTTTGATGTCATTTCCTTAGTTTTGTACTAGTTTTACTACAAGGGTACCTTGGCTACATTCTACTTACAAAAGAAAATAATAACTAGCTAGTTATTATTCTAGTTGGATCACTTACAGAATAAAATTCAGACACAGCTGTCATACAGTTCTAATATCTGAGGAATATCAGCATTATGAACTGAATGTTATTAGCATATTTATTAACAGCAGTGTGCAGACAATTCATTCTTTATGTGCTTACACCTCTGTTTTGATGTAGTTAATATTGAAAAGATCTTGTATTTTTCAGATTATGTTAAAAATATTGATGACCAAGATTGAGTTAGCATGCTGTTGCTGTGCGTGGTGTATCACCTTGCACTCCCTTAGGGCCAAATTTAAGATTTTATTTCTTTAATATCCTTTAAATATGTGGCAAGGCAGATATTCTCAGCTAGTATTGATTATTGCTGTTGATTCTTGCAAATTTCAAAGGTGCTACATTAAATGATGTAAAATGTAAATCTTAACTTGTAAATGCTGATATCAGCAAATCATTTTTCACCTTCATATTTTCAATAACACAAATATACTCCCTAGTACAAAACAAATGACATGCACTGTGCTTTATAAATCTGTGTCACGAGCAAATTGTTTTCATAATTGTTGTGGGTTTTATTCAATGCTAGAATTAAGACATAATGGCACAAGCTATGCAAATACCTGTGATTCCAGCTGTGACTTCTCACCAGCAACTGAGACTACTTCAGGCAGTAGCAGAACCAAACTAATGAGTAAATGTGCTGATTTAGCACATCTTTGGGAAGCCCTCGGTAGCAGAGAGCTGATGGATCTCTGGTCAGAAAAAGCTGTGTTTCCCATGGATTCTCTGGGGTTGCACTGCTCTCCTCTGGGGTTGCACCCCGCTCTCTCCAAATAGTCTTGATGTGTTTGGTTAGTGGTGCTGCCCAGGATGCAGTGCCACTCACTTATTGATCAAGAGTATCTTAATGACATGRTTCAATAAATGCTGCATTGGGATCTTGGCAGGGAAGCCTTTGCAGCATGAACACAGCTTTCAAGGAAGCTTCTGCTTCCTGAGTTATTGTTCTCCTCTGTGGAGAAGCAGAGCAAGCCACATCGTGCCTAATCAAAAGGGTACAAGAGAGAAGTTTCTGTGGCTGATCTAATTTCCATGATAATTATTTCCTATCTCTACCATCTTAAATGGCTCTTTTATACCAGAAGGGAAAAAGGAGGGGGGGGGATGCTCCCCACTTGGTTAGACAGAATGTAGACCCTCCAGTCATAAAGACTATGTCTGTCCCAGAGATTTCACTCATGGAAGATGGTGAGGAGGAAGGATGTGTCAGAGTTGGCAGGATTTTGAGGGCCATTCTCAGTGCTCCACTGAGCTCATGTAMAAGTTATAATTTTATGCTACTAAAGTTTATTTTGGATTTAAAAAGCGTGTTAGGTCTCATTTTCTAACCACTYATTTTATTTGTGGTCATATTAGATGAGACTCAGCCTTGAAGAAAGCAGGTGCAATAGAAGCTAGTTGGCCCATTTCATACAATATCACATCTGCCCAGGGAACCAGAGTCATGGTGTGGATAGAAGGAAAGAGATGGGGCAGTATATGTATGCATTTGAGACTGTTAGCTACAGCCCTGCAGGGAACAGTCAGAAGTTTTCTTGGCTGGTTCATTATCCTGGAGGAGAAGAATTGATATTTACTAGACTTTGCACTGGGGAGCTCCTTAGCTAATTGCTGTTAACTTAATTATTGGACTTTTTGTTAACTCTTTCATAACTGAAGACAATTTCTTTTTAGATTAAAAAATATCTATGAAGAATTAATGAGTGTAGGAAGCAATAGCTCTTAGGCAGGAAATGCCCAAAGGAATAACTTGTATAAAAGGGGCTCCTTCAGGACAYTTGGTTTAAACAGATTTCTTGCACACTATCAAAAGTATTTTATTTTGAATTAGTGGAATGATTGGAGACAAATTTAGAAGTATAGCTCCTTATCCATAGAGAGCAGTTGAAGTCCAGTAGTGGAAGGGTTGGAAAATTCTGAAGAACAGTCTAGCTGAGGCCATTTCTAGTCAATCATGGCAGAAATTTTTAGGTCCAGTCTCAGTGGTTCTGGGCGCAGAGTGGTATTACCCCTGTCCCAGTGACAAAAGCACTAGAGTATCTGATTAAACTCTTCACTCTCCAGTGAGAAGTACCACAGTTCCCTGTAGTATAATGTCCTTTAAGCCCTTAAGCCTCTGCCACCCCCAGTATAAGGGTTCTGCCAGCAGGACTCTGTAGCAAGACCCAGGCTTTACAGTTTTAGTCCTTGGTGCTGTGCTCATCACGGTAGTGTTGCTGGCATTTTGCTGCTCAAGCTACAACTCCRTGCTCTAGCTTTTCCCTCCATGTGATGCGATGGCCTGAATTGAAATGTAGCTACTGTAGCACTGAAAAACTGAGATWGTCAATGCAACTGGATAGCCTGTGAATTTGATCGTATCTGTGATTTTCACGGCATTTACGCTGGCGCCTTGCACGTTTTCACTACGCCTTCGCAAGGATTAGATGTGTGCCTTAACGCTGGTTACACCGATGCTGTTAGGGGGATTGCAGCACCACGGAGCTGCTCGCCCTGGCCTCTGCGGAGAGCGCCGAGCGGTCTCGTCTCGTCTCTGTGAGCCCCCAACCGTTTCACGCAACTACTGACGCAGCTGGCACCTCGYGGCAGTCGCGGAAGGGAGGCCAGGAGCTGAATTAATCAT
Organism: Rhea americana; assembly: GCF_003343005.1. Taxonomy (NCBI): domain Eukaryota; kingdom Metazoa; phylum Chordata; class Aves; order Rheiformes; family Rheidae; genus Rhea; species Rhea americana. Next base: position 316,366 of record NW_028186967.1, on the reverse strand, counting down.
GAGACCGTGCTGGTCTCAGCCCGTCAGGTAATCTCCCTCCCGGTCGCAGYGGAGGCGCCTGCCTTCTCATTTTAACTGTGCTTGGAAGCTGTCGCTCCCCGAGCTGTTTCTGCGGTGTGCGTAAACTGGGGRCTTCAGTATGGCAAATTTTCACCTGCGCTAAACTTCACAAACAGCAGTCGCTTGACAGCGTTATTCAGCATCATCCTGTTCTTTTTGCAGGTGTTTATAGCGCTGGGAAGAGCTTATCCTCGTTCTGCTGGCTCGTGGAAGGAAGCGACTCTGCTGCCTTCAAATAAAAGCAGCGRAAGGGATTAGGGGATGAGATGACTTTGCTTGGGAAAGGAAGCCCTGAAGCTGGTTCTGACTGAAGAGGGTTCTTGAGCCTCCCCCTGAAGTGCAGAGGACAGCCTTGAGCTGAGCTGCACTTAACTTGTTTTTGAGTATTTTTCTAATAGAAGCAGATTCCAGGAGGGGAGACTGAGTTTTGATTACATAGTTGGTGTTTCAGAGCAGGACAGGAAATATAACTGGTTATTAAAAAAAAATAGTGCCATCTGAGTGCAACTTCAGTAGGCTGGAATAGGGGTATGTGAAGGCTGGTATGCGAGAGTGAGAATTTTTCAGATACTCTGCTTTTTAATCCTCTTAAAATTTGATTGATTAGTGCGAACAGGTTTGAGCATGTGTATGTCACRTATATTGGAGCTGGCCTACGAGTGCTCATATGCAGGATCCTGAAACGGCTGTACTCGTTGAGGCTTTTAAAATAATGGGCAGTCAGTAGTATCGAAAGAACTACTTCAAAGCTGAAAAGAGTCATGATATGAAGGCATCAGCCATCTTTTCATTTGTCTGCAACTAGAAAGCATGTCATCTGTTTGAAAGCTTTTGGCATGTGTTTGGATTAACACCACTAAAAAGATATGCTCAAAAAATCAGCAAAAATGTTATAGGCCTGGTTCAGGTCTACTTAGTGTGATCTGTTCTTTGGCCTCTTGCAATAAGGTGTGAGATCCTTCTGGCATTTTGCCAGCTGCAGAGGGCTGCTGCTCTGCAGTCCCTACATYGCTCCCTGCACATTTGCTGAGGCCAGGACTGCCCTACAGGAGGTATAAAACTCACTGCGTTTTCAGTACTCTGCAGATGAGAATTGCGTTTTTGTGACTGACATGATCCCTCTAGAGAAGTACTTCCATTTTTGACTCATGCACTTTGGTGGGGGATACCAGTTTCCGGTATGCCATTACTCTCCTTTTAATTTCTTTATTACCAGTAGATTTTCTTTTTTTCCCCTCTTTCTCTCTCTTCTTTTTTTTAATCAAATAGGCTTTTTTTAAACACAGAGCTGAATTCCTTCCCACTGTGACTTTAATACTTCCCGCAGTGATTTCACAGCCAAATCTAATTTACTGTTGTTGAACACCAGTACTTACTTACAAAAGACACCCAGAGAAAGAGTGAGCGAGTGCAGAAATACTAGATTAGCAGGGTGGTATTTTCATGTTGAACTGGATGTGTTTTGAGAACCAGTGGAAGTGAATGCCGTAGTGCTTGTCTYTGTGGTCCACTGCAGACTCACAGTGAAACCGCTTGGAAGATGTTAGCTAGTGCTTGGAGGTTCTTGTGGAGGAACCTGCCTCCTGGAGACCACAGTATTTCCACTACTTTTTAAAGATGCGCACACCAGAAAGAACAGCAAGGTGATTTCTTGTTTTGTAYGTACACCTGCTCTGTAGAGAAGGAAGAAATAACTCGCTGAGCAACTCTAGGCAGGTTCAGAATTAAATATGAGGAGTGGAAGACTGGTAGGTTGCATGACTTCCAAGGGTGTTTTGAGCCTCAAGGTCATTAATGAGGCCATTCATTAGTGGGAAGCTTTTACAACGTGGTGCCTCTTTAAAGACTTGATGCGTGAGCCGACTTTCTGTCGTGAGATGTCCACGGTGCAGTTAAATAGAGCAAATACTCTTAGCAGTTGAGCACAGAAAACTGACATGACTGCCTCTGAACAAACTACAGTACATTCTTGGCTGGGATGCGTGTGTGGGCAGGTGTTTGCTTCAATGACTATTTTTGACCTATTTTGTGAATAAATAGGATATATGCCTCTAGAGCTTTCAATCTGGCATCTTTCAGTAGCACTACATTAACAAGGAGAGGAAAACAATTATTAATAAAGATGCTTGAAGAGAAAAATTCTTCTGCCACAGCTTTTGAAATGGCGTATTTAAGTTGGTTCTGTGTGAAATGCACCTCTAAGATTACCTTTATTTCTGTAAACAACACCTTTTTATTCATAAAAGTCTGATATCAGGTTTTTGTTTCCTGGGTTCCACGTAGGTAGTTTAGCAATGAGATGTTGGATCAAAGAACCTTAAAGGGACTCTGTAGACAGAAAAATGTCTGTAGAAGAGTATCAGTGCTCCCTACCTGTTCTGTTTTTCCTATTGAATTTACTTAGGATATCATCTAATTGCAAAAATAGTTAAAACAAACCTTTGTTCTGAAATACAAGGCAAATTTTTCTGACTTATACAGAAAAAGAGGCAGAGTAGAATTACCACACAAAGGTTAGCTGATAGTTTCTTTGATGTGCAAGGCAGAATGCCGTTCAGTTTATTCATTTTTATGTATTAGCACAGTGGAACAAACCTTGTTTGCATTAATAAAGCAAGAGGGTATTATCACGTCACGTATGAGAAGAAACATGAACGGGAGCCCCTTGTTTAAATGGAACAAGTAATGCATGCTCTGAGTATGATTAATAAGAGTGATTGGAGAACTCTTCTTTCATTAGAAACTCTGACAGAATATTAATACTCATGTTTCCAGAGGAGAATGTTGGTGCGTCCCAGCAATTCTTTTGTAGTGTTCAGGTAAAAACTTTTCTGGGTCTTCATCTTTTATAACTACAAACTACCAAAATCTCGCAAATTGCAGACAAATGCTGAAAAGTCTTTAGATTCTATTTCTCCAACAAAAACTGTTTTTTCAAGGAAAGTGAGTGCTTTCCACATCGCTTTTTGTCAGAAATCTAATTATCTATTTAAAAAGATGTTTCAACAGAAATTTTTTGACAATCTCTGAGTAATGTAGAGTTAAAAGGCTCCCATTTTAAAACATAATCATTTTTTTTTGACAGTACTTCCCAGCAAGCCGTAGTGGCAAGTATAAACAATCAGATGCTCCGCAGAACTAACAGTGGTTGCGTGTACTTTGTTTAGGATAAAAAGAAGTTAACCTTTTTCTGGGATTTGGTTTTCAGGTGGTCGAGTTGATACAGTGTCAGCCTGAATCTAAGGTTGCATTCCTACTGCGTGACAGGGTACGGTGCAGGACCGGCCGGGCAAGATTGACGCTGTGTGTTTGAGGTGGTACAGCGCGGCGAAAAGCCCAGCGGGCACATCAGCTTGTCTGGAGGTGGTGCAGGTGCCTCCATGTGGCAAGGTGCCTGCACTAGTGAGCCCACCGGCCCTCAGATTCACGTGTCCTGCTGCCTTTCCTGCCTCTGCATGAGGCCCCCGCAGCAGCTCTGTTTYTAGGTTWAATGTGGAGCCTTAGCTTGAGTTTYTTCGTGTATRGGATAGATTTATGCTTAAATCTTCTCCAGTTTGGCTGTATCTAGATTACAAGGTATCAGGCCTGTCGTAGCMCTTTGATCCCTCTTCTAGGTCACTTTCTTCCCTTTTCCCAGGAGATATAGCAAGCCATTCCTCCCACTAAGCTTCCCTACACGCAAGCTAATAGGATGCTATTAATGTCACCTTCTTCCCTAGAGAATTAGGTGGAATTGATGGTGTGGGAACCAGGGACTCCTGCCTTCTCATCCTAGCACTGACACTGCTCTTCCAGTCACTCTTACTAGCTYGGTTACTGTCTCTGACTGTTTTTTGCCTTAGAATTGTAATGATAACACTTCCCTAAGTGACAGGCTGGAGGCGAGGAGTAGTTGCGAGGATTAGTTACCTAAGGGCTATAGTGTGCCAAACATTATTAATAATGCAAAGCAAGAAATGTTCTGAAACAGAAACAAAATTCTTCCTTTTTGCTTCAAAGGAGAGATTTTCCAGAACACTCTGAAGATCCTGCTTTCTGGTGAGGTGGATTAGCTGATGTCTTGTGGCATTAAAGTAGTACATGAAATAGTGAGAGAGTGGCAGGCCTCAAAGTTTCCCACGTCCTGGGTCACTCTGCAATGTTCAGCACATTAGTGAGTGAGAGTAGATGACTTCTGCCCGTGAGATGCACCTGCCAAAGGCTTCCCAAGTTGCTTTCTTAATTTAGTCTGTCAAGGTTTTGCTCAAATAATTACTTACATCTATCTTTTCTAATATAGTCTCTCCTGGCAGTGAAAGTGTAAGAGAGGAAAAGACCTGTCTTTCTGTGTCTGTGTAGGGTGAGCAGAGATAAGAAGAGGGAAGGACAGCAAAGGACAGAAGAAGCCAGTGAATATGGGGAGTGAGATAGGGAAGGAGAGAACAAAAAAGAGAAGAAAAGACAGAGATTCAGTGGCACAAGCTAAAAATAATCAGCAAAGGGAGTGAAAAATGGTTGTGAAGGATGGGAATGTCAAAGTGCAGGAGAAGGCAAGGGAGAGTGAAAGTCGGGGAATAAAAAGAAGCAGCAAGAAAGAAAATGAGTTTATTATCTCTCTTTTATCTGACAGTATTGAAAGTGATGTAAATTTTGCCTGATGGAGAATCAGCAATTACCCTGCTCCGTGCCATCTTCTGCTTAAAATGTGCTAAAGTGAATTTGATCTCTGATCCAAGAAGGACTGCTCTCTGCTCTATCATCATTTGTGTCCTCCTGGAAACAGTTTCATGTGCTGCTTTGCTGGTTCTCCACTGTCCGAACTGTGCTCCTAGCATTCCTGTTGTCTTGACACCATATAATGCCTAGAGGAGAGATTTAAACTATTCAAATAGCCTCTCCCGTGCCAAAAGGAGGCAACATGGCAAGTGTTGGAAACACTCCTAGGAAGCACCTGTGAGTGGGTTTACTTGATTAATAGATTTTATTTGTTAATAAACTCCGAAGACCTACATGCTGCACATCACATCTGTGTTTACATAACATCTGGGAGGCATAAAGGTTTGGGTTCATGTCCTCAAACCACTTCCTTCAACAACAAAACCTGTGGAGGCTTGGGGGATTTCTATGGACAAAATTTCATTTTATATTGATGCTCTACTGCAGTCCCACTCCCCATCACACTCGTTAACGCTCTCGGCAAGTGGTAACATACACTTGCACGTCCCTGCTGTAGGTGTTGCAGTCATCTGCAGTCCTTGGGTTTGCTGGAGTTTTAAATAGGCAGTATGGTGCCAGGGACTGAGTCTAGCTCTCACAGAAGTCACTTGTAAATTGGAAGGGTGCAGCACAAGCTTCAGCCAGGAGGAAGCACACTGGCAGTGACTTTGTACCCTGACACGAACTAGGGGAGCCCCAGCGGCTTCTCTAGGGCTACTGAATCCCTTATGTCCCAGAAGCTGCTTCCACTGCTGTTCCTTGTATCCCCAGCATGTTTCTTATCCCAGAACCAGAAGGGGTCGGTTGCTTTGCCAATCTACTGATCTTGCACGGGGGTGTCAGCCTCTAGCTCCTCCATTTCTCCTGCGTGGCATCTTGCCTGGGGCTGTCAGCCTCTAGCTCCTCCATTTCTCCTGCGTGGCATSTTGCMYGGGGMTGTCAGCCTCTAGCTCCTCCATTTCTCCTGCGTGGCATCTTGCACGGGGVTGTCAGCCTCTAGCTCCTCCATTTCTCCTGCGTGGCATCTTGCACGGGGGTGTCAGCCTCTAGCTCCTCCATTTCTCCTGCGTGGCATCTTGCACGGGGGTGTCAGCCTCTAGCTCCTCCATTTCTCCTGCGTGGCACTAGCTCACTAGTGCAGCAATCTTGAAAGAACCAAAATGAAAGTGTCCATTTAATCCCAGTGGTGAATTGCTAGCATGCTTTTTGGTCTCATTTCTTGTCTGCATTTAAATAATACGCAGTGATGGTTAGAGCGGGACGTTTCTGCCTGACGTTCTGAGGATGGCTTGACAGCAGAGTGCAGCTGGGGTGAAAAGCTCTGAAGATGGACTTTGTGGGCACGGGTGAGGTCTTGGCCCCTTTAAATGTAAAGAAGGCTCTAAAGCATCTGTATAACCTTAAGTGTGGAATAGCCAATATAAAGCAGAGGCAGACTTATGGCACTAAAACTGAGATTTTGCTTTGGCTTTTATTGTTAGTATTTTACAATTTCTCATATTTGTGACCTTTCATGAGGGATGTAAATAAAATGTCATCCCTAAGTGTTTTCACCCTTTGCCGTTATGCTGTGGGATCAACATGGGGCAGGCACACACTATGCGAGTGTCATTTAAAGGCTTTTCCGCAGCCCGTTGTTTCCAATAGGTGTTAAATTAACCTGGCTTTAGTGCATTATTGAAACATCTGCACAGTGTTGGATAATGCCTTCTTTACTGAGGGAAATGTTTTTTTTTTGTTTTGTTTCATTTTTTTTTCAGTTAGCAGATGTGCCCTCTGCTAGTTTTAGAGCTGGAAAAAATGACAGAGGGTAGGTCCTACACAAACAGAGAAAATCACTCTTTCAACATTTCTTGGTAGCAGCTGTGGGTTAGATATATATGGATGTCCCCTCACAGATGCAGAGGTGATATTAAACTGAAAATTCATGTCAATTAAACATGCATGTCAACTGGCTTCTGTTCAGCATTTTTTTTTTTGAGTTTATTCCAGCATCTTAAAAAGAAAATTTGACACAATTCTATTCTATTAGGCTGATATTTTTGTATTTCCTCTCCTACCATAAACATGTTTTACTTTTCCTTCAGAATTACTCACGTGGCCCCAAACGGTCAACATCTTGTCATAAAGACAAAGTGGCTTTAGATGTAACAATATTACATGGTGAAAGTCAGATAACTTGCAGCCATGCAGAGCTCAAGACAGAGCTTTGTGCCACTGGAAAGGGAAGTCACCCACTTTCCTCAGTAGGACAAACTCTTTCCTAAAGCTTTCAGAAGGTTCCGAGACAAGAGTTTGTAAGATATTTTTAGATATGGGAGAGCTATTCTAAGTCCTTTTTGCAGTTTTAATGGCTCCCTCCGAGCCCTCTGTGGTTGAGCTTGTTGTAACTAAGGCACCTGGTGTTACAAACTGAAAAAAATATGAATAACATGGTCCTCGCAGCACTTTAAAAAGCTCTTTGAATTATTTCAAAAGACTTTTCTATAACATATGTAGCTTATAGAGAATATATGCTAGTATAAAGTTTTGGAAGTAGGCTATGAAGTCTAATTAATATAGAATAGAGATGCTGAGCAGTTCCTGGTTTTGTCACTTAGGAAGTGGTGCGATGTGCATATCCATAGCACTCTGTCTCCTATCCTCTCCTTCCTACTTTTTTACCATCTCCTTAGTGGTACAAAATTTTGGGGGTATCTATACTGTGAACTGATCCTCTAAATAACAGCCTGGGGAAGAAAAAGGATTATTTTTCAGCTGAATCAGTCTTCCAGTCTAGTTTATCACTGGTGCTGCAACCCAGGCAGTATGCAATAGGGGCAGTGGTGTAGGAGCAGGAGGAAGTGGCTTTGGGGTGTCAGGGCAGGGTTGAGTATGCATCTGGACCTCTGAAATTGTACTTAACGCTGCCTTGTTTGCATGCGCTTTTTCAGTGGGGTACGTGATCCTGGTGAGCAAGGGAGAAGGTATGAAGACCTTTACAGGAGTGTTACAGTTCTAAGTTAAATGAAATTTTGAACTCAKTATGGAACCACTTTCATAAACTATCAGTTTCAGTTTCAGTAAACTATCACATTTTCTTTCATCCCTACTGGGCCAGAAGGACACAAAAATATTCAGTTTAGCCTTCTGTGCACCCTCTGCCAGACAGACAATAAATTCATTTAATCTTCTCCTTGAGGCTATGTCTGTTGCACACTTTCCTTTGTGCCTATTAAATATGTAGGGACATATTTACTTGAGGTGTTTTCCAGTCCATATCTTTCAACCTTCACAAGGGGCAAAGCCACAAAGCCTGCTTGGGGAAAGGCACTGCAGTCAGTTTGGTATCCTGTCCTTCATATTTGCAACGAACAGAAGGCTGGTTAAGGTTGCGGAAGAGCAATGCTGCCCTGTAGGTCAYGAGCATGTCCAGGTCCTCGGTGGCTAGCTTGTGGACATTTTGTCTCTGTGCCTGAACCATGTCTGGGACAAACTGCTGACAAACCTGTGGATATTCCATATTGTCTATTCTCTCTGGAGAGTTATCTGAACTGTTTTGCTCTGATGAAAGGCACTGAAATAAGCTTAACCTAACTTAATATCATGATGATGTTCTCATTGTTCATCTTTGAAATAATTCTCTGTGTGTGTGATGTATGTGTATGCATATATATTTGTTAATATAGCATATATATACGCTAATATAGATTGAGGGGCAAGACGTGTAATGAAAGATCGGATTCAGTGGCATACATCCAGTTGAAGGTTTAGTTTACCATTGCCCTCTATAGATTTCAGGCTGTTCCTGGGAATTTAAAGAGCCCTGGGCCTGATTTAGGCACCATCTAAGGCATCTATACTTTCTGGCAAATTTTTCTCTATCCTCACTTTCCCTTTGGTGATTTTTATAGCTTTCAATAAGAAAGAGAATAACTGTAATGAAAGTCATTACAGCTTTCCGTTCTCCTGCCTCTGGCTGCAAACCAGATGAGACTCTGAGGCTGTATGGATTTCTTTGCTAACCTGCTGATGGTTGCTTGTACCCATGAGGTATGTGAGGCCTTGCATGTCTATCCCAATATAAAATTGAGGGAAACATTGTGCTTGAAGCTTATTGTATGTGAGATCTGGTGTAAGATTTTTTTTTTTTTTAGTTTGGTAGATTCAAGACCACATGGAGCCCCTCAGGTAATGCATAGGGGTGTCTGTGCTTTTGCCTGCATCATGGCCATTTTGTCAAACACGCTTCCTCAYCAATTTTCAGATTCTCGCTCTCTGTCTGTATGCCATAGCTGTAGAGGGGACAAAAACAACTCAAGAACTACTTTAAAGGATTGTCCAAAGTAAATTTAAAGTGTTCATATAGGATCTTTTTTTTTTTTTTCCCCCCGACTATATGCTGGAGCAACCATTATTTCATATTTGTTACATTTTTTTCAAACATTTTTTTTGAGACAGTTACTTGCATAGATCTTGACTGATCACTGTTTTACTAGCACATGGATTTTTATGAGAGAGATTGAAACAATATGTGTATGAATGTATTAAGGAAAATAGAGTTAGGAGTGCAGAATACGTATGAGGAGGTGAAGAGACAAGCAGTGTCTCTTTTGTAGGGTAAAGTGAGCTCACTCTGCCAAGACAAATAGGAGCAATTTTATAAAGAAAGAAAAAAAAAAAAAAAAAAAAAAAAAAAAAAAAAGAAAGCATCTGCCTAGAAAAGACTATGTGTAGATATATGCAAGAGAAGGGTGAAGCTGGAGGAAATGGGTGGTAATAATTTGTGATCTTTGTCCTTGTGTGGAGAATTAGTAGCCTGGTCCCAGATAACTAAATCAAACTGAGCTTGCTTTCCAGGCTTTGCTRTCTACCCTCACTGATCACATAACTTCAGTTAATATTACCTTCACTCCTTCATGTGGAGGTCTGTCAATCCACCAGAGGAATGTGGGTACAAGGTTTGATGCGAGCGAGGTGGGCAGATTTATTGTTCTGAAAGCAGAACTGGGCAACTTATAGCTAGTAAAAACCTGTGATTCTATCACCTTGGGTATAGCAGTAAGCTCCATTTGCTCGTTGTGAGATCCAGAATTCAAGTTTTTGTATTGAGGTCAAATGGTGTCTCTAGGGCCATGTTAATTTTGGGTTTAGTATCATCTAGTAGCTTAAAGCAACAGAGCATGACCAATGCATATGCACAARCCTGGTTCCTTTACACCCATTCCTCTAACCTTGCTCTTGAGGGGGCATAAATAATTCTAGCAAATCTTTGGGATCACTATTGAATCTTAAAAATACCTTTTATTGAATGAAATTTAATCAGAAGTATAAGACAGCTTCCTTATGCTTTTGCATAGCTACGTTCCTACATACTTGTGAGATATTTGTGTGAGATCTTTGTTCCTTGTTTGCTGTTGGTTTATATTAACTCTCTGCTAGATCTTTAGAAGTTGGATAAGGAAGATGCTGATCTGAAAACCTTTGTGTGTGTCTCTACAGAACGAGTGCATTTCTAGGGCTTTGAGTTTTRCACCTGTTTCTGCACTGTTAGCGATGAGCAGAGCATGACTTTGAATGCAGTGCCATACTGCAGTACAAAATTGGTTGTACTATAGATGGGCAGAGGTGAGCAGCGAGCTGAGCCTTGCTTTTCGTTTGGGATAATACAGCCTGCTTCATGCCGTCTGATTTTTCCACCTTCCTGCTGTTGCCTGAATTATTGTCATTGGTGTTGGCCTGTTTGGCATCTCTGCATGATGTGGAAGGCTGTGGAGCTTGGGTGGTGTAAGGTGGCCCATGCCTGGTGAGCTGTTTTAGCAGTAGAGGTGGGATCTTTCTGAGACCAGCTGTCTCCCCAGCCTGACAYTGCTGCTCATGGCAGAGATTAGCGTTGTCTTACTGCTTACTCACATTGGCATTTTGTTTACAGTATTTTGTTTTACTGCTTAGACCCTCAGCATAAATGCAGCATAGTGAGTTCCATTTTGATCTCTGCTTAKTAAATTTCAGGTTGGCTTTTTTACCTAGGATGAGTCATGTAAAAACACCACGAGATGGCACTGTGCTAGCTTGCTACAGGCAGTGGCAAAGATCCTCTTCTGGAGGGAAAAATCAGTGCATTTCAGTCCCTACACAGTAGAGGTGCTAGGCCTTCCCACCCCTCAGGCCCCACAGCACTTCTGAGTATTTCTGCATATTTCAAGTGAAAGACCATCTTTGTGTTTCCCCTGGAAGCTAGTGATAAATCTGCTCCCTAGCAGGGTTATTCTCCTGGGATGCATGTAGAAGAGAAGGGAGAGCTTGAAGAGAGGAATTAGGAGRTGGAGAAGACTGCTCTATGCCAGGCTACCACCCCATGCTGGCTGGAGGGGAGGTTCTCCATTCCCCTGGCACTCTCGGTCTTCCAAGGCTCTCGCAGTATGCAGACCATGTCCTCCGGACAGATGTTTTCTCTGCAGTCCTCTTTTAAGGGGCTTTGTGCKCTTCCTTTCCTCTGCATGCTTTTGGCCCTTAACAGCCTGACACAACCCGACTTTGGCTGTTCCCTTTTTTCTTGCCCTTTTCAGATTGGYGTCTTTAATAGCTCCCAGCCTCGTCCCCTGTCTCTCCCAACTTCTTGAATGCTTCTGGTGCTGACTGATTTCACTTCACGTTCCCTTAGCAGCAGCCATTTCAAGGTGTCTCGGGGCTGCCCCGAGCTGCATTCTCTTATTAGATAGCACCGGGCTTCAGCGCCTGTCTGATTCACAGGCCAAGCTGAGTTGCCTAGTGGAGCAAACTGGGGGCACGTGCCCGTTGCTGAAAGCAGCTTTGGAGCACCACCAGGATAACAGCAAAGCAGGGAGATGACCAAGCAGTGCCTGTCTGCTGTGCCACGCGTATGCCCTGCCATGCCATCTGTTAGCATTGCCAAGGGCTAATCTGTTAGGTTTCYAGGCCATCTAATGGTATGATTGTATTAGTTCAGGGAAATATAAGTCACTTGATTTTTGATAGAGGTCAACTGATTTGTTGCAGTTCTGAAGCAARTTTAAAGCAGAGAACTGTCTTCTGGCTTCCCAGGGAACAAAAAGTCAAGTTTAGGCTCCCTACTCCTTTGAGAGGTTAGCAGGATTTTCTTCATTTCATACACACAAAAGCTGAAGTGCAAAAGTTAGATAATTTGCTCAGAGACATCCAGGAAACCTTAGCCCTTTAAGGGATATATCACCTATTWAAAAAAAAAAATGCCCTGCATGCACTCTGCAGCTATGTTTATTAGTAAATGCACTGATGTAGGGAGTAGGACCTACCATATTCATGCTCTYAGTTAAGCAGATAACTCCTCTTTTCAATTCTGTCTTCTTGCTCTTTTTCTTCTCTCTGTGATGTCTTCCATTCTCCCATCTCTTTATAGTTCTTTTATCTTTCCATACTTGCCCTATGTCATCTTTCTCTTTTCCCTCTTTGGTTTCTTTCCCCTTCTCCATTAGGCATCTACTTCTCTCCCTCCTGCAGATGGTTGTTCCTGTGCCATGAGCAATGGGAGAAACTCCCAGGCTGGCTCATTTTTCAAGCAGCTGCTTTCTCTCGTTCTCCAACACCCTTTTCCCCATTTTGGGAATAGTAGCACAGAGAGAAGTTCAGTGGAAGGTAGCTGATAGGTCTCAAGCTGCATCATTCACGTACAAGACGGAAGCCAGTGGGGAACAGGTTGCTGAAAAAGAGAAGTTACAGATGTCATTTTTCGTTGCTGATTTTCGCTTCCAAAAGGAAGAGAAGGAAAGGTATTAAATTTCTTCTTCTTCTTCATTTAGAATCTCTTTGCTCACTATATATGTGTGTGTGTGTGTGTGTATACATACATATATATATATATTTGTATATAAACTGGTTCTCTGTACCTGAGTTTGTGTTGCACTAGTAGTTGCCCTGACCACTGACTCCCCCTAAGCCTGTGCTCTTGTTTTCCATGTTGTGATTTTTAACTGACGGCACCCTGCTTCCCTTCAGGAGCTGCTGGAGTGTTTCTCTTGGTCTTTGTTAGCTGAACCTTAAAAACCATAGGAGACCTTTCTCCTTTTCAATAAAGTCAATTGCAGAAAGGCAGATGAGCCAAGTGAAAAAGGAGTGAGAGGGATTTTTCTGGCTTAGAAATTGGATGTGGACACTCATGAGCATGTACCTTCCAGACCTGCTGAGATCCCTCTACATCCCTGACTTTCCCCTCCCATTCTCAGATGAAGGTAGGAGCCTCTCCTAGGTTGTATGTAGTCCTAGAATTAAACTGTGTGTGTGTGTTTTTTTTTTTCTTTTTCCAGATGTTTTCTACAAATGTGCAGGGACTGTGGAGTTTGTAAAGTAGTGCATAGTGTGACCTTGTACCCTTCCTCCTGAATTTTTCAGCCACTGTCTTTGCACCCTCAGGTTGGCCTCTGCAACCTCCAGCAAAAAAGTGTTTAGTAAATGAGCCCTTTACTAGCTCATTTTGTTAGAAAGAGAAAGCACAGCCTTCTTAGGACTGATGGCTTTAGCTAGGCAGAGAATGACCTCCCAAAGAATGAAGAAGAAAAATGTGCGATGAACATCCTACATGTTTCCCTTTGTCTTATTCCATCTTAAACATAATTTCATCTGCAGTGAGAAAGTTTTCCTCTTGGGCCAATTTGTATAGAGTACTAATACTTAGCACTTAGGTTGCCAAGGCAGTTTGTAAACATTAATTAAAAAGTCCCAAATGAAGAGCAGAAGCATAAACTGTATTTTGTAGCTAAGGAAACTGAGTCACCTATACTTTAGGCATCATGCACAAGATCATACAATAAATCAATTGTAGAGCCAGAAGAAGAAATTAAAAGCTAATGTGACTGCAGGACTCATGCCAACTCTTCTGTGACCAAGGAAAGATGCATTTTTGGTCCCTAGCTGCCAGCTCTGGAATGTAGCACTTGACATTCTCTCTCTCTCTCATCACACTAAAAACTAAGAGGGGCTTCTGGAAACGTTAGCGCTCTCCTCTGTCTTCTCTTGTCCTTTTGCTTCTCCCTATGAGCTCTGTCACCTGTATCTCTGTTTCTCAGGAAGGGATCATTACACAGCCCTATTTAGACAAGCCCAGTCRTAGCAGCCAATAGCTGTTTTTTCTAGACTCTATGCAATCAAGTTGCAATGTGTTGAATTTATTCTGTTTTAATATCTTGCCGATTCATCTCCCTTGCTCTGTATCCCACGTTGTGGAGGTACCTCCTGTTTGGAACACTTGACTCTTTGTTAGTTCTTGAGTCTGGTGGTTGGAGTTTATGTGATGACCTGTGTTTGGCGTTGGTCCCACCCTGTGCCATGGTGGACTGGGCAGGAACAGCACTTCTTTCAAAGCCAGCAGTGTTACAAAATCTGTATTGAACGGGGTTGGTAGCCTGTGCAGAAGCAAAGTAGGCAGCTAACTGAGATGGGGCAGCACTGCCTGGTTTCCCAGAGAGGTGATGGGGAGCTCTTTGTACTGTTCCTGCCTCAGCAGCCAAGGCATTGGCCCACTGTCACCAGGCTGGTGGCCCCTCTAGGCAGTCTGCTCCAGCACGTCCTGAAGCAAAGAAGCCACTTTGCTCTGAGAAGCTGCCAACAAGCTGGATCCAGACTGTTCAGGCTGCTTGGAGAGACCTACTGGGAGGAGCAAGGGGGTGCAAGGGGAGAGCAACACCTGCCATGGGAGGTGGCATCTCCTACACTAGAAATCATTATCCCTGCTCCTGGCCCACTGCTGGCACAGCGGGAGCAGAAGTCCCCACTCTGTGGGGTCCTGCCATTTCCCTGTACTGTGCCAGGGAACAGCGGAGCTGATTGCTAGCCTGACCTTTTCCTCATCTCAAATCCTTCCTAGGTGCTGGGGAAGCACAGCAGAGAAGAGAGATTTCTAYGGGGAAAAAGGTTGGAGAAGGAAACTTCACTGCAGAACAGGGTTGGAGGTGATTGCATAGGGGTCTCAGGTTAGATTAAGGGCAAGTGCTGTATCCCAGAAAACTGRATAGGAGGAGAGGGCCTAGAGGAAGATCAGATTGTGTAGGAATTAAGAGATACTCGTAAACCTCCTTTCACCTCTCTTGGCCTCTGTCTAGATTCCACCATCTCCTGAAAGTCTCCTGCTTCCTCCCAGTCCTCTTCACCCGTCTAGAGGCCACTACCCCCGGCTGCCCAATCCAGAACATGCTCTGTTGCTGCTCAAAACTTAAATTTTGCCTGCAAAACTGAGAAGCTTTGAGCTAGCTCTSTCCTTCTGTACTTCCAGCCGTCCACTCTTCCCATCCTGTGTTGTATATGTGCAGTTCATATGCAYGAAGGACTGAATAGTTCAAGAACACAGAGTGAACTACAGAGCAGTTTCTGCCTCAAGCACTTCTGTTTTGGTCTCCTGGCAGGCCAGGACCAGCAGCCAGCTGTGTGTGTTAGAGGGTCGTCCTTGTGGGATGGCTTCCTCTTCCAACCTCTAAGCCACATGTAAGGTCTTTGGGGAAAGCAAAGTCATTAGCTGACTGCTGTTTGGAAAGGATGGAGTTTGTTTAAAGCTATACCTTGGAAGTGCCTATGGTTTTAGTGATAGGTATGCAAAATAGATTGAAAGCAAAAACCTGAGAAGGTGTCTGAGAAAGTGTTTCTGGCATTGTAGACAAAATGCAGGCATTCAGAAGTACGGTGTGAGAACTGCAGTTAAGAATTYGAAGTTTTGAACATCTTAAGCATATATGGTGGCCTAAATCCTATGCATTATCATTGATACTTCTTGCTGCCACCTGATCAAGTTTTGCAGCTGCAGGCCACCTCAATATCCACTGCCCTGGGCAGCCTTTTGGCTTCTCAGTGTCTGAGCTTTCTTGAGGCTGGCAAGGATAGAGTGAAGCTTCAGTAGATGTTACCAGATCATCCCTGTGCACCACTGCTTTTTGACTACTGTATTTTTGACTCTGAGTTAAAAAAGAGGGACCACTGGCAATGAGTGTAATATTGTGAATTAGAAGAGCATTCAAGCTACCAAGCTGAACTGAGACAGTGGTAGTCCCGAGCAGCTGCAGAAATATCAGGAATGTGAGTTGTGATCTTTTCTAAGGATCTTTGCGCATGTGCAAAATTCTGCTCTTGAGAGGACTAAGCATGTCATCCAGTAGGCTGGGGAACTCCTTGGAGGGGCTCGGGGCATATCAGCTATTATACACAACTGAACGGAAAAGGATGCAGAATCGTTGAAACAGCTTGCTTTCCTTCAAACAATATATAAACTCTGATACTAAAAGGTCTATTAACAACCTCCTTCATGCACCTGAACCCCAGAAACAAATTCCCTATCTTTTAAATAGCCCGATTAAAACCTTTTCCATTAATTATTCTTTCACTCTTTTAAAACTTGTGGTAAATATAACAATTCATAGATTCTCAAGTCATTATATTATCTTCCAGAAAAGACCCAGACTTACCATATAAGATACCAACAGGAAAATCTCTTGTAAAATGTAGCCACTTAGAAAAACTACCCATAGTTTGTAAAGAGGGGGGGGGAAAAAGTGCTCAAACCCAAGTTTGTTATCCCTTCTACAGATCACCTTCAGGGTTGCTGAGCTATGATGAAAGGTATTTCTTTGCACTTGATAAGAATAATGTGTTTATATTTATTGCATGGGCAGAATACAATTTATGAGGTCCTTAGCTATTTATTTCCTGGGGCTTGTGCTGAGCTTGRTTGTAGGAGATCTATGGCCTGGCTAACACCTTATTCTCCAGTTTCACGGCTCTTTTGAGGAAATCACTRGTCTTCCTATCTGAAGAAAATTATGAAAATGAACACTGTGTGTGACTGACCCAACAGTGTCCACTTGAGTCTGCAGACAGCCTGAAGCTATAGCTAAGGACATGGCAGTAGCTGTCTTGGTAACATGCGAGTCTGGTGACTGGTTATTATAATTTCAGGGATAACATAGTGAATTATCTCAGTGCTGCTCAAAACATAGCAGAGGGATAATTACATTGTGAACATCAGCCAGGGGAGCTCAGCMATAGCAGGACCCGGATGCTGTGGCACCAGGCCTCTGCTGCCCATGTCCCACAGGGAAGATCACCTCTCTCCGGGGACACCGTGCTCTCAGCCATGGCTTGCCTCATCGGGGGCTGCAGGAGATCTGCTCAGCTTCTTGTTTCCAAGCTTTTTTTGCTGCTGTTATTTCTTCCCCAGGAATGAGGAGTAGAAATGTCGTTTATGTTGACTGGGGGGTGTTAGTATCACCCAGCACCCCAGGGAGGAAGGCTTCTATGCAGAGACCAGTCTTGCGTATTCCTTCATTTTGGCCCCATCCTGAAACTCTCCCAAGGGATGCTCAGCAGAATGGGCATGAAAGTGGTTTGAACAGCTGCAGAATCTGTGGCTGATGTTTCATTTTGTTGTCTTAAGTAGATTAGTACTTTGCTCCAAGGAGATTAATCATGTATTTTGTGAGTGATGCTATAGAAAATTGTTTTTTCCCAAGTTTCTATCCRTATCTTATGTGGTGAATTAATACTTAATTGTCACTTAGCAAAATTAACAGTTGCTTAACTCAAAATTTCTTTGTTGTATGGATTTTCCAGTTCTGAAACAGTTTATTAAGTATTTAACTTCACTTTTGTTGATGTGTAAGTAAAGAGACRGTGATGCTTTAAAAAATAACTAAATAGTAACTCAGTTTAAGAATTGATTCTTCCAGTGTAAACTAGTAATTTCTGKAAGTGACTTTGCACCTCTAATGGCTTTGAAATTGTCACAAGAAAAAAATTTGTTAGTGAAAGTGTATGGTTTATAAAAGACCCATTAGCCCAATATCTTTCGCTTGGTCAAAAGAAAGGATTTTCAGATAATATCTCTCAAATATATACGTTGTCTTTCTTGCATCAATTTCTGCTTTGGAGAATTATATTAGGTTCTCAGATACTGGCAATTTGTCGAACATTTTGCTGTTCTTCGTCCTTAAAAGCTGCCTGTTACACAAGTAAGCATCAAAGTCCGTRGTTTCTATTTATTGGCTTTTATAAAGCATTCGTCACTGTGATATTTGGATATTGAATGTGGACTAACAAACAGCGAGGAAGCTGTTCTGGAGGAGCTGGGGTGACTTGTTATGCTGGGCGTGATACGACACCGTGCACTGTGTAACGTAGGATAGGGAGTGGACACAGGTAACGCAAAAAACGCTTTGCAGGGCAATGTGAAACACAGCTAGTTAAAACGGAGCAGCTCGGGACTCTACGCCACAGCCAGGGGATGCTGTAACTCATCCCCGCACCCTGGTGCCGCGCTTGCCGTCCCTGCTTCAGGGCGCCCGGGCAGACAGCGCAGCCGGAGCCTCTTCCCTGCTGRGGAGCAGGATGTTCCTCCTCCGGGAGATGGACGAAGTGGCGGCATCTGCAACAAGGAGCAGAAAGGTTTTATTGCTGGGGAGCACCCGCCTGGCTGGCCCCAGGGGTGGTATTTTCCTCCTCGGGTGCACAGCTGGGGAGACTGCCTGGGATGGCCAGAGCAGAGAGCGCAGGCAACTGTGCAGCACCCAGTGAGCATTACTGGATGGTGTTTCAGGCTCAGCTGAGCTCGGGTTACAGATTTAGTGGTTCCTTGTTAAAGAAAAAGCTTGAGGGCTTTAATATCTCTTGTTTCTTACAAGCAGAAACATAGCTTCTCCTGTAATCGCGCCAGCAGGAAAAGATTTCCTAGGGAATGAGCAGACAGTGGTTACACTGGTAGTAATGTCCCTGCTTGGGTGGGGATATGTGTGCAATGCACACTCCCCGTGTGCACGCTCATCCGCAGGTCGCTGCGCCCCCTTGCACACTCAGGCTGTCTCCAGTACTGTGACTTTAGACCCATGATGCAAAGCTGCACTTTAACCCAGGCCTAAGAAGAGCTGCTATTTTTGAATAGTGTTAGGAAGCATTTTCATAACATGTTCTCATTGTTAGATTTGTTGTGCTATAAAGAAGTTGATATTTTAGTTATTTTTATATATTTATTTTTAACAAGTGAGCTAAAGCACAGCTTTTGATAAGATCCTAGCTGCATCACCAGCTAGGGAGGAGGTTTGCAGCCCGAGCTAGGAGTGGAAGAGCTGCAGCTCCAGCTTTCGGAGCTTGAAGTAAGGTACTCCCCTCTACTGGCTGGTTGCTGCAAAGGCTTTGTGATGGGATTTCTGCTTTTCGGATCGCTGAAACCACTTTGTTTGCTTACGCCATAGCGGAAGCATCCTGTAGTCGTCTTCTGCACATTTATCTAATGGAAAGTTTGGAGACAAAAAAAAAAAAGAATCTGTCAAGAGATTCCCCTAGTATGTAAAATAAACATTGTGGATAGCTTCATTTTTGGATGGAAATTCCTGCAAGCATTGTTTTATAAATTGAAAATTTCCAAGAATTTTTTTAAAATTTAATCACTAAATGAAAATTTCATTTTAAAACTTTTTTACCGTCTGTTTTTTGGAAAGTTTTCAACTGCTGATATTGCAGTTACCAATAAAAATTGTTAAGTTTTATCCAGTTCTAGCAAGAATACTGATTTCTGTGTACGTTTGCAACTTAGTAACATCAGAAGGGTCACATGTTCTACTTTTAGCAGGCTGAATTCTGTGGTATGAGAAGTTCCTTCTAGTTTAGTATTCCCGAGATGCAAACAATGATCATGCTGATACTAATGGTTAAGCTCTCAAACGTTAGGTTGTCCTTTYGAGTTCACGTCATCCTATTTTATTTTCACTGCAGAACAGCAGTGCAGCACACGGTAGAAGTACTAGCAATGGAAAAGTTAACAAAAAAAACCCCATAAAAACGTGCCAACCCCTGCATGGTTGTAGGGTCCTGTGAAACAAGGTCTGTTTGACATAGTTTCTGACCTTCTGCTTCTTGGTTCTCTCCTTTCCCCTCCTCTTCCTCTGCCCAGTTCTTCATTAAGGCGTTGGGACTGGATTGAGGGGCTGAGGGCAGGAGGCCACCTAGGTCCCGTGGTGCTGGATGGGATTACCTGTGATGATGGAGCGGACTCTTGTTCTGTATTAAAGGCTGTTGCTAATTCCTTTTCCCTGTTAAGACTCTGACACCAAGGAGCAAGCTGATTTCCTTGTGTTTTGACAAAAGATGAACAATTGCATTTGCAGGAGCAATTTGGGAGAGCATAGAAGCTGTCAGAACAACTGGAGGTGTCTCTCCGTGTGCGTTTGCAGGCAGAAACATTGTCTATGGAAGATATCTGCTCTGTGCTTATGGAAGATATCTGCTCTGTGCTGACCACGTCTGTCCATGTGGTCTAGGGGAAAGGACAGGACTGAGACAGAGCCTGGAGGTCACTAGCCAGATTCCTCATTTTGGATAGCTCTGGATGCGAGATGGTGACTGACAGCAAATTTATCTTCAGGGAAAATGCTCGAGACAGACTCGGACCCCTGGCCGTCCTGTGCCGCGTGTGGTCGTTTGCATCGCTGCCAAAGGGCCTTCAAAACGCCACCATTTTGGTGGGGGTGGCGTGCTGCCGTCACCGCGTGCTCGTGGAAACGGCTCTGCAAGGTGCCAGGGGACAGCCTGTTTTTCTCTTTAAACAAACTGCTTAGCGTTTTGTTAGACGAGAAAGGCCTCCGCAAGACTCCAAGAGAAACGAGACGTGAAAAATAGAGGCCAAGCGTAGCTCCGGTTGTAAGCAGTGCTGCAGCCCCCGGAGCCGGCGCGTGAGTAACGCAGCCGATGCCTCTCTTTGCCCTCCGGGAGTCCACGAGAGCCACGGCAGGCCGGGGACGAGACCCGCTCGGCCCGGTCTCCTGTTCGCAGCTCGGTCCTCGCGCCGGCGCACGGCTCGTGCCGCTTAGTTTGAGGCCTGAGGCGTTCCTTCCCCCTTCCCGATGCGGGCGACGTCGTCGCCGTCTCCTACGTTCGCGTCTTCTCGGCGAGGCTCGGGGCGCGAGAGGCGTGGGCTCGCGCAGCGCGTGGGGGCCCTTGGGGAGCTCGGGCGCGTCGGGGCTGCGTGCGTGGCCGAGCTGAGCTGCGCCTCTGCTGGGCGATGCGCTAGATGGGGGACGTGAAGGATGCCCTTCTTCTTAGGTCCCTGCTCGGGGAGTTTGCGACCTTAGCCCGGCAACGTAACGTCCTTGTGCCTCAGCTGTGCTGTTGATAACAGGAACTGCCGTTTTTACTGCGTCTCTGAGGTACTAAGAGGTCAAATTCTTCCTATTAGTTGCATATGACTTTGAGATCCCAGGCTGAAAGCTATTATTTAAGTATAAAATATATTATGTTCTCTTGCAAAACAAAAAAGATGTTTTTAATTGTGTTCTGCTTGGGCAATCACTTTCTCTCAGGAATACAAATAAAGATAACAGTTTTTTCACATTACTTGGGAGAGGTAATTGGTGGCAGCATGAAAGAAAAATATCTTAGAAAACTCGAGCACCATCATCTAGAGAGAAAATACTTCAGTCCTTAGCCTTTTATCTTTCCTTTTCAGTTCTGCGTTTCTTTCCCACGTGCCCTGCAGACAGGATCCCTATGRTATGGTAGTCTGTAGCCATGCTTGCCTGGAGAAATGCCCCCCCTTCCCAATACTCAAGCTTTTGTTTTCTCACATCAGTGGGTGCACGTTAAGGAGTGGGTGGTAGGGGGAAGGATATTATTTGACAGCTAATATTGTAAATGCTGTCTAATGTGGTTTGTATATGGGAACAGTAATAGCTACTGCTACTGTGGTTTTGTTGCTGCAGGGAAAAATGCAATAAATAGGAATTTCAGAGGAAGATCTGATGATGAAGGGTCCTGAGATTTCATTTGCTCCTATTGTTAAATCTCCCTTCTCATCTTAATGGAATAAAACACAGATCTACACAGATCCTGGCATGCTACAGTGTGCTATAGGAAGGCAATATACATACCTGTTCCCCTTAAAACTCATCCTTATGGTCCTCTGTAGAAAACAATGATGTGTTTCATGATGACTTGCATTTCAATATTTCAAAGCACATTCAAAAGACTAATTACTCATCCTTACGCTACAGCGTGGTAAGTTAGCATTACTCTTTCCTTCAATAGGTGAAGAAGGTGAGATGTGCCATAGCCACATGTAAGCCAGAGGCAAAATGAAGAAGAATACACATTTTTTTCTGATCTTACTTGCTTTATCCACTAGGCTGTACTTTCTCCCTGAAACATCAGCAGTGGCTGCCTCAGCATCTGTCATGTTTGTTCCCTTGCTCAGAACTTCATGTTCCCCGTCTTTGCCCCTTTCTTTTTCAAGGCACCCACGTGTGTCCAAAACATATACTAAGCAACAGGAATAAGGAATAAGATACAACTTCTTTGCTTATGAAGATAAAACAATGCATTTAATGTGTGCCCTGGGAGTGGAAGAAAGAAAGAAGTTAGTGCTCTCACTCCTTTGCTTGTATATCCTGTGTTTCCTGGAGACTCTCAAAGGAAGCTGCTCCCTGGCTTGGTCAGATTCAGCTATAATACAGAATAATAGGACATAAACCCACTTTTTAGTTTGTTTTATTTGTTTTATTATAATGTTTTCTCCTTATAGAATGTTTGACTAGCCAAAAAAATTGTATCGGGAGGTCTGGAGCTGTGGTGGGTGCCCTTCTGAACTGGTCGGTCGCCTTTTGTCGATTTGTCCATTGCCACGTGTCTGAGTGTATGTGGAAAGGACCAGTGGGGTTTTTCAGCTGGTTAAGAGCCCTGCATGTGTTGTGTGCTGTGACATTTTCCCCGGGAACATCTGGTTTCTTTAGTAGTGCCAAGACACTTAGTTTTTAGTGATGCATTTTACTCATCTTATGTGAGAGTGTCATGGGTTGGCCTGTTACTTCTGGGAGGAATTTATGATATTTGCACATTTAAGGACTGTTCACATCCAAATTGGACTCTGTAGAGTTTCTACTAGAATTTAACCTTTCTCTCCTCAGTGCCAAATGTACCTATGTACTCTGCCTAGTCTTTCCATAGTCTCTCAATGTAACCTGTGTCATCCCCTGTCTACTATCTCTCTGTATAATCCAGTAACTACRACACCTCTCTTGCTCTCTTCTCCACTTTCTTGGATCCAGTCAGTCATTTTGCTAAATCTCATGRACATTTCCATGTGATCAAATGTCTATGTTTTAATAAGCAAATCTCTCTGCAGCTCTGATCTCTTTCCAGGAGAGGTTTTCCTAAAAACCACCTGCATTAGCTGGCTGAGGGCATCCTGCTGCCTCTGTGGTAGCTTCTCTATTCCTAGTAGGATGAGAAGTTAGTAAAATAAATTAAAAGGAGTAAATATAATCTTATTACTATTAAAGCTAACTAAGACAAATCCTGTTTCTTTGACCAGAGCAAACTAGATAACAGAGGGCATTTTCCAAGTTTCTTTGTCAGGAGTCCCCAAACTCTGTGAGACAGACTCTGTGCCCAAGGAGGCGCRTCCTCTGCTTCCAGTTGGGGTTTCCCTTGTTTTTCACATTGTGACTGAATATTTTCAAATCTTCAGTCTGCTCCTGGATCCTCATTTGCACCTTCCTGTGTTTAAACCRAAGGGTGTCTAGCAATCTGAGTGCGCCTCTGCAAGGCTCTGCGGTGGCACCTGCTCCAAATTTCTATTCGCTTCTGGTATGTGGCTTATCTCGGTGAATGTCTGTGGATGCAGAAGGGTTAACAAGGAGCAGGCTTACCCTGTGCTGTACATGAGACACTGAGGCCCAGATGGTGTGCTTAATTGCTCCGGCCAGCTCTGGCACCAGCCCTCTCCAGAGGGAATTAAATGAGAAATGGTGTGTCAGGGACTGTTCCTCCCCAGTGTCCCCAGAGCGCTTTGGCTGTATCCACTGCTCAACACATTAGACCCATCTCAAACATCTCCAAGACAAAGTGGCTTTGGCTCAGTGGCTACCCTTGAGGTTCCYAGCTGGGCTTTGACATGTCCCACCTGGCATGGGAATGGCATTGGGATTGCCCCATTACAAGTGACTCCAGGGCACAGTTTYTTTGCAAAGGCAGTCAAATTCTGGTTGTGAGCATGGCTACGCTGCTTACATAGAGCCTCAGATGCCTGATCCATATTTACTATCAAGAGGGAAAACCCAAACCACATCCATGGATATGCAGTCTGTGTTTTCCCATGTACCTTCCTGCAGAGGGAGGTTGGACATCAGGGGAATGTAGATGGCCCTGTGGCATGACATGAACCCACCTCAGGTAGTGCAGAACGCAGCAGAACGGTAGCTAACATCCATACTCATAGATGTGCTTACTGCATTCCCTCTACCCATAACCAACTGGAGTTTTAAGTGATGGAAATGYTAGAGAATGAACATTTTTGGTAGGGGCTGCTGAAGTGAGAAATACGCTTGAGCTTATTGAGGTGGTTGAAATTTTAAAGCCTTGTTTACAGGCAGGCTTGGGAAGGCATTCTCTGTTTGGACTAAAATTTGTTAAATGCAGTTTCGGCCCTGAAATGAAACTTTTTTTTTTTTTTTTTTTTTTTTTTTTCCTGTCCCATCCTATCGAATGAGAGCAGAGCTAACTTAGTTATTTTTGAGGAAAATAGAAGGGGGGGCAAAAAAGTATTTTAGGTGGTGCTGGTGGTTATTTTCTTAAGCTGTTTTTCAGCATGAGTGGCGGATATTTGAAAGCTGTGATTGAGGGTGGAAATGCTCCTTACTGAAGAATGTGTGGCCTTTTTCCACAGAAAATTGGGTTCGATTTGGCCATGCCATTAGGACTGAAAATCACATACCAAGCCTGCACCRTGGAGTGTTTTTGCTAGGTTTAAGTGTGCATCTCAGGATTGAGGTATTCCTGAGTGAATAACTCCACTCTGCAGTCAATTGAGTAGGCCTCAAAAGAGCTTTAAAACAGCATGGACTGATTTTCACATGGCTTGAAAACCTTGAGGTAAGGGAAGTGTATCCCATAGCACCTGCTGTTCCACCAGTCAAAATGCCTCTGTTACCTGGGGGAATACACTCAGCTCTAAAAGTCGAGAGGGCACGAATCCTATTTCCAGATCTGTGCTTCATAATTYTCTATACTTCACAGCTCCTATTTAGTAAGTCAGGCTTGTGCTGAACTGGCTAGAATTTGAGAGCTGCAGTTCATTATGGAAATAGTCTTCACTGAGAARCAGTGTATGGCTCTGGTCCAAAGGCAACTGATTTTTATTTGACCAGTTTAAGAGTTTTAGAAAATTACATATCGAATGTGCAGAGGTTTTAGCATTGTGCATTAACACAACCTCCGTGAACGGTCCTGCTCTGGAAAAGTGCCTTGGCTGCGGTCAGATGTGGACTGAAATCCCTYACGTCCTCTGAAGTGGCGCCAACCAGCCCGGACCCACTTTTCAAACAAAATTCAGTCAGAGGTGGCAGCATCCTTAGCAAAGGAGTTTGAGATTACAGTGCCCTGTATTTTGGGGAGATTTATAYCCTAGTAGATTTAAGATTTTTCTCCTTGATATTCTTTCTTGAAAAGCGAGCAGATAAAAACACTGTAGGAAAGTAAAGGGAAAAGCAGATATTGCATTTGGACCTGAATGACTGAGTTGTCCCGTGTCGTATGCGTGCTGAAAACGCCAGCGTGAGCGCTCCCCTTGGCACACCGCAGCGGGGGCGTCGCGGTTTGTTCGGGGGAGGCGAGATGGCGATGCTTTCCGACGGGCTCGTGCTGGCTGTTCGGAGCGCCGTCGCCAGGCCTTGGGCGAGCAGCGGGCTCGCGGGTAGGCGACRCGTCGCTTCGGGCAAACGTCGCCGGCTTCTCCCTCCGTGCGTTAGGCAGCTGGATCCGCTCTTGCCCTGAGCGGGACAGACAGACCGGCTTTGAGAGGTGCCTAAAAGCAGGCAGCCTCCGTCCCCTTCAGCTGGAGGCCTGGGGGCGCTTTGCAGCTGGCCCTGGAAGGCAATCATCATGAGAGGGATAATGGCTTGTTTCGGGTTAATACATCCTGACAGCCTAATTTCCCCTGGTGAAAATAAAAGGGAATAAATCTTATAAACAGTGTAAAATCAATAGCCAGCATTGAAGGTGCCGATGACAAGACCCTGTCCACAGCACTTTTTTCTTTTTTTTTTTTTTTCCTGAATTGTGCATTTCGCATGCCAAATGGATGGGATCCCTGCAGTCCTGCTAGAACTAGATAATCCTCCAGTCTCCTTTCTGTCATGCCTGTGTCTTCACTGTTCGCATTTTGCTTGCTGGCCTTTGAGAAAAAAAAATCTGAAGCCTTGGGTTTGTGGCAGGGGAATACTGCTTTGCCCAGGGAAAAGGCGCAATGCTCCCGATTCGTGAGGGGTTCAGGGCCTGCACTTCCCTCTTCTCGTAGGCACGCATGGCCGGTCTCGTTGTGAGTGTTGATTTGTAAACAGCTAGATAACAGCATCCCGTCCCTCCTAAATAACCTGGCCGCAGCAGTCTTTGCTCGCTGCTCCGTGACTGCATTCCCTAGAGGAAGACTACATCCTCTGTTGTGCCAGTGACCTGAAACACTGATGGAGTTAACATCGCATTTCTTTGCCTTCCCAAGGTCAGAGTTGAAGACTCTTTCACTGAGCAGCCAGAAGCTGCTCCAGATAAATCTCTGAGTCCACTGAGAACAGCTTTCAGTAAATGTGTGTTGGCAGCGTTACCCAAATAGAAGATCATGAAATAAAAAGTAGTTAAACATGTAGCACGTGTGCCTGAACAAATGCCACGGAGAGCGCTGCTGTGCTGGTGCTGAGCCGGGAATTGTCGGGCCGGGCTGAAGCGAGGAATGGGATTTTGCTGCCGACGTGCCCTGCTAGGGACTTGGCTGAGCGCGGCTGCTGCATCCCTGCTGACCCGCGCTCCGTGGGCACGGCCACGCAGCCTTCGCGTGGGGGGCYGGGCACATGCAGGCTGGGGCTGGAGTGGGTGTATTGCTGCTGTTGGCTTCCCCGTGAATGAGGGTCAGCGGGAGGGATGGTGTCTATCCACCTCTTTCTATCGGCTCTTAAAACGAGAGCAGAGAAACCACCTGTTTCACAGTTTTTCAAATGCCAAAGATTATTTAGGTTTACAGCGTGGTAAAAACTACTCCCTTGCCAGAGATAAGGATAACACAACAGGATTTCAAGAGGAGTCGATGCGAGTGGTTGACTCCGTCTCTCAATTACAGGGCTTTGGTCCTTTGCTGGGAAGACATATGCCTCTGAGCTCTTGCTTGAAGTTATGCCCTCTATTAAAAAAAAGAAGGAAAGTTCTTTTTTTGTTTCCTGGATGCAGGCATTCTTGGCAATGAACAGAYAAATGAACTTATTTCCCTAGCCTGTGCTAAGTCCCTGCTTATTCCTCTRTGCTGAGCGGCAGGCGGTGGCAGTCTGCCTTCCCTCTGTGGCCAGGTCCTCTCCTGGGACCCGGGCGCTTGCCTCTGCTACAGGTTTCCTGTGGGATCCTGAASTCGTCATCTCTTGATCTCAGTTTTGATTCTGCTAGATGGCCTGTTTGCTTCCTTTTCCCCTTTCTGTGCTTTCATCACTTGATTTTTACGCTTTGCAGGCTAGGCTTACTCTCTTAAGCATCTGTTTGATGCTCCTTCCCTTAAAGACATTAATTCCCTTACATATTGAACAGAAGTACTTCTGGAGGAAGTCTGAAAGGGCTTCTCCCCCGTTATGTTTGCCATTTTATAGTGCTCATGACCTGATGCAACACCTTTTTCTCTCTTTTGTTACCAGCGAGAGGCTYGAGGGAGGCACTTTACATAATGAGCAACTCAAAACCTTGACCTGCATTTTTMAGAGGCAGAGATGTGGCTTTTAGCATATCATGCAAGCAGTGGCTAACATTGCTTTCAGACAGGCTGGTCATCCTTCTGCATGCTGTAGGCTCTTTCTCTCCTCGGAGTGACAAAAGAGTCTCCATCGCCTCCTCTCCCCCATTGGGAATTCTGCTGATTTCAAGTGATATCAAATGCAGAACAACATCAATGAATTTATGTATGGAAGCCTAATTTAAATAGCAAAGGCAGATAGTAGTGGTTTCCTTATAACACTTTGTGTGTGTRTGTAAAAATCAAAATAAATGGACGCATTAGAGTTCCACCTCTTCATTGTGAAAGATAAACAAAAATCAACGTGCTGCAGGCAGTCCGTGTTTGCAGAGGAGGCCTGACATCAGGCCAGGCAGAGAATTCCCTGCTGACTCCTATTCACAGTATGTGTTTTCCTCTGCAGGAGTAACTAATGAAATAAACATAATATTTAATAATAACGATAATAGCTGGTACACATAGAGTGTCTTTTGATCAAAGATTACAGAGCTCYCTTCTTACTGATGTGTTCGCATTTTGAAGAAAGATAGGCTGGAGACAGCACAATACTTTTGAAAAGTCATTTGGTAAATTAGTGCCAACCCTGGGAATTGGGATCATCAGTGATGTGCTTCAGCAGTAATAAGCAGCTGTTACAGTGATGTTTTTGTGGAGGAGGGAGGGGGTACTAGGTAGGAAAGCGAAGCTGTGGTCCCTCGTAGTGAGGACTAGRGGTGCAAGCTAGGACTGGTGCCCTTAGGCTGTGCAGAGGGTGGGAAAGGACATTCTYGTGCTGCACAATTTGCCTGTTGGTAGAAGGGGTAGAAGGAAAAACAGAAGCCCACAAATGGAAGCAGATCCCTCAGCTTCTCAAATCTCAGTCTGTGGCACAAGTGAGACTTGTGCCACAGGTGAATACTGTGTGTGCATGGCACGTGTGGTGCATGAATCGTGTCACGAGAAGTAAGCGCTACTGGACCCTTCAGGCCTCGTAATGCGGAGAGAGCGCTGGGGTAGGGGGCCGCGGGCCGGTGTCTCTTGTAGCAGGGCTCCCCTACAGCACTGACCACCCCCCCCCCCCAGCTTTGCGACCCTGTATCCAGCCAGCCCAGTGGGCCAGCATGTTGGGAAGAGGCTGATAAGCTGTGTCTGGTATATGGGATCAAGAAGCAGAAGAGGGGCCGTGACTGTGCTGCTAATGCRTGGGATGCAAGTGCTGCGAAGGGACAGCTTTAGGGGGAGACGGAGAGCCAGTCTCGCGCTTGCCRTGTGAAACTTGGCAGATGTGTGAAGTCATTTGTCATAAGTCATTCGGCAGGTCAGCGGCAGAGCCAGAAACAGAATCCAAGGCTCCTGAGCGCCTAGGCCCCCACCGTATCTCAAAAACCATATTGCCGCTCCTAAATTATTTCAGAACTTCTGTGCAAAGTGCCATGGGATCTTGCACTTTGCCACCCCGGCGGCTCTTTGCTGTGGCCAAGCAGGCACTCTTTGATCATTGCAGCATATTTAGAAAGCTGCGACAGGTCAATCTGAAACTCTTACGCAAAGGGATAAAAATGAGTTTTCCATATTGTGAGGGTCTTTCCCTACTGTAGGCAAAGGCAGAACTGTGATGCTAGAGAGAAAATGAGTTATGCTTTACACTGTAGATTTCAAGGTGACTTTCACAKTAAAAAAAAAAAGCCTTAAATGTAAATCGGAGAGTCTTATATTTTCATTTGTTTATGATTCAGGAAGTGCAGTGTAAATACACAGTGCTTTACAGGCACCTGAAAGAAAACCTCCAGGAAGCTTCTGCACATGTTCCAACTCATACGTTATGCTCCATAAYGATGTAGAGTCATGCAGACCTGTCTGGCATGGAAATTGGGCCTGGGAGGCTTTGTAAAGCAAGAGCCTGAGCCCAAGTCTCCTGAAGTCAATCTACTGGGGTTTCATTCAGACCTCAAATGTGTGTTTTTCCCCCTCTCCTCTCCCCCAGTTATGTTCTAACTGCAGCTGTGACTGAAATCTCAGCCTGGCTCTCCAGCTCCTTTCCTCAGGCCACCTGGTAGCCGTGTTCCCAGTCRTGCCTCCTCTGGGAGGACTGCCTGGATAGGAGGGCTCTTCTCTGACATGATGCTGCTTTCTGTATAGTGTCTTTTCTCTTTAGGCGTCCCATATGTTCTCAGGGAAACCTAAGTGCAGCTAAGTGCTGGATGTGACATGCATAATTGTGGTTGTAATTTAAAGAGGCTTGRAGCTTTGCTGTATCCATAGAGTACAATAACCTAGAGCATGCATCGTGGTACCTTGAACACTGCAGGGAGAGCAATTTGGAGAGTGTTGGTTTTTCTTTAAGCAGCACATGTTGTGCTYGGCAACCTTTTCACATCAGCTGTGGGATTTTCAGTGATGGCTGGTATTGACCGCTCTACTGCAAAATGGCAGAGGTTGAGTACACCCTGTAGGCAAGCCGCTGAGCCAGAGCTCTCCTACTGTGCTAAAGTCACCCCTGATGCTGCTAGTGATAGGACAAAGCTTGACACTTTCAGCGCTGCCCTGCCACTTCCTGCGCTTCCTCAAACTAATAATTATTCAAAGATTTTAGTTTGGGATAACTATGAGCTATTTCTAAATCTCCTCAGGACCTGAGAGGTGAAATGTGTTTTTTATGTGTAGGACACTGCTATTATTGTTTCTAATAGGAAAATAAGCTCAAGGCTGCAAGTGAAATAAGCATAAATAAATTCTAAAGCATCAAGAGAAGCTGAAACCCTTCTCCTGGCGCAGGACATCTGCTTTGCTGCTATCACGCCAGTGCACTCCCCTGAGAGGGAGCTCATGTATCATTGTATTTTGCTGTATTGAAGCCTCTTTTTTACATTTCAAATGAGTATTTGTCTTGATTTGGTATTTATTGACTGTTTATTATTTAAACATACTTAGTACATCCTGAAATTAAACTACTGTCATGTGAACATGGGACTAGTCTCACTAAGGGCAGGCATCAGCATTATATGGACAAAAAGTCCRTAGAAGAAGCAGTATCAGTATAAAAAACATCATTCCCCATTGCAGTTGATGTGCGCAGGCTTGTCTCCATGCTGGCAGCTGCAGAGCAAAGGCTGCACAGGAAATGTGACCCTGTACTAAGCTCTGGTGTCAGAGGGCTGGTTATGGCCCTAACGTCACCCCCTTAACCTGTAGCTGGCAAACACGGCAGGGTGGAGGACCGGGCAGTGAYGACCCCCCTCTCTGTCCCCTCTCCCCATGAATTTTGGGGGCTCTCACTGCCAGGGCAGCTGTGGTGCCTCATCATGCTGAGCTGCGGTGAAAGGCGCCAACGGCGYGGCCCCATGGTGGTTTGCATCATTTCACACTTTGCCTCCTCACTGATTTCCGTTCTTGACCCAACACTGGCGGATTCTTGCTGCCTCTCAGTCCTTCCTTCAGACTGTCTCCAAGCAAGTTATTTATCCTTCCCTGTCACGAGCTGGCTCTCGACTCTGGCTCCATTTGGATGTGACTCTTTCTGAAGGCAAATTTCTTGAGTCCCAGAGTCCCTGCTGGTGCAGCCGCAGGTCTGAKTGGTGCCAGGCACTTCTTGCATGAATTTTCTAGCCTACCTGCTTACCCTTGCACAAGACTCCCCTGCTCCTGCTCTCTGTTAGTGTTAGCCTGAGTGCTCATACTGGCAATAAATGGGAATTCAGCACAATGGCCTTCAGGTTTAGAAAAGGATGGGTTTCTGTGTTGAAGCAGTCCTGAGAAGGTTTAATGGTAACACCAAACACGAAATCTGTGGGACTATGTCGCCTTTAATAAGTCATTTTGGTAACTTGCAAATTTACTCAGTGGGGTGTGAAAGACTCTCAAATTTAATGCATGTAGCAGAGAACTCTTCTTTGTGAACCAAGATATAGCAATAGCTTTACATCATGAAGCAACTCAGTGAGTTGTACAACTGCAGTATATATAGTGCCTGGTCATCACCTTTCTTTTTCATCTATACTTTCTAACATATGCGCTTGATTTAAATGTTTAGATCTGTATCTTAAGAATCAAGATTTACCACTACCTTTTGGGCATGGCTGCTTCGCCTAAACATTGCCTTCAGAAGGCAGGTKAAAAGGTGAATATGAAAGGAGCAGGATTTGGTCCCATATAGCTATGCTGTGGGATCTGAGAACACTTCACCGCTGTTTCCAGGGGGCACTTTGAGGAGTCACARCTGCCTCTTGTCAGGGAGCCTGAGCAGACTCTATTTCTCTGCTCATTCCTCTTTCCTTTGGCAGCAGATCCAGGCAGATGGGGAAGGACGGTGCTGCGATGGTTTCCTTGCTTAGGGGGAGCCCAGGATTTTGAGGTGTGCTGCAGAATACTGGGAAGTATTTTAAAAGCAGTATGTGTCCTCGCTCAAATCCAGTGATGAGTATTCCCCACCTGGTGAAGGTTTCCGCTTATAAAGTCTCTTGTTCCTCTTGGCTGTTCAGTGGAGCCCAAGGAGCCCTATCCTGAGCACTGCTTGGCTGTGCCCTGGCACTGGGAATACTGACAGGTGGGCGAGCGTGCAGCGTGCACGTGGAGCCGCGCGATAAGCCAGCACCCTGCAGGATGTGCATGCCATCTTCTGTGCAGATACGTGATGGGCTGCACAGAGGAGAAGACGGGGAGAAACCCAAAGGATAATGGTGAAGTGCTTAGCAGCCAGTATTCATAAAGCTCTGTGGCCCGTCTAAGAGCTGGGAGAGTGAGAGACTGCTGCCTGTTCTAGGAAAAACAGTAAATAGTGGTAATAAAAATACTATTGGTTATTAATGCTGCAGACTATTCAAAGAAACAAGGAAGCTTCTACTAGTTTTGAAATGTGGCTGAATACAAACTTTAAATCTCCAAGCACTTGGAGGCTTTGTAGAAGTTTGGATTCTGAATTTGAAGCTACGGTTTGTAACAGAGACACACATTCAAATTYCTGTGCATTTGGTAGAGGCAGAAACTTGGACTGAACCTTGTAGCTTAGAAGCTTCCCTGCGCATATGCACATTTATTCCTTTTTTTTTTTTTCCCTGTGATCTATCAGCAATTTCATTTCTCGACGGATAGTTCTCCAGCAGACTTCACCACATACTTTGCACTGTATTTAGTAAAAGTCAAAATAAAACCTGCATAGGTGTGGAAAGAGCTCTGGAAAAGCACTTGACTTTTTAATGGTAAATTAAGAGGGAGCTCATGGGGTGTTTTCCCCACCATGTAGCTACAGACTGAAGATCGTGCAGATTTTGTACTGGTTGGCTCCAGTGCTTAATGAGAACTGCTATTACTACAGCCCTGATGAAATACTGCAGCAAGACACATTCGCGATGGTGCATGCGAGCGTATCAAAGCTAAAGAAGCCCTGATAGTGACAGAGGGAACAGCACATGCACAGGTTCATCCTCATTCTCCACTGAGATCTTTTTTCAATATGCGAATTTGACCTAAGCATGTTAGAAGATTCCAAGACAAATGTCTTTAACATACAAAATTAAATTTGATCACGTGTAGAAGTCAGGACAGGATTTCCTTTTTCCCCTGTCTCTCATCATATCTTATTATATGGTTGGCTGTCTGAAGCAACCGTCAGCAGCAGAGTTCAGGACCAATCAGTGACCTGATTGGAGATGGCAAGTCATGAAGAAGAAACTGTAGGTCATTCATTTGCAAATAACTGTGAACAGAGACAGCTTGGTTTTATTTATCACAGATCTTTATTTTCCTGATTGTCACCACTTCTGTCATGGATTTTCTTTTCAGCCATTATCTCTAGCCCGTCATTGTGTCCACAGTCTTGAACTCTGGCTGAAAGACCACTGCACCTGGGAAGGTGTTTAATAACCTATTTCAATGATGGGTCTGGCTAACTTAGTTTGTTATAACCTAAAATGACAGTAATCAAAATATGCTAGGTTAATATTCAACAGTTCTAAAATGCTCTTTCCCTAAATACATACAGCAAATGGTTACGGCACCTTTTAAAGGTACTCTTCAAAATATTATGTTCTCTTTTGAATTGGTCTGGGAATTGTAATGCTAATAATTCATTGGCAAAAGTTGAGTGGTGGTAAAAATATTCAACAGCATTTAAAAAAACTTAATTTTCTTTCCTGTTTATTCCTCTTCCATACTTTATGCAGGTTTTTGCCTGTAAATATGATTTTGGTACCTGTTGACAAAATTTATTTTGTGTTGAAAGGCAATGCAATTTCTCAATAGACCCAAGTAACAGACTTCCAGTTCTTTCCAATTACTGTCTTCAAAATGCTTCCTGTTTCTTATTAGCAATTACATTCATCTTGCTCAGGGAACTGAGGCAGCTCCATGGGAATAAAGTGATCAGTCACATAAGCACAACATTTGTGTCAGAAAGTCATTTAATAAGCACTTCAGATCAGATTTGCTGGAACTAAACCTTTGCTCATCAGTATTGATCAGCAAACATATTTTTAGAAGTTAGTCTTTCACCACTATAAAGAGAGTATCAACTYCTAAATAAATTATTTACTTTGAATAAGTCACATAACCCTACACAGGCCTAAACCAGTATCCATCAAAGGAAATACAAATGTCCAGTGTTGTCAGTTAGTGTTTTTGTTAGTGATTTTGGTGGATTTGTTTCTTGTTTTGTTTTGTTTTTCTCCCTATCATTTGGGCTCTTTGAAAGCCCATTTCATACTCTTTGTCCTGTATTAAATAGGTGATAGACCAGCTGTGGTGGACTCTATTACMTATGTAGACTTGACAAGCCCTAATATTGTTATAGTGAACAGAATTTAAAGTTTTTGGCTTATGCCACAAAAATTTTTCTTTTTCCCTAAAGATGTTGAGCTCTCCATCTGTCTAGTAGGTGATAACTGAAATATAGGGGTAGCCACATACCAGTCTCTGTAATGTCAGATGGACTGGGCCAACACGTAGCATCCCTAGACCCTATGCACCTCCCCAGCCGGCATGTGGGGCTGTGCGGCAGCCGGCAGACTACCACCTCATGAGCAGGGGTTTAGCTGTGACCTGATGGGTCTCCAGATGTCCCCTGCAGAGTTCACATCAGGGACCGGTAGCAACAGCAGCAGTAGTGGTGCCAAATGTGGTGGGATGAGAGGTCAGCAAATCTTAACAGCTACGTTAACATGAGTTAGCTGTTATTGCAGAGCTGATAAAAATCTGCTTGCAGACTCCCACCTGGCTTCTTTTTGGTTTCCAAGAGCTGAGCTGAGCTGRTGTGATTTTAAGCCTTTTCTCTGTAGCTTTCTGTACGGTCTCCTTCTTTGCCTCCTCTGGCACACTTCACTTCCAAGTCTCCTGGGCCTTTCGGGCCAATTCTAGTCTCCACAAAACGTGCCACATAAACCCACCTTTTCCCAAATCTCCAGCTGATGACTTATTGAACTGGTATACAGGAGAGCTGAAGTACTTTAGACAGACTAAGGGATTCCAAATCAGTTACTTTTCAGCTCAGGCATCACAAGAGAGAAAATCAGGAAAACACTAGAAACATTCCTCCCCTTCAGTTTGCTCATTCCTTTGACATATTCCTTGTATTTTGGGTTCTCTCATAAGACTGGCATCCTTCCTGTTTTGCTGCATGTGATCTCTCCTCTGCAGTGGAGCATCTGTGGCATCTTTTATTTTTCTTCTGAGTGGATGATGAGCAGAATTTACTTTTAAAACTTGCTATYCCACTTTACGGTAACATCTTGGCCAGCATGGTTGACTGATCAAGTTGCCTCACCAGCTTGCTTGTTGTTTAATTACCAGTTTATCAAAGTGGATGTTTTTTCCTGATTTGACTGTCATTTTGGCTTAAAGTGTTTCTTCTGGCAGAAAATTATCAAGGTTTAATGCCCCTTCGTTTTCAGCCCAGTCTTGCCAACCTTATAATTTCATTTAAAGACAGAGATCTGAGACAAAAGGCAAGCAAGCCTCTCACACACGAGCTGTTGCAGTCTGAAAGCAAGTCTCCTATAACAAGCAGCACTCAGCGGCAAAGAAAGCAGATCTTCACTGTTGTTATTAATAAAACAAGAAAGCAATTGACTCCCCTGAGCAAGCGAGAGGCTGTGCCAGTCAGCATGAGTCCAGAGGCCGAGAGGAGGCAGGAAGAGAGACTTGCTTCCTTTTCTATCTTGCAGTGGGCTACAGTTTTTTAGGGTAGCGACATACCAGGATGCCTTCCAGCCTTACTTTCCTATCTCRCTTTATCTGAATTTTAGGCAGTGACGGCTAATGTAAGCGCTGGCCCTTTTCTTCAGAGCAGCCCGACTGGGCGCGCGTCGTTAACGTGAAGGGATGCAACGGGACAAATAAATTGCCTAATTGYTGCTGATGGCTGCTGGAGCGCTGCAAGCACCGTGAGCTGTGCGTGCAGGCGCGCATCTCTCATTTCTGCGGAAACAGTTGGCTTCATTCATCAGCCGCTTYGTATCTGATGAAAGGAGGAGGGTCTC
This sequence comes from Rhea americana, assembly GCF_003343005.1. Lineage (NCBI taxonomy): Eukaryota > Metazoa > Chordata > Aves > Rheiformes > Rheidae > Rhea > Rhea americana. The sequence goes on along the minus strand of NW_028186967.1, from coordinate 280,405 downwards.
AAAGAGACCTCAAACCAGCACTGAGATTTGTGGCAATATTTTTGCTTCCAGGCCTTCTTTGAGCCGTGAGGAATCAAAGAATAGCAGCGCGCAGGGTTAGTAGAACAGCTAAACCTTTGTGCTGTGTTTTCAGGAGCAAAAAGGAGGTCATTGCCCTTAACCTTATCTTCTATTCCTAGCCAGTGATTTTGTTAACTCTTAACATTTTCAGTGTGCGTTTGCCACAGCATCCATCTTCCTCACAGCTCATTTTTCAAACCCAGTGAAACAAAAGGCCAGGAATGGGGGGGAGAGATTTTAATTTGTAGCCGGGGGAAAGTATTATCTCTAAGATGAATTTGGAGAAAGTAAGAATATAAAATGAGCTAGCTTTGTAAGGGTGCTGACTGCTTATAAATTACCTTTTTTACTTCTGGTGCTCTTTGACATGTAAAGAGCTTTACTCTAGAGGTGGGCACATGCATCTAGTAGCAAACATGTACTGAAGGAGGCAGGTGCTGACGTTACAGGGAAGCATTTTCTCCTCTTCCTTATGCTGAAGCTGAGTGAGGAGGGAGCAGAGAATCTCTGTTTCTGGCACACTACTTTCCCTTCCATTTCTTCCCCCGGTTTGCTATGACTTTAGCGTAGACTTTGCATTCCCACACGCTGAGCCCTGTATTTCTCTTCAGAGTGAGGACAGCACAGGCAAAAGAAATGCACGTTTCTGCCTTCCACCAGGGTACTTTACCCCTTAACTTCAAGATAGGAAGTGATAAGCTGGTTTGTTTTTCAGACCTGATTTCATTATCGGATGCTAGCAATGGTTTCAGATGGGTGCACTATTTTCTGTTTATGTATTTTACTTATTTATTTTTTGTTACGTGGAGTTCAGTCTGTTGTGAGACCAATAGCTCCTTTCTCACAGTCTACCAAAAAGTGATTAAACTGGAATAACTTTCTTTTCACATTGAGATGATTTAGATTTGCTGGTGACCTCAGAGGAAAAGCCTGTTGTCCCATTACCATTCAGYTGACCTACGCTGTCCCTCATTCTTATGCCATCTTCATGGCTAGAATTCACAGATAAAGGTTTTCTTTATGTGAGGTAATGATGTGGATTCAGAAAGGTTACGGGGAAATGATGCAAGTGAGCTCACCTTCTGCTGCATGTAACAAGGAAAACAAGCGAGTCAAAAGAATAAAAAGATTATAAACAACAAAAACGAGACTGAACTGGAAAACCTGGGGATGAGTTTTGAAGTATTCCAGATCCCTGTAGGACTTAGAACATGGTTTTGGTATGGGCTTATCTCTAGTGCTTGTAAAAACAAGCATTAATATCATGACATTTGCAATTGCAAAGGACTTAGCAGCCACAAAGAATGTGCATTTTGAGTTCTGGGGACTGAATTTTTTCCACTTCACGTTGTAGGACAATTTCCTATCTATTAAGTTTAGGGCAGTATGTGTATAAAATGCTGTTAAATCAGCATTCCCTATTCTTCCACTGCAGGCATTTTACAGCTGCTTCATACTCACAGTGTGGGGTGCAAATCACTGTCCGAGAACAAAGCAATCAAGCCCTGTACCTCTTGAGAATTGCTTCAGTAATTCACAGTTTGTTTCGGTTGGGTTGCGTTCATGCAAGTGTACAGGATTTTACTTAGCACCTTAAGACGCTCTAATTGGAATGTGCGACTCCCCGGATAATCTGTCTGATTTTAGCCTTTAGAAGCTGTGAGTTCCTATCCTGCTTGGGGCTGGCCTTCAGCTGAGAATACACCACAAAGTCTGCTTTCCTCTATGTGAAATGAAGGACTAAATTTCCTGCACGCCGTTATTCTTATCAGCACAAAACATGCTGCATAGGACTACAGCATTTCAATGGCTCTTTGTAGTGAGGAAGAAAAACACATGAAGTCTGATTTTTTTCCCCCCCCCCACAGTCGGTGCGTGCACAAGGAGAGCTTTGCTGCCTGCGAAGGAAGAGGGCTGGCTTTGAGCGCTCTGTCCCTTTGCTGGCGGAGCAGTCGGCCCCTGCACAGCCATTTTAAGCGGGCGTTGTGCTGAACTCGGTGGGCTGAGAGTGTTTGCCTGCGCAGCGGCCCAAGAGGTGCTGAGCAGCGCCATGGATCTAGTGTGCAACTGGCCGAAAGGAAGCAGTTAATTAGCCTTTTTTTATGCCAATGTCAATATGTTTCTATTACAATCATGGGTCTGTGTTGGTACCCTCAGGTGGCTAATTTACATGAAATTTCTTATGAGCGTTAAGCTTTAAACAACATCCTGGGTAGCTYAGGGAAAAAGGTTGTCGATGGCTTTTATACGAAAGATTGGAAATTCCGCCCCTGTTGGGACTGTTTTTGAGAACAACACAAAAATGTTAGTACCTGTCTATCTCTCCCTGTGAATAAACAAATCCTTATTGCTGTTTTTCTCTCAAACAAAAAGAAATGATGCAAAGCATTTAAGACATACAAAGCCAAGATGTGCTATTTATAAAAACAGCCAAGGTAGATAAAGAATGATTTATGATGCTCGTAGAGCACCTTTTAGCCAGCTGGATCACATGAYGTTTTGCAAACTCATTTTATACACTCTGTGTGTGTGTGAAATAAATGAAGAAAAGTGTAWCTTTTTCCAGAACTAAAAGTAAGCCATATTAACAAAACAATGGTTTAAGAGACTTTCACAGCAATTTCGAGGARGCAGGGACAAAACAACCAAACAATAGGAAAGATAAATGTACTGTAGTTCGATGGGTCTTGAAGCAGCACTAAAACCTTTAATTTAGAGAGCTGCAGTGTGTTATGTTAGTAATGATGAATGTCTGGTGCTTTGGGTGTATCTTGTGCTAAGCTTCTGCTACCCAGAAATCGGTAGAGTTGCACTGATTTACGCTGACCAGAAATTCTGGCCTTTCTTCATTAACTTTATCTGGACTAAATGAATTCCTGAAAAACACAACCTCTACCTTTTTGGCAGGAGTGAGAAACTTTCTTTTTTTTTTTTTTTTTTTTTTTTTTTTTTTTTTAAATAAAATTTCCCTCCCACAGTTACTGCTCCCTCTTTTCATTACATATCTTTTGTAGAAACAAACCATGCTGCTTTATCTCTTTGCAGTGGTGTCCTGACTTCCTGATATTGATGTTAAGTTGTGGTCCCTTCTGAAAAAAAGCAGCAATTCCTACCATAAGAAATGCTGTCATTGAATGTTTTCACTTGAAACACGGTAGACCTCTTTCACTGTGGGCCTTCTACTCTAAATTGTGGTAGTTAGAAGTCCAATGATGATGGATGTGGACTTGCCATCATTTCTGCATGTTTTGTTTTTCTTCTAGCCTTAGAGAAGCACTAGTCCTTACCCCAACTACTACTCTTTTACTGAGGAGAAAGGATTAAGGATTTTATATCATTGCATCTGTTGTTATGGCACCTACTACCATGCYTCCCCGCAGTGTTGCAGATCCTCCTGTTTCCTGATGACTTCCACAGAGCATGGCTTGTCCTTGGAAAGGTGTCTTCAAACTGTGTCTCTGCTTCTGCGTCACTGTGTCATACACTCCAGGGTCAGGACCCTTTGTGGCCACAGAAGAGCATGGGAGCTTTGGCTTTTCTGTGCTATGGTGATTCACAGACAGCATGTGTGTGGTTCACCCTCTCTCTGAGTGTCCTTTAGGAAAGACATGAGTCTAGGAAACCTCTCATCCTCCTGAACCTGGAAGTATTACTGCCTTCAGTGTTTGAAGGTCCCTSGTTCAGCTCATGTTGCAAGCCATACTGGAGGTTTTCATGCACAGGTTGCTGGATCCTGCTGTGTTTCACGGTCACTGGTTAGCAATGCCTGCAAGGAATCCAGGGAATAGCTGTGYTTTATTGCACCCATTCTGCAGGCTGAATAACTGAGGCAGAGTAAGGCTGAATGGTGCATGCAAAGGTTATATGGAAATCAACTGCRGTAAGGCAATGAGGACCTGAGAATCCCAACTCCATTCCAGTGACTGCTGGACTGCTGCATGGTTGGAAAGATATGAGGTAGTTTTGGGGACATTGACATTTAATASTTGCTTTCTGATCAAGTAATCCAGCTAAGGAACTCAATATAGCACATTATAAAGACAGAGACRCACAAGTTGAGCATCTTTCACAGACCTTAAATGTAGCTTCATTCAAATCCTTGGTGCTTTTAGTGAGAACGTGCCTGTATCATTATGTTAACTGTATATCCTAGAAATGGAGAATATATAGACAACAAGTAGAGGCTTATGAAGATCATGAGAAATTCAACAGTCAAAGTGTGGAGAAACAACTGATACATCTGCTTTTTTTATTACAGGCATTTGAGACATGTGTCTTTAGTCTTAAGAGAAGTAATCCTGAAAGAATTAAAGATGACAGACGATCAGTTGCACTGTTGATCTGTTTGTCAATCTGTTTGATTGACATGACCGCATAAATAAAGTATGTGAAATTCTGCTAAATAGCTATGAAATAATATTAATAATCTTTCTTTCCTAGTCCATAGTCTGTGCATGTGCTTGCATATATATCTGAAGCATGACTTGCAATTTCATATAGAGAAAGGTAGTTAGAYGTGGTTTGCGTTCAGCTCTGAGTGCAGCTGGATCTTTCCTTTTAATGCATAGATGAGTTATGGCTGTAGTGCATGAAACTGTGTCCAATGACACTCCCACTGCCAGTTAATAGTTTCATCGCTTAGGTGCAACGTAGTTGTCCTGGAGGTCACATTGAGGTCTCTTGAGTAGCTGCTGCCAGTACCATTAAAACTTGAGCAGAGGACAGAAAAAATGAATTGATCTCCAACTTAATGAGGAGCCATTGAAGTGCCCAATGACCTGATACAGCTAATAATAAGTAAGTAGGTTCATTTTACATTCACWGGAGCTTTTTTTTAGTTATATGGCTCGATACAAGGCATAACCAGTTGCTACAGTCAGATCTTAATATCATRGATGCCTGCATAGCCAGAGATGTCTGAGATGGGACGCAATCCTTACAGTGGCAAAATGATATAGGTCACATTTTTCCTGGCATCATTCTTTCAGTATTCAGTGGCCCTAAGGCATACAAAATACTTATTTTTAAAATTCGTATTGATTCCCAATCTAGTCCGCTACATAGCTGATCAAATCTTTGTGCTACCAGAAGGGAGAGGACCATGAAGGGAATGAATGGCTGGGGGATAAGTAGGCAAGGATGGTAGTTGTGGTAGTAGACTGTGAGATCATATCACTTTAAATGTTGGTAGATGATATGCAGTGTTAGAGAAAGAAAGCCCTTTGTGTGACTTTCTCTGTGCAAGCCTGTGTTGATGAAGCTGAGAATAATGCTGTCTCTGTTAATTACAGAAGATAACGCTCCTTGGAATTGTATTTGTRTTTCATGTTGTTCTATCAGTAATGTCAGTAGCTTGACTAGGAAGGAGTAATGGACCCAAAAGGACTGCAGAGGTGGAAAAAATAATTATCTATACTAATCATCTGTCTTTGGTCTGAGAAGAGGGACCCTGAGCCATTTTGGAGTGGTTCCAGTACTTATTAGTAGGGTTTCTTTAGTCACGAATATCTAAAATGTRTAAGTAAGGCAAGGTTTGTAGGAAAATGAATATCTCATTAGATCGGCTGGTGCAGCTGGAAAAACAAACAATCAGGCTTTTGAGGCTCAAAGTTGTCTCTGTTTATTCCAACTATATTAGTTATACTAATAGAAGATACTACCTCTTCCTATAAACCTTGCTTCAAGGATGGATCTGCTCACTCSTGGAGCCTCTCATAGTACTGTGTCCCCCAGAGGACATAGCAGATGAGGGGCAGATGGCATRCCCCTCCTCCAGGAGTGTGGCAGGTCCTGTCCCTGAACTGTGCCTTGGCCTGAAGATGACAAAACGCCATCCAGCAACCTGACATAATGCAGGTGATGCTGGAGCCTGGGTTTCTGCTGGCCTCTCGTTTTTCCTCCTTTGGAGAAGGAGACTGGCAGCTTGCAAGATCGCCAGTGTGGGGTATGGGTTTCTGGGGCACCCRCAGGTCAGTACAAGATCTTTTGCTCACTAAACCAGGCATCCACCATTTCTATTACAGGAGGCCCCTAATGCAACCTCCTTTCCATCCAGTCAGGAGAATTCATGGATGGTGGCCTTGATTAAGAAAAWTTTTTTTCTCCAGAAAAGAGTGGTCTTTTCTGGACTAGCCCATGAAGCTCTTCCAGGTACTGTAACTGTCTTCATGACATATAGTAACTACCTGCAATGGCAGTTTTCGACTCTGGAGCTGGAGGATGGCAGGCCAGGTTTATAAAGTGATTTATGAATTGCAGGTTCAGGRGGGGAATGCTTTTGCTGCCATTTTGACCAGATGTCACAGATTTTTCAAAGGAGCTAATAGCAACAGTCTCTAACAAAGGAAGTTCTCAAAGGAAATTCAGACATCTATTTGGGCAGTGCCTTTRATACATCATCTGGTAGCCCCTGAAAGAAACTTTTGACCTTGGATTTCTCACAGTTTCTTGATCCCCACATAGTTTATTTTTTGAACTGTGCCCTAGATCGAATTCCACRAAAATCCTTCTCCTGTTGTGATCAGGCCATATATCCTTCAGAATTGCGGATATTTCACTATAAGGCAGGGACTACCCTCTGTAGTTCTGGGACCCCATCGAAGATGCTTAATATAAAAATTTATCTATCAGGGAAGCAAGGAGCAGAAGAGTAAATAAAATATCAACACAGCTCCCTGACTGATGCTAGCAGCACTCAGGTAATACGAGAACACTTCCAGCCCTCTCCTTCCCACAGGTCATCATTAGTTTTCAAAAGACCTTCAGCAGAAAACAACAAGAATGTAAAAAAAAAAAAAAAAGTCAAGTGTATGTGGCAGAAAGTGCAGCCTAGACTTAGAAAAGTCAAATAATCCTTAGAAATCTCTGCTACTGTCATGTTCCAAATTCTCTTATCAGATTCCTGTCAGAAGTAGGAGAAATACATAAAAATTCAGAACTAAAAGGGACCAGAGGGTGACAAAATGAAGGCAGAATTTCCCTACAAACAGGCAAAGTAAARGAGTCCAGTCAGGGTAAAAATCATGGACCTAAGAGCTGATAGTACACCATAGAGCTGTTCTGGCAAATAATTTGTCTCTGTATTTAAAGGTAATAATAAAATAAATGTGTTTGCTTTGTTGCTTAAAATAACATCAGAAGATTAAAACTGAAGATTAAAAAAATAGTTTTCATTTATCACTATTCATATTGTTTGACCGCTATGCATTTTCCTTGGTTAATGAGGTYCTAGTGAGTTTCATTTTTGTCTACATAGTCATTTTCCGCACAGTTTCAATTTTAGATTTTATGCTGTATCATGGAGATGCAATTGCCAGAGCAGATTGTAGTTTATATTTAAAATGTCTCCACTACTATGTTTCTTTTTTAATTAAAATATGACTTTATAGAAWCATTTCTGTTGGGCTTGAGTATTGTAAAAGTTTTACATAACTCAAATTGTYGACTAAATGTGACCATCAGTGTTCTACTACTTTTGGAAATAGCTTATTCTATAATAAGTTCCAATAATGCTAGTAAATAAAACTAAAAATTGTGCCGACAGAAGTCAAAAAGAAATCTTAATGTTTGCTTTGCACATGGAAAAATTACAAAACATCCATTTGGATTTGCTTAACAAATTGCTTTGCTTTTATTAAACAAAGAAAACGGATTCCGGGCAGTTGAGAGATCAATACAGCCAATTGCACAAGTACTCGAGAAGCCACTGCTTCTCGCAGCTAAGCATTGCTGGCAACACACTGTAATTAATTGTCCAGTTTGARAGCTTAGAAGTGGCTAATAACGTTCACCTTTAATTGACCCTGAATATTTCTAGGCATTGGGAATAAAACCCTATGGGCGAACTCTAGTTTAGACCRTGTGTATGTATTGCAGTATTCATTAATGTCTTACACACATACTCAATATTGCAGTATTGAGTGCAGTGTAACGGATGTTTACTGCTAATGCCAAATCTGTCCCAATTTATACTGAGGCACAGGTTGCTGCTTATTCCTCTTACTTTGGCAAAAAGTTTTGTATTAGACTAGTGTGTGATGTAATCTGATTATCAGGACTGTACTGCCTTTCAGGAGCGATGAATGTGTGGAAAAAAATCTCCTGAGTACAGAAAGAATTCCCACAAGCTGCAAGAAAATAATTTAATAAGTAAGTACAGGATGACAACCTAGGTCTCTTTCCTCTTCTATTGGAATAAATTAAAAATAACTGCATGGAAGTCATGGGAGTCTCACGCTTATTATGTTAATGCGWGAGGAAGATAAAATTCATTGTTTCGAGCAACATATTTTACATTCAGCAAATGCTATGCACTAAAGGGAGATTTAAGGACTATTTTTCTATTGCAGGAAGGACAGTTTTGGTTTTACCATATATAATCCTATGTGGTTTTTGAGAGTATGCATTTTGCTGAGACCCTAGATTTAACGGTGGGAGGCTAAAATGAGATATACTTGCTGTTCAGCTTTAAAATATTCATGACCTGTCTACTCTTCATTAAATATCTACTGATTAATCTGTTTTATGTGTAGGTAAAAATTTGAGGTCAATAAGTTGATAAAAGGACTGGGTACATTTGTGAAAAGATGTTAGCATTGATAATTTGGGCTTAAAGATTAACAAGTAGAAGGTGTGAACAAATATGAGGTAATGGATGTGCAAAACTACTTTGAAGCTTCCCTGGGAAAGTGCGAGAAAGATGCACTGACTTAACCTCATGTGGAAGAGGTCCAAACCATGCTCACGTGTTATCAAATTTTGGGTAGGACTGGGTAAAAAATTGTCAAGGTTTTTCTTCAGTGTAAAATGCAATTTGAGCTAAACTGTTTTGTTTTTGTTTTGTTTTTCAGAAAGTATATGCTTCTCTGGAAGAATATATCTGTGTTTACAAATCATTAGCCAAAACCAAGAACATATAAACAAACGTTTTATCCAAAGCTGAAATTTTAGGTTTTGTATTTTCAGTGTTTTCACAGAAGTTTGCATTAATAGAAGTTTTTGATGAAAATGGTTCTGTTTGTTTGTAATTAAAAATATCCATAGAAAAYAGCATGCTCCAGTCTGCTGCTTGAATTTGAATGCTAAAGCACTTAGTGAGGAACTTCACCTTGACCTAGGCGATATGTCTGGGAAATGCCACACTTAAAGGAGCTTTTTGAAGGATTAGTTGTACATGGGCATTGCCAGGTGAATGTGCATACAAATCTGGGTGAGCTATGAAAAAGTCGGCAACTTCTCAGGATGCCAGTTCAAGCCCTCTGCATTGCTGATGCTGTAGCTAGGCAGAGCTCTCTGGGAAGGAGAGTAAAAATGTGCAGATTCCCATCTGGATTGCAGCATGGTAACCAAGACCTAAATGCTGGAGAGTGAAATTCCTAAGAGACTAGATGTTGCAGTCTTTGTTTCCCTTCCAGTGTTCCTTCTTTCTTTCCTTCCTGGAAGGAAATCCAAGCAATGCTGTGTTAGGATGTGAGGATTTAATGTGGTCACTCCAGTCATCTCATTGTCAAGGGGCTTAGTTCCAGGTCCTCCTGCCTCAGTTCATCCACATTGCACCCAACYAATAGATGTATTTTCTAAGCTCAAGATAGAGCTTGCTGCCAGCTCAAGATAGACCATTTCTAGTGACTATGGAATATCCTGTATTTGGTGTGCATGGATGTGGCTGGATATACAGAGCTCARATTGCCTTCCTCCTCCCACAGGTTTGCAGGGGCAAGCCACTGAAAGGACTGCTTAGGAGACAGAGCAGGGCTGCCTAGAAGAGCAGGCTTCATTTTCCGAGGTCTTGGGGTTGAATTTCAGCCAAGGGAACTTTCTCGGCATCAGTTGGGTTGTTTTGACTGCTGGTTACAAATACTGTCTTGTGTTTTTAACGCAGACGGGAAACCAGATGTTTCTCTTTTGCYGAGCCGTTCCTCTGTTCACTGTGCAGTGGTGACCAACAGGAAGGACGAGGCGCATGCTGTGGGGACAGTGACAAATCTCTGTGCTCTGTGGTTGTGATTTACGTACATTTCTGCGCCTGCATGGGTGCATGAGAGTATGCTTTCRGCGCACAGGTTTATTTGACAGTCTGTCCCATGCCTCCATGAGATGCAGTGGGAGAGTTGCAGGCCTGGGAGGGGACCTTGCCTCCTGCCTGATTTGATGTGTTTCCAATCTCTGTCAGCAGTCTGTCACTAACTATGATAGTGCTGTGCTGAAACCCTGTCACACGATGGACCTGTCCACTCCCATACCCATCACTTTTCGCATCCCAGTATGCCGATGGCTCTCTGTCACACTGCCTGGGAAAAGGGAGTCCTCCTGTAACCAGTGACATAGACCATACCAAGGCTGGAAAATCTTCCTCTAGAGCTGCCTATTGATGTATGCCCATTTCTTAAATCTGGTAGGTTGGTAAGATTGCAAGCATGACTCTAACCTGCTAAAAGCAGTAAGTCATTGCTGTTGATAGGCAGATTGGAGAAGGATTGGTGGGTCTCAGTCTTACTGAGACAAGTTTTTACATGCCTAGAGACCTCTAGGTGCTTTCCCATCAGTGGTCTTACCAGAACTGTTAAGGAGCAACTGAGGCTGATGAGAGAAATGACACTTCTATTAGGAATTAACCTTGCTGACTGAGGGTACAGACACAGGCCACACTGATGAAGCCTGCTCTGATGTTGCCCAAGCTATATCTTGCAAAGTGCTGAACAGGTCTTCAGAGGGGCTGAGCACTCTCTTCTATTCATGGCTCTGAGGAGGCTGAAGTGCTTTCAGGAGGCACTCAGCAGCTTGCAGAATTAGGTGCAGAAGAGGTCTGCATGTCAATCTGGTGCTGTCCCCAAGCAACAAAATTGTTCAAAAAGAATAGTGTGTGTCAGATTATTCCTGTTTCCATTAGAAGACATATATATATATATATATATATGTATATATATATATATATATATATACTTAAATGTTTAAATGGTTTTCCGAGTCTGATTGTGAGTGGCAGCTGAGAAACACTCAAATGCCTGTTTTTTTAATGCAGTTCCTTCATCAAGAGAGTGGAAGTAGTAGTAATGAAGCCTATTAAAAGGGAACATCTCTGCTGCTTATTTTGCTTCATAAATATTCTCTCCTTTCTTTGCCCTTTGACTGGTTCTATTAACTGGCAGCCATTAGCTGTGGATGAGGCTTGAACCTCATAAAACATTTTGTGGTCATCAGATGCATTATTGGAAGAATTTGCAGACACAGATACTCTTGATGTTTGCATCTGTTTCATCTAATTATTCCCAAATTGAAATCGCAAGCCCCTGTCTGTGACAACAAACTGTGTTCCTGTARAGCTGATGGCACTATCACAAGCAGGGGCTTACAACTTCAACTAGGGAATGACTATCAGACACTGATGAAATTTTGTTTTTTCTTTCTTTGCAGTCACCCTGCTGRTGCTAAATAAGTTTGAGAGAGGATATGTGATGTATAGGTGAGCATATATAATGTATACTTTTTTTTTTTTTGATGAGAGTATTTTATTGAGGTCAGAAGGCAGTGGCAGAGGCTTTATTCATCCTTTTGAAAAACAGATGAATACTCTTTATTCATCCAGAGGGGAAGTAGAAAGTATTCCTCTGCCAGCAGTGTGTAAACCAAGGGAAGATCTACGCTTTGGAGTAGCTTCATGCCTGGAGACTCCCAAGGTGGCATGATAGCCAAGACACCCTCACTCTGTTGGTGAGGCCCAGGAGCTCTGTCAGAGGAGGAAACTTTGCCACCAGCATTCTGGTCTCCACTTTTCCAGGGACCAAGTAGTGGCTAGGAGAAGGTAGTGATGCAGCAGTAGCTATTGGTTTGGATCTCCAATGGGAAGAATAATTAGTTTTGAATATTTTGAATAATTTGAATAATTAGTTTTCTTTTTCCTCTTTGCTTCTTTGCCCCAACAGGACCCCTTTATTTTTTTATTTTTATTTTTTTATTTTATTTTTTTGATTTTGGTGTGTCTTCAGGACCTGATAAGTAATACCTGCTGCAATGGCTGCTTTAGTGAGGTAAATGCCTGTCCAACAGGAATCAGCTTAAATCAACAGTAAATGTCCAGTAAATACTAATGTTTTGATCATCTCTCAAGTAGGGAAGAAATGATAAACGAGAGGTGAATGTTTCTAAAGGGCCATGTTATTCTATTGTATTCTTACTTTTTCTGCATCTGTTCTTTGTTTCCCCTCATGGAGTGGGACTCTTCACCAAAATCAGACCTGTTATCCATCCCATAATGTTGAGGATAGGTGGAAACTGATGTTGTTCTTTGTTACAGCAGATTGGTTTTAGGGATTTAAGGATGAAGCTGCAAAATGACCAGCAGCTTGCCTGAAAGGAAGATTCAGTCCATGCCTCATTAAAAAAAAAACTTTGCTTTTCTGTTGCAATTATTTAGACTGCTGATTCACTGTCACATTTTAATTTTTATTCCCTCCTCCCCATACACCGTTGCGGATATGTTATAGAAAAGCTGCAAATTACAGGATGTCTAATTAGAAAGCTTGGAGGAAAAGATGACAAAGACTCATTCACCATGGAGACAGAAGTTGCTTGCTGGTTTATAGCCAGCTAAACAATGCCGGAGACTCTGATAAGCTGTTCCTGGGGAGAGTAGGAGTCAGCCTGMGCGAAAGCAGAGAGCTGGTACGCAGCAAGTCACGGAGAAGCAGAGCCCTCTGCTCTAAGAGGGGCTGGAGACACGGACGCTTGAATACACTGACTCCATCTCAGCTCTGTTTCATAATCTGATATAGTGCCTGATTCAGACAGAGCCTGTAAAGATGGTAGAAAACCAGTCTTTGCTTTCAGTGACTGTTGTTAGGTCACAAGTGAAAACGAGTCTCTGGTGTCCTTGTAGACCTGGTCATCAGAGATGATGTTGAGAAAATAAATCTAATTGGATTACAAAATGTTTACAGTGCTCAGACTGGAGGACTTTTTTAATGTCAGCTCCAAAATCCAAGTATTTGTTCTCAATCCGTATTCCTTCAGCCTTGTGGAACTGGACAGAGAGAGGGTATTTGGTTCAGGACTATTTTTACATGCAAGATGTTTGTCACTAGCAGAAAATTTGGCATAATAGGCAGCCTCTGCGTAAGGCAGTCTGGAGACAAGAATAGCAGAAAGCAGTGTAGATGAAGACTGAGATACATTGACAGTGATCTATTATTACACGCAGAAAAATCGCATGGTGCATGACTAAAGCACGTAACATACGCTTTTATTTCTATTTTGGAGATGTGCCATTCTGAAGGTTTCAGACCTTCTCTTTTGGCAGAAAGTGTCCCAAATTCTACCACATTTCTTGAGTTTTGAGAGCCATGTAGTGACTCCTGTTCACAGCTTTATCAGCTATGGTGCGTCTGTTAACATTGCCAGGGAATGTCATACGTGACAACATCACACCCAAGGCAGCTGCACAGCGGGGCTGCACACGAGTTGTCAGATCAGCCAAAATATTGTGCAAGAGGCTTTCTCGGAGCCAGAGAATGTAGCGAGACTTTTACTAACATTTTGGTTAAGACTATGTTCAAGCTAGGGACAAATCTGATCAACTGAAACCTTTTCGCTTTGCTGCAAAAAAACCCTAAAGCAACCA
>NW_028186967.1:248927-266665 GCF_003343005.1 Rhea americana | reverse complement strand
AGAAAAACAAACATTTATGAGAACTTACCTGAATTACTGAGAGGAGGAGTAAATTTGTCAGGTCTGAAGCCTTTTCCGTGAAAACACTTTGGTTTGACTGAATCTAAATTTATACTTTTCTGCTCAAAGTAGCTATCCAYTCTTTAGAAGGAGGTTTTGATTTGCATTTGGGAGTAATCATCAAGCTTTAACTGAGTGAGAGCAGAGCTCAGTGAGAATTAAGTAAAAGGGTTCTTATGGGAACCAGATGAAACTTGGGTTATGTTTCAATTAAGGGACATATATCAGCTTAGCTGAAGGAATAAGTCAGCTGTATTTTCAAAACAACAAAAAACCCAGGATACTTTGCCATTCTGAATTGCTGAACAAGTGTCATTAACATACAAAAGAACAGCTTTGATAATATCTACACTCAACTTTTCACTTCAAATGCTTGTACCCATGCATTGTTTGTTCCAGGCAACTATAGAGAAAATTTTACTCAATGTAACAATAAGCCTTGGAGAAATATTTTTTCATTAAAAAAAATGAAAAATATTTTAGTTGATGAGAAGGAAAACTAGGGCAACAATGTTCCTTGATCACTAGGACATCACAGAAATGTGAGACAAGTCTGGTAGAACCAGGGTGTGCATATTTCTTAACAAAAACTTTTCTGAGTGCCTCCTGCTTGGAGGGAGCAAAGGACAAGTTTTTTTGAGCATACCTGGACTAAGTTTTGATGGACTCTGAGCTGTCAGTGCAGAGCCATTTCCTCTGGTCATTAAAGGGCAACAGGTGGCAGAAGTGGCTCGAAATTTCAGTAGCATTGGCAAAACTGAGTATTTCCGTTCTCAGAAACCTGGATGAGTTAACTTATGATTTCTCTGGGCATTGGTGAGCTTTCCTGAATTCTGGAATTTATGGAAATTCAAAAAGCAAAGCAATCCTCTGAGGCTGCAGAATGGCTCAGGAACAGTTTGCACAAGGGGAAGTGAACTGGTAAGTTGCAGTGTACTGTCTGCAACTCCTGCTAGTGTCCTCACATGCACGTGCCACCTTCACTTCACATAATGTGCATTCAACTGCATGTAACTGGTTGCTAGAACACCCTTAAGCGTGATTATACAGCCTAGAGCAGACGGCAGGGAAAAGGTGATCATACAACTTCACCTTGCCAGTGAAAGCTCCCTGTCCTTGAAGAAAGGCTGAATGAAAGCCCCAGACTTTGCGGTGATCATCTGTAGCATGGTGCCCTAAGCACAGGGCGATACGTTACATTTGGCAAAGGTGCCATGTTTTGCAAGTGGTGGTAAGTACATGGTGAGATGGCAARGTAAAAGCTCAGGATAAATCAGAGTTTGGATGCCAAAATTTGTTTTCAAGCATAGCTACAGTCTAAAAGGTGGTAGAAGGATTGCTTTTGTATAATCAGGCTGCCCAACAGACGGGAGTCCTGGAAGCGCCCATCTACAACACAGTAGTAGGTGATACAACTCTCCCAGTGGTTTTCAGTCAGAAAGTCCCTCTGGGGTGAATGGTCCTGCTATCAAACCAATGGCAACTGCTGCCTGCTGAGCTGGTGAAGATACGGGCTTTCTTTTCAGCATCTTTACCTTTCCCACGAGTGCTTGGTTCAGGTCTCACTAAGGCAGAGACTGAGTCTTTACAAGCTCTGTGGGAAAGAGTCTGCTGCCTCCTGGGGTCACATGCAAACTCGTCCTGCAAGTGGGAGGACACCGTCAGGAGAAAGTTTCCAGACCGAAAGTTCTCTCACCCTCATCCCCTCGCAGGTTAAAAATCTGCAGCACGTTTGTCCACGCTGGTGGCGTACCGTGTTCTGTAGGAGAGCACTTGAGCCAGGTAATTAAACATGTCAGCTCTTTATCCAGGAGAGTATTATATTAAATTATGTACAGTAAATATTTTTGGAAGGTGGAATTCTAAAGAGAACTTATTGATTTATGGCAAAGGGCCAAGCTGCTGATGGGGCTGGCAGACGTGTTCGGCATCCAGGGTGAGGCTGGGTTACGGCGCGCGCGCTCGGGAGCCGKAGCGAGCCGGGCGTATTGGAGCAGAGGGAGGCTGTTCTGCGCTCCGCCGCCCTCCTTCCTTTTTGCAAGAGTGCAGAAAAATTGTGAGCGCCCCTTGGCTTTTTGCACGCCTGTTGAATCGATAGCGGCGTCGCAGAAACGCTCGATCAGCACTCCTGTCTCAGCTGGTCTTGTAAATGGCAACATTAGCAGGACTACCCAGCCATAGCGAGCGAGGGGAGGGCGGAGAAAAATGTCAGTAATACGGATGGCGTCGCCAGCGCTGTCAAGGGCCGGAGGCGATAAATGGGCAGCGAGAGGCGGCAGCGTAGCTCCCCGGGAGGCTGGGGTCAGACGTTCATCGTATCTCTCTATTCGGGGTGGGGAGATGCTGTACGTAGGAGGTATACATTCGTAGGCTACCTTCTGCGAGGGCCGCTGGGTGCGCTGGGCTTCGGGGCGCCTGGGGGCTCCCAGCGCTGCTCGGAGGTGCAGCTCACCTCGGTCATCTCTAACAGCGCTAGGAAGCAGCCTAGTGGRAAGGATGTTGTGCTGGCTGAGAACGGCTTAGGCAACCTGACGGGGTTTCCCACTCGTAATACCTTTAWTTCATCGTCTGGGGGTTGTTTGCACGCATGCGTTCCCGTAGCAGCATGGAAACCCCGGCACGACGCTGTAGGGACGGGACGCTACGAGCGTCTGCACGTGGCCACGGTGCACGCAGCATCACGACGCCAACTCAGTGCACAGCTGTGTCCTCGCGAGACAGTGAATTGCAGTTGTATATACAGGGGTCAGGTGGAGGAGTGCAAATACGTTATTATATAAGCCCATGAAATGCTTATTGGAATATTTCTTGGTTGTTAGAATAAGGTATATGTTTCAGAAGAGAGGCTGTTAGTCATGCATTTGTAGATATACCTGACTCYGCATGAAAGTTTCACTTATAGGGAAAAATTTAACATTTAAGATRTACATATTTACACTGTGGTGTATACAAGTGCATGTCTGCATGTGCTCTTGTATTTTTCTAAGTGCTTTTGTTAGGCATCCTACCATGTGTTGCGGAGTTCTAAAAAATATATTATGTGTACATGTGCATAATATATGAATTATGAATGTATGCATATGAATATATATCTCTAAGGTCATTTTCATTTTCTTTTCTGCTGGGGAAGTTAATAATTTTTGTGATAGCTTCCCAAAGGAAAGGAAAAATCTGGCGTAGTAGTGTATGGCATTATGTTCTCTGTAGGGAGCCATCAGTTTTTATTTAAAGATGGCTCTTCATTTTTCAGTGTAGGGTCATTTCATGTCTAAATGATGAAACTCCCTTTCACCCTTAAAGATTTTAAAGTGCTCAGTGCCTCTCCTCAGCTGGGAAGGCACTCTCACTGGCTCTTTCTGTGACTATCACAAGGAAAAAAAAAGGAGTCAGGACAAGCAGATAGACTTCCATGATACCCTTTTCACAGATGTCATGTGTATCCAAGCCAGATCCTCTCCACTTTGAAATGTTGAGAGATCTGGTGCAAAGAAATGTCCACCTCTTTTTGGAAGCATTTCTGAATTTTTCAAAAATTAAGCTGAAATCTTACAAGCACATTTTTCAAGAGATTTTTCAGTTATTACCTGCTTATGTTTGAAAAAATAAGCAATACGAGAGTAGGCTTGAAAAGTAATGAATACAAATCTTGAGCATGTGCTCACTTGCATAAACAAACGATGGCTGGATATGCAACGAATCCCAAGTTTGCATGCACAAATACCAGCTTCCAGCAGTGAAGAAACATGCATGAAAACACTGCGGTTTAGAGCATAATGTGAAATTTCATCTCCCAAAGTCTGAAGTGTTGCCTTGAAAAATCCCCATCTCGTAGCATGAGCGTAGCCCGGCACAGGAGGCGAATAAGTCTTGAGGTCATGTTTAATCTGTTGACTTCACTGGAGTCATGCCAGGCGAGGCCAGCTGTGAGAATTTGGCCCCAGGTCACTAATGAGAGCTCTGTCACTGGAGTGCCAACCTTGCAGCAGGCTTATTGACACTGCTGGCACTTTTCTAATGCAAAAAAGCAAAACAAAAATGTTGGTTATGATGCAGTTAAACCCTCTTTAATTTGAAAGTGATTATAATCAGTGGAGAAAATCCTGTTAATTAGGCAATTATATACTCCACTTCTCTTCCAGCCTCCCTGTTTCTTCATTCCCCACCTTGTTTTCTACTTCAGAAATCAGAAGAACAGACATATTAATCTTGGCTTGTAACTCTAAATTCATCTCCTGGGTCAGCCTCATTCCGGTTAGCTCACCTCTCCCTTCGACAGCAGGATGATTTAAAACCCTGCACTTCCATATGATTGTGATTATTTAAAAGTGAAGKGTGACACTGTGTGTTTTCATGTGTGTCTCTGCCTTTCACTACACCCTCTCAAGACACCTCAAGTGTCTCTTTTAATAAAACCTTGCAAGATAAATTGACGTCTTACTGTTTCCATTGCAGCTTGAGGATGTCTATGAAGGAAAGCTTTGCTCACCAAACATCCAAAGCTTCCTATTCTTAAAGGTATTAACTGGTATCCTAGATGTCAGTCAAAATCTTGTTATGTGGATAGGTATCCCTCAGTGCAGCATGCACAAACATAACTATATAAAGAGGGAATGAGGTCCAGACCGCTCTTCACCATCTTTCTTGCTTTTAGTATCCCCTTTCAGCCCACACTGTTTTTGTTTGATATGGGTTATCTTGGAGAAACAAAGCTATGTTTTACTCTGTCTGGAGGCATCACTGCCCTTACCTGAAACACGCAGACCCATGCTAGCTCCCTGGTTGTCCTCTCTTTAACGCTGTCCAGCTACCCCTGACGCTTCCTGCAGTGACCTCTGAGCTGAGGGATATTGGTTCTTTTAAAGCTTTTCCAAAATGTTGTTGCAGTCTCTGCTGTGCCAGCTGCTTGTGAAACAGAGACCTGCCTGGTAATCAGAATCAGTAGTTATGCATGCCAGTTAGAGAAACAGGCCATCAAGACAGTACTTAAGGGGAGATTAAAGTACGTCATCAATATAGATAGATAYGTGCTAGGCTGGAAAGAGAAAAGAGAGGGGAGCAGAGAGAATCTGCAGTAACTCAGAGCTGAGGTTGTCAACCCTTCCCCATGCCAGAAGTGGGATGATGCAGGGAAGTGGAACAGGAGTGAGTGGGCTGAGAGAGTGGAAATGGAGAGGAAGCAAGGGGAAGGCAGGTGGAAGCTGAGGAAGACTATGTGGGACCTGTGGAAGTGGAGTAGGAGTGGTTTTGACATGTGCAAACAAGTTCTGGAGAGGGTGGAACAAGTGGAAGTGGAGCAAGAGTGGGCAAGGCTCACAGTTGCCTAGAGAAAACATTTGTATTTCCATCAGTTTTCCTCCCTTTTGGTGTAGGAAGTAGTAAATCCAGAGGTGATGGGAGGAGGCAGCTGAGGGCATCTCATGGCTCAGAAAGGAGTGAGAGGAAGAGACATTTCAGAACCGTTTAAGTACCTGGTTCCCAGCACTGGGATGTCACCAGGTACCATGTCTCTTGGCAGCAGTGCGTTACATTGTCACGCATGGTGACAGCTCTAAAAACRTTTGTTTTGCAGTTTTTAGTCTCCTGCTGCCCTGGGGGTGGTTTCCCAGTCATGTGGATAGGTGAGAGCGAGYTGGCCCAAGGCTCTCCCTTCTCCCAGCGGCTGCAGCTCTGCCATCCGCCTCCMACCCATGCAAGAAAAGCGAGGATGGAGGGTGGGATGTAAACCAGGATCCAGGGCAGGCCCTTACGTATCTTCTGACTCCAGCCTTCTCCATAGCRCTAGTTGAAAACTGGCAAGAGGCTCCAAAACCTCTGGTAGGGGTTAAGAGGACTGGTAAGCTTATAACAGGCAAAATGGAAATGAGAGGCCAGGGAAGGGCGATAAGGAGCAACAGCACAATTTAGCTACCCTTGTCGCTCCCAGAACTCCTTCAGACAAAGCAAGATATTGAACCACACGCAAAGATTTGTTTTGGAGGTAGGACTAAAGCTGTTTCCTTATATTTATATTCATGAGTACCCTGTGGTGACAGAGGTGTTTGGAAAACACTGAACCATTTAGCCATTTATCTTTATGTCTTTAGAGTCTTCAGCGAAGCTTAATGTCAAACTAAAAGAAATCAGAAAAAAGAATTGGCAGAATTTTTAGCTCCAGATAAAATATTCAGTGAATTGAGTTCATTCCTGTTTGCATACTGATTCTGATTGTGGATCATGCATTCTTTGCAAGTATTTGCCAAGTATTTTGGGACTGTTTGCTCACTTAAGGTGCTGCTGTCTGCTGCATGAGTGACTTGTCATTGGAATAGGTTATCCAGGAGCGTTTTTGTCTTTGAGCAGATATCTGACGCATTTTTGACAGAAATAATGCAAAGTGAGAGAATAGAATAACAAATTCCTGATATCAGCTTGAACAACACGAAGTATCCAGGATTTTTAAACAAGGTATTTTAAATAAGATAACCAGCACTCATGCAGTCCTTGTTGGTGGCTCCGAGGTGCACCCCCTACTTTTGTTCRTGAACCGGGTGCACGTGCCGCTCGGGCCACGCTCTCGAAGCGTGTCGCACGGCATGCGTGTGCCGGCAGTGAGGCCGGAGGCCGGTTGCCTTCCCCCTGCAGCAGCGCCTCAGCCACAAACATCCCCGCTCGTGCACAGTATGACCGGTCGGGTTGTCTGGATAGAAGCTCGGAAAGGAAACCAAACTGCCTTGTGCTTGGAGAAAAACAAGTGGGACGGGTTAGCCACCCAATGCATCAAAAAAAAAAAGAAAAGAAAAGAAAACACAAAAAATCAGAAAAGAGGACAACAGCGGAAAGGAAGGGGAAGGAAGACGGCCCATGTTTTTCTTGCTTTCCTGAAACCGGTGGCTGCTTTTGACCCCTCATCGAATTGCCTGTGTTTGAGCCGGGAGAGGAAGGATGCTCCTGCCGGGCTGCGGTTGCCATGGAGACCGGCGGAGAGACAGGGGAGGCAAAAGCCTGCAAAAGCCGGAGAGACGACGACTTCTGCATTAAAATCAGGGTATTCCTGCGCTTCACCCTCCTGCAGCCCGGCTCCTCGCGGGCTGCGGGCGTAGCGGCCGTGACGGGARGCGGGGGGAGGCAGCTCCTTACTTACGCCCTAGCACGCTTATTTCCCACCTTTCACAGCCCAGCAAAACAAAGATGGCTTTTTATTTATTTATTTATCTATCTATCCACTTATTTATTTATTTATTTTTATGTCTCATGCTTAATCCAAAAAAAAAAAAAAAAAAACCAAACAAAAAGGGAGACCACGATGTGAAATCTCTCTTCCTGCCCCCAAAACTCTCCACCCCTCTGGAGACTAGATGGAAATATCATCGTTTTAATTTGAACTATCACTTTCAGCTCTGGTGGGTGGGTGRTGATGGTGGGTGAGAGCTGAATTTCTAATTTCTCTCTCATCTGCCATCAAAAACGAGTCTGTTGATCTGGGGACTGACTGAAAAATCTGTTACCTGCCTCTTCCTGTCGCGTGTGTTTGGGGGAAGAGGAGGGAGGAAGGGGGAAGAGGGTGCTTTTATCCTTTCTCTATTCTTTGGCTTTATCCTGGATTTCCATCTCTTTGAGACACATTCTTGATGTTTATTTAAAAGCRCATGTATTTTTATATGTATGCGTCTCTCATCTTTTGCTGTCAGGGTCAGGAGGAAACAGGATTTGCAAAAACAACAGACAAAAGGGCAGAGTGGCCTTGCAGTGCTCTGTAGAAATGTTGCTTTCTTATTCCACGGAGGCTTCCATACTGTCAAATTTTTGCAGTTGCTCTACACTTTTAATGCAGGCTAACACTGGCTCTTCTGGATTGGTCATTGATGCTTGAATACCAAGGTTGAGGGGAGAGAATCAGTTACTGGTCTGTTATTAGCCCCCTACCCCAAATACCACGCTTAGATGGCAATAAGGTCCAAGATGGTGTCGAAGAGGATTTGCAGGCTCAACCTAMCGCCTTCCAGAAGCTGCACTCTGCCGAGAGCCAGGCCCAGACTGGGCGACTTCCCACCCACGACTTCGCTAAAATACACTCCCTCTAAATCCTACTTTTCTTGTTCTGATCCTCACATCTACTCCTTTCTATGAGGGTATCTCAGGGAGCTGACTGATAGCATATAGTGTGCTGCATAAATACATGTCTCTCTAAACACCGTATGGGCCCTGACTCTAACGGACCATTTAGGAGACATGAAAAAGGAGGTACAGGAAAGTGAAATGTAGAAAGTCAGAAGCAGAAGTCTTCTAATTTTTCCATTTTCTTCTAGCCCCGTATATGGCTCTAATTTTTCTCTTTCGCCATTTTTTTGATGGGACTACCTATGCAGTCCTAACGAAATGCCATATTTGGGTTGGGGAAGGACTTCCTTAGTCTCCTTGAGATCTTTGTTTCACATTCCCTAGTTTGCCTCTTGCTCTCTGCTCCCAGGGATCCTCATCCCAATCTTTTGTCTGTAATCTCTCTGCAGCAGTCAGCTGTGGGAAGATAACCAAGTTGTGACATTTGGTGTCTAATCCTCCCCAAGTTCTTTCTATGAGCTTAATGGACCAGCAGTGGTTGAGAACATTTGTTTTCTCCCAGGGTTGGGATCAAAGCAGGGAATAAATATTTTTGAGACAGATGCATTTGTTATTACATCTGTTTTTCTCTTAATGAGGAGAGTTAGGGAGAAGTAGAATAGGTTTCAGATGAATTAGTTTCCGTTTTTTCCAGCAGGAGATCCCATTGCAGGTCCTCTCTGAGATACTGCTGAGTCTGTATGAATGGGGAGGGAAGATCATTTACACGTGTGTAAAAATCCAAAGAGCAGATAAGCATCATTCCTCTCACCACCCTGCTCTCCTGCTGCCCCTTCTGTTTGAGCTGGTCAGTAATTCCTCCCTAGTGAAATAAACTGTTTTCTCCTCAGGTGAATGGCAGCCAAAATTACCCCACCTTGGCTCACCTTAGCTTTCAAATGCAGGTCTTCCTCTGGCTTCTTCCCAGAGATACTTCAATAACTGCTTCTATATAATAAAGAATGATGAAAGAGCGAGGTTGATGTCCAGCGTGATAACTCAGTCATTGGCCTTTCATCTGTTAAATTGGCCCATGATATCTCCTGGTTTACCTCTTGCTAGAAAGAGCCTTTGCAGCAATGGAATTGTTTGCTGCCTCTGTTAGTTTGTAAATAACCTGTACACATGGAGGTCAGCCTGCCGTGACGTTCTCTGGCTTAGCAGGCGGCCTGCACCATTGAGCCCATTTTGATTTCTGAAGGCTTTGAATCAGGAAGAATAATTGCTGGAAGACCCCCCCCCCAAAAAACAAACAAACAAACAAACAAACAAACAACAACAAAAAAAAACATACAAAATCAAAAGCACCCCTCCCCGCTTTTCTCTCCTTCCCTTGAAATGGGAAGAGAGGGAGTGAAACAGTGAGTTCTTGTGTCCTGTCCTTGTGCCTTCGCTCATCTCCCTTGCTCTACAGCTCCAGTTCCTTTCCTTCCCCTCACATCTCTGTTCTGTCCTTCTGCTAGGATGGGGCACACATTTTGTAAAACAAACAACAACAAAACCCTGTCATCTGAAGATAGGCCACTAGCTTGTACTCATGACTATGAGATAAATGCCTTTGGGTAGCATCTCTGAAACAGATACCTTTGCAGCACTGATGAGCTTGACAGCAAAGAACTCGCTGTTCTGGTTTTTCACTTTGAGAGATAATTCTACCTGTACCTCTGCACCATTTCTACGTCTTTCTACTACTTTTGAGAGAAGTTTGGGCTCAGCATGGCATGTTGTCAGGTAGTGTTTGGGGTCTGGCAGCCTGGACAGAGCAGTGTGGGAAGGGTCCTGTTTCTCCTTACAAATTGCAGAGCCGGGAGAGCCCAGCCTCATTTCTGCTGTTGCAAGATGAAGCATCAAAATGCAGGAACATGCTTCTGCAGCGGCTTGCGGAGCGGTGCTGCATATACAGGTATGCCTGCCTTGTAGGAGCGGAGAAGGTAAGGGCCAGAGGGCTCTGGGATGCTGGGTGCTGCTTCTCAGCTTGGCTTCTTGGCAGCTCCTGGACCTTTGAGCCATTAGGGTCTCAGCAGGACCCCAATGCAAATGAGGCAGGGGATTGGCTAGCTTTCACCGTCACAAAAATAAGTTGTCGTTAGTCAAGCTCTCACTTATCTGAGGACAGATTACCTAGATCGCTGGTTAGCCATGGTTTGGATGTAGAGGCAGCTTGAAGCCAGCCAGGTTACTAACTGAGGCACAGCATCGTGTGTATGAAGCTGCACTACTGCCAGGGCAAAATCAGCTCCTGCAGCAGTGCTGTTGCTTGATTTTCTGCAGCATGTTTTGCAGCTTAGGGCCCTGRGGAAGAAAGCGCTGGCAGCAGGGGAACACCACACTCAGCTCTGGTGCGTCCAACTCGTTTTAAGAGCTCCAGCTGCTCCAGACCCAGCCAGGCTCCGCATGCAGCCAGTGCTGGAGGCTTCGGGAGACTCTGTCCTATGCCTGGGACAACACAGGTTCCTGGAACCAGGAACACTATGAAACATGAAGGAAGGACACCCAAGTGGCTTTGCAGCAAGTAATCTGGTCCAGGCGGGATGATGTTCATCTGGAGGTAATAAGGCTATTTGGACTTAAGCTGGCTCCATACAGAGACACTGGGATGTTTCAGTATCATGCTCCTCACTGATGTAGCAAGGATGATTTTCTGTTATCTGGGGTAACYTAATCTCTCTCCCATATTACAGAACATTGACTGTACGTAGTTCAATTTCCATGAGGCATTATAGACATTGAATGGCCTTGTCACCACTCAGGCATAAAAGGTATCTCCTTTTCGGGAAGTACATCATGATGGTAGTTAATACTCATTRAATTAGCTAGGGAGCAGAGTGGATATCACTGATACGCTGCAGTGTGGTAGCCAGATGAAAGACCCTTTGTAAACGTAATAAATCTGCTAGGGAATTTCACTTACAGTAACTACTTCTGTGTTCCGCTCTTGGATCTTGAGGAGTTGTCGTCATTCATATTGGGTAAGGGTGTGTGTTTATGAGACAGATTAATGTTCTTTTGGGCTGAGAATGAAATTCTCAGACTCACTGTGCTCAGTTGAAGTGTGAATTCAGATTCCCAGGGGCTAGTGTCCTGACTCACAGGGCCATCTATACATCTCTACTTGTATTGAAGCATTTAACTTGTCAAGTAAATAAGTTGTATTGAACTTGAAGTTGAATTGGAAAATAATTTGATGTTGTGTTTTAGCGGTTGTGCTGTGCCATGAGAAATAATTTCCGTTCTAGTTGTGATGTCTCCTGTAATACKTCTAAAAATGTGGAAACGCCCATGAGCTTCATCCTTAAAATCTGAAAACTGCTGTAAGGGGAAAACAGCAAACTTGTAGAGTTGTCTGTGTGTTTTGAAAAACCCTTTCCCTATACTATATTGGGTTTATTTAGTCTTTCTGAACAAAAAACTCCTAAAATGAATTGACTTAAAACTAAGTATCATGGATTTGCTTCAGTGTAAATAGGACAAGATTTGCTTTGCTATTTCTATYGCCCTCCTTCTTTAGCTGTATTGCTGAATAGAGCTAATTGCAAAGGACTGACTCACCACTCTATTGCTACTCAGGTTTATGCTGCTGTAGCTACCATTTAAATGAATCAGGCTCAGTGAATGTATTATTCCTGCTCTTGTTCTTCTCCCTCCTACCTAGCTCTTTTTTCTTCATTTTTATATGCCATAAGTACTCTCGTTCTTCCCACCTTACCAACCTTCTCACATTCAGTCCTCTGTCCGTGGCCTTTCCTGCACTGCTTTCTTTTGCAAAGCCCTTTTCCCTCCCCAGTGCTGCCTACTGCGTGTCACAGGAGTGTAACGTTTCAATTCTTCATTTGGGTTGCAGTTGTTTTTCATCTGTGATTATTTTTACAAGACTACCACRAAAATCATTTGTCACACTGTAGGAGAAAGCTGTGCAGGCATTAGGACAGAAATTACCTGGCTTGGGTCAGTCCCTTACCAAACCCCCTTGCAGGGCAAGAGAGAGAGGGTTCACRATGGGAAGGTGAAAACCTTCCTTATTCCACGCACAATCCTTCAGCGTATTTTCAAAAAGCTTTGCCTTGCAGAGCATCCTTTCATGCTTCTTTTTGATAYTCTCACTCTCCACCTCATATTTTTATTCTACCTTCGCACCAAGGGTGCGTGTGGTGCCAGCTTGTTCCGAGCTGCCACCACAGACCAGTTCTTGTTGTTTTGATCATGGATTCCAAGCCAGGGAGGTACGTTAGCAGCGCTGGGTGGTAGGTCTGTTGCAAGCCTGTGCTGCGTGGTTCCTTAAGGAAGTTTCTCTGGTGCGCTCTGCCCTGCCTGTCTTCAGAGCAGCTGAAGAAAAGGGCAGGACGTACTGTCTCTTTACCTCCTTGCCTCTATTTGGGGCTGCTTTTCAGAGCTGCAAGATGCACGTGCAAACTGGAGTTGCCTTACTTGTTTTGGCCCAGTTGGAATAGGAAAATAGTATATTCCAGCTACACTCCCTCATGTACATACATATATATATATATGTATGTATGTATATATATATGTATATATATATATACAAACATGCATACACACACACATAAATAAATAAATGAGGAAGAGACCAGAGCAAGCAGCATAAAACTGACTTTTTATTACGTAGCTAGCAGCTTAAAGAGAACACAATAAGATATTCCTGTTCACATGCTCAAATTATGGTGGAAATGTCTTTTAGCCTCATGTGATACRTGTTTTGTTGTGGTCTACTTGAACTGACTTCAGCAGTACTTACTRTTTGTCTTGGACTAGGTGTAATTCATAACATTTTTCAGCTATTGCACTACAGATGTTCTCAGTCTCCTTCACACTGTAAACCATATGTTAACGTAGAGAGTGGCTTGTGGACCCCACCTTCCAATTTGCCATCCTACACAGGCTACCCCCRTTCGTTCAAGTGTGTGCTATTTCCTTACGACAACAGCAGCAATTGCCTACTGAGGAAAAAGATAATTTTAAGAGAGCATGAAATATATTTTTAGGTGGGCAGAGTATGCACTATGTGAACRGGTAGCTCTTTGCCAACAAAGAGCTGACTCCCCTGGTCTGTGGCTTGTCTCTGGGGAGCCTGTGTGCTGGAGTTTGCCACATAGTATTGCAGTGTCACAGCAGCACTTCAGTGTTTTGGGGAGACTCACTTGAAAGCCAAGAATAAAAGCAATATCCACACTAGCACTGAGAAGAGAACTGGAACACTGCAGTGGAAAAGAAGTCCCCAGGCCAGAGGTACAAGTGCTATGATTGCAATTCTTAACTACTTAAGCTCAGCAATATCCAGGGGCTTGGCTTTGAGAGAAAGCCCTACATATGTCCTGATTCTCTTTTGAATTAGCCTGTCCAGAAAAAAACAAAACAAAAAAAACCAAAAAACTGTTTTGAAGTGAATGCAGTTAAAATAGTCAGAGGAACAGTACTGAAAGCTTACTCTACTGGTTGCACCGATGTGTCAGTGCTAATGGTATACTGAAAACTTGTTTAACAAATGTTACAGGTATGGAAAACCACATATAGATTCCATGCACAAAAATGGAACAAACTCCAGACCCAGCTTCAGTGTCTTTGATCAAGCTTCTCAGTCTGTCCTGTTTCGTACAGGTGAGCAGGTGATTAGACATGCACAGATGTGGGGAAATAAGAAGCCTAGTAGTGGATATCCCACCCATAGGGCAGGGCTCCCCAGAGCAGTCAGAAGGAGCACAGCAAATTTTGGGTAGGCATTTGGACTGGCCTTGTCCTGCAGGGCAAAACTTCTGTGCCTGAAGGTTTCTTGGCTGCTCCACTAGCAGAGAGAGATTTTGCATGGAAAGGAAGACTCTACATAACTGGTGGGGTAGAGAAAACCTTGTTTTGAGCTGTGTAACAGATGGCTCACAACTTGGGTGCTGTGCAAGGCAACAGAGCCAGCCTTGCTCTGGAAGCAGGACAGTGCATTTGTGTGATGCTGTACCCCTGGCAGTAAGCTGGTTGGATCTATACAGTGCTCATGTCTCTCTGCACAGTTGTCCAATATGTTCACAAATCCAGTGGTCTACTCACAGATAGTAAAAGTGGACCATGCCTTTCCAATGTGCTTGTCAGCTGGTGAGCACAGAATTACCCTACTGCTGGCACTGGAGCTCGTTCCGCCAGGCGTTTAATATGGTGTCGCTGGTGAATTTCCTTAAGGTCCCTCTTGTCTCAATCTCATTGTGTAGCAGGGGTCCTCACACTCATGCACTCGGAGGAATGAATTCCCATTCTTAGAAAACAACAYGTTAGTGATAGTGTGTGTGTGTGCATTATCTAGAGCTGTTTATTAGCTGAAAAAAATAGGATTCTGATTTGGAACTTACTCTTCTACAGTTGTGTACAGGAATAATTCCAGTTTACCTAGTACATAGTTTACAAAGTGCTGGACCAACCAATGTGGCCTTATATGCTGGCTTTTTTGCCCACTGTAAGTCGCTATAAMTAACCAAATTATCAGCTTGTGATAGATTGTATTTACAGAACTGGAAAATCAAAGTCATCATAAATGACTTGATGAGAGCTAG
Organism: Rhea americana; assembly: GCF_003343005.1. Classification (NCBI taxonomy): domain Eukaryota; kingdom Metazoa; phylum Chordata; class Aves; order Rheiformes; family Rheidae; genus Rhea; species Rhea americana. The sequence continues at coordinate 251,981 of NW_028186967.1, read as the reverse complement.
AACATGCTGGAATTTTTCAGTATTATTTAAGGAAAATCACAGATTTGGTCTTTGGAGTCTGGTTCCATCCTAATAGGACACAGCAGGATAACTTCAATGAGATTTTTGAGACCGGTTTCACAGTCAGAGACTTTCATCTCTGAAGACCTAAACTATAAAGATAAAAGCAGTCGTTTTAGTGCCCCCACAGGGTGTGATGCTATTATGCTAATTTGCGCCACAACACCAAAAATGCTGTTTCTTTAATAGCGATGTCTTAGACTAGTGGCTTAGTAATCACCTTTTGAGGTGTACTGAGTGAAGCAGGAATTGGGAGAAAGCAAAAGAAATTAATTTTGTCAGCTCATCCGTGAGTGGAGACTGTCACTTCTCTTTGCACACACTTACTCCCACAGAGGTGGAGAAGCTTGGAAGAGGAGAAATAGTCAAAATGGAAAATTGAGTGCTGCTTACATGTGCTTTACAGACTCCTCTTGTCATGTTTATCAGTGGCAGAAGAGTGATTTATTCTCTCCTCTATTTTACTCCAGGCAATATAGTCATCATCACTATGGCCATGCTGTGTCAATGCTGTCTCCTTGATTCTTCATCAGCTGCTGCACGGTGATCACAGTCACTAACGCCAACATTTTTATGTTTTCCTCCTGCTTCTCCCAGCACAATGTATGGGAGCCAGAGGAATTTGGAGGAATTCTCTAACTCCTGCTTGTACCAGGGTTTGCCGACCGTTTCCACCAGCCTGCTTGCAGAGGCATTGAGCTAGTGAAAATGAAGGCASTGTTGACTTTGGTGAGGTTGATGGTAACATTTCTGCAACCAGATGGGAGCTTTAACAGATTGCTATCTTTTTGCTCATCAGTTTCTTCCATTATATGCTCTTCAAAGCATGGGTAGTAGAACCCAGTTTTTCTGTTGCTGGGTGTTGTTCTACTAACTGCAAGCGCTTATACGACTGAAATCTCCCCAGATACTCCTGTAGAGAGAAGTGGCCAACAAGAATGGTCTTTGTGACCAAGCAACTGGGATAAARTTGATTTGCTGGCTTGTAGTTACACCTCGTATTTTAGGCACAAGGRACACAGATAAAAGGGAAAGATTACAGGCCATAGCCACCAAGTTTAGGTCGGGGCTACTTGGAGGTGCCAGGAGCTATGATAAGGCCATAGAYGGACAAGTCTTGACAAGTCTTTCTCAGCTATGCACTGCATTTTTATTAGGGCCCAGTAAAAGGGGGCACTCTAACATGCCCTAGTTACATCATCACTGATTTTTTCAATATCAATTCTTTTCCCATCTGATTTCATTCAGGATTTTCTTAATGGTCACTTGCCATATTGTCCACTACTTATCTCAGGTCTTTTGCAGCAAGACAGAGGCCAACAACACGGAAGTACGGACTGTAGGTGCTGCCTCACGTTTCTGCTACAAGTGTGAGCAGTATTACCAAGGATTGAATGGTGTGGACAAGGAGTTAGCTCATAAGCTTCAGTGCTGGCTTCTTTAGGGTGCAGAGCAGTGTAAAAACGGCGACAGCGTTTGCAGCTGAGAGTCACTGGGAACAGCCCTGGAGTAGCCTTCCCCAAGCCAGGCATGCCGTTGCCCTGCCTGGAGGCAGAAGCAGCCACGCTTACGCCAGTTCTGCCCAACGTCTGCCATGGATGTTCTGCCATGGAAACACTGCCCAGACAATCTGCGTCCATGCTGAGTGCCCACTGGAGGTTTTCATAAGATCTAGCTTACATCTCCCCAGCCACAATACAAACCGGTTTCTTGCCATGTTCCCTGTGAACAAGCAGAACAGCCTATTTCCTGCCTTTCTGCAGCTACTTTTCACATGTTAGAAGACTGCTGTATTTCCTTTTGGCTTTCATGAGGCTAAACACTCTGGATTCCCTCCCACTCTGACCTCCTTGGTCATGTTTTCTAGATGTTTGTTCGTTCTGTTGTTTTCCTCTGTTCCCTGTCAACTGTAAATGGAAGACTTCTATCTCTAAGGCTGTCAGTGTAGCACTTTTTGCTAGCATTATCTCATTTGAAATAAAATACACATGAAAAGCAATGCTGCGACCCACATTGGGTCACAGTCGTTTTGGTTTATTGGTTTATAGTGGAATATTGATTTTAACCCAGACAGTATCAGCCCCTCCTTGCTGTGCATTGCTCACTGTGTTAATCATCAAAACTGGAGATAAACAAGGTCTCCAGTGAATAAGCTTCTTGGCTCTGTTCTTATGGACTCCTGGGAGATGRTGATTTATCTTCCATGTGATATTGAGGACTGGCATCTGTGAAAGCTGAAATGACGTGAACAACAAAAGGACAAATTTATCATTGCATAGTTACCTCTTGCCATGTAAGTTACATTTGGGAATTGCGAGCCAGGAGGTTGGAATTAAAGAAGTAAAATTAATTTAGTAGTAGGGCTACTAGGTGTATAGAGTTAGTTACTAACGAAGAGGCAGAGGCTTCTAAACCATAACCCAGAATAAAATGGTGGGCATCTAGACTCACTGCTCTCAGCTAGACTATTGCCTTTTGCTTCTTTGGCAGATGTTTCTTGTTAGTTGAGGTTGTAGGCCTACAACTAGTGCAAATAGCAGTGCTAATAAAAGGTTCTCAAATGTTTCTTTACACGGACCAAGCCTTTATTGGAATTTGTCAGAGTATGAGGTAGGGCTCGCTGTCCCTTGTCAACCATGTGGTACAATTATGAAGTGTTGTTAGTTTGGAACTACCTWGAGAAAAGCTGCATAAAAGCTATGTGTTTTAGGATAAGGGAGCAGTGTTGGGGTAAAAGATGGAGCAGAATTTAGAATCTGGCTGCTTTAACAAAATGTTGCTTTATGTAAAAGCTTGCTGCGTGTGTGTGGAAGCAGAGAGCAAGAACCTGACTCATGAAGAGAAAGCAGCAGAGGAGAAAGTGATGGAATTAGCACCCAGTGCCAGATGTACTCCTGCTACAACCTTCTGTTTTAAAATCAGTGGATTTTATGCTAAGCAGGAATGTGGTACACACAGAAAGAAAGAGGGGGGGAGGCAAAAAAAAAAAAAAAA
>NW_028186967.1:240386-248813 GCF_003343005.1 Rhea americana | reverse complement strand
ATATTCCTAAGAAAGGGTTCAGTTCATGGAACTGCTCACTTGCAGGACAGATTTAATTCCTTACATGCTTGGATGGTTTCTGTCTTCTCAGTAACTTGGTCCACATGTTCCAGATGGCCAGTCAGTGCTCTGTATTTTGGGTCCTTCACTGTGTTTAGAGTGGCACTAGGTGGTATAGACTGACATTTTCTCTAGAACAAAATGCCTTTTTCCTACATCTGACCTTGTTCTCTCAAAAGATCCTGAAACGTAAGTTTTGCAGAGCGCTCTCATGCCGGTGGAGAGTTCAGTAGTACCAAGGTTTGCAGAGAAGGAAACCACAACAGAGAAGGCACTGTAACAGAGAAGATGTCAGGTTAAAATGCTTGGATGGTTTTGGTCTTTCCTCAGTCATTCAGTGTCAGAGCCACTGTCACTGCTAACRCTGTGCTGTATGTAGCTATCCTTGTCTCTTCGTGGAGGTGCTGGAAAAGGTTCTCCCTCTAAGGTCCCTCTTTTCTAGCCTGGGCTCTGGGAGCAGCTCTGAGGTTGTGTGCCTATTGGGATGGCCCAGAGGAGAGGAGCCCYGGAGCGAAAAGGCATGTGCTGGAGCTCTGTGGGGCCCTTGCTGCTGCCACGTCCCCCTGGGCACCCCAGCCTGACTGGGGAGGAGGAGAAGTCCTCTCCCTCCTGTCCTCGGCAGCCTCCAACTCCTTGACAGCAATTCCCTCCTGTGCTTCTGGTGTCGGGGAGGTCATGCAGCCAAGGTAATGGTAGTGGTGTGCTTATCTCAGACTCTCACCGTTTTGCAGTCAGTGATGCATTTGTAACGAAGTGCCAGTACGTGCCGCTAGCTCCTGTATCGAGGCAAAATTGCTTATCTGTGTTCCGTAGRTCTCGTTCAGCTGAGGTGTCTCTGGCTCCGTTAGCGAGGAACCCGTGCTTCTGGGATCAGAAGGGTCTGGGCTCTCCTCCCAGTGACTTTGCGTGGTTTTGCGTGCCCGGTGTGCATAACATGAGGGATAACGGCAATGCCCTGGTGTGGACGTGCACAYRCACACACACACACACGCACACAGAGTTTCTCACGGTCCGTGAAGGACCTCCTTATTCAGTGCAAACGCGGTGCTGGCTCTCGCTGCTTCTGTCCAGGTTGGTGTGGAGGTGGGACCGGCGAGCATCCCTCTTCAAAAGGCACTATTGCAGTCAGCGCAAAAATCACGTGCAGCCGGACTGGCCACGGCGTACACGGTGCCAGCGCTCGCTGCTCTGACGGGTCYGCTTGCCTTGTCTGACGACCTGAGAGGAAACAGAAATGACTTAAAGAGAATTGAATCCCCTGAGCGAGCTGCCTAGTCGCAATCTGTCTTTTTTTATTTTTTTATTTATTTATTTTTTTAATGTGTGAAAAACCCAACAGATCAATGCCGGGTGCATTAGGTCAAGCTCCTCAATCACGGGAGAAGTCAGGCTCTCTGGTTTTCTGGACATGTACATCCATGCGTCGGAGCTGTCTCCCCTGACCCTCACCTCCCACTACAAACTTTTACTGTTTACTGACAGACATGAGGAAGGAAAAAATATTCTTCTCTCTAATTTTATTTCTATTTTCTTTTATCTTTTTCACTCATTCTCTTCCTCAAGGTTTTTAAAAAAAGAGGGAGAAGACGTCTGAGAGATTGCCAGTAACTGATTTGTTTTGCGGTATTTTGTTTTTAAAATCTCTCCCTGCTTCCTGCCTTGATTTCATATTACCCAAGCGAATGTTTTCTGTTACTTAACGGCTACTCATTGAAGAGGGCACAAAGAAGATTTACCCATTTGTTTAACTAAAAAATGAATGGAGGCAAACAAACAGAGTGATATTTTAAAATAAAATGGCTGGCTCTTTCTCTCTTGTACTTTCTCTCTATTCTGAAGTTTGTACATTCCTAATACAATCTCTTCTTTCCTCACTTTTTGTAGATCTATATGAGAGTCACAACAACCCAGTGTTTCATTTTCATTTGAAGGCCTCTATAAAATTGTATCTTACGATATATGGTGTTGCTCTTGTGTGACTGTTTATAATCTGTTTTATGGACCTTAAAGCCATTCAGTCCTCTTATTCCCTTAAGATAGGTGTTGAAATTAAATTGAATGAATTGCATGCAAAGATTTATTTTTTTGGAACTTGTTTATGGAAAGCTTGTTTATCCTTTGCATTTGATTAATTTTTGTTTTGATTGTTTTTGCTCAGATAACATAAGGCAATTCCCCTCTGTTCCTCCAGATTTCTCTGTTCCTCTAGGTTTCGGTCCCACGCAGGAGGAGGTGAGACTGTGCTGGTCAGCAGGACAAGGCAGGGGCAATTACATGATGCCCTTGTTCATGTTTCCTCTGTACTGAAAGTTATCTTCCATTAAAAAAAAAAAAAAAATGTAGCCGTACAGTCACTGGGAACAATGTGCAACCTTTTCAGTGCATGAAACAGCTCATATCATCCTGTTCACTGGGCATTAAACAACACAGCGCGGGCTCCATCCCTTGTTGTATGCTGCAAGCTAAACAAAAGGCCTCGGGGTCCCGGCTCCGGCAGAGATGTAGCTGTAATGACTTTTTAAGGATGTGCAATGAATGGAAATGGAATCCGTTTAACTCCTTAGCTCCTGGGCAGCTGGCCGCTTATGCTGTTGTCTGCGTCTGTCTTTTGAACTGCCTCTCAGCTTAAATGGCTTTAGCTGTCACTGTTGTTTTTGCTGCTGCTGAGATGAGGAACCTGTTCCAGGTTTATTGCAATCTGCATATTGCAATCGATAAATTTGCARGGTATTCTGCAAGCGTACGCCTTTTCAGCTCACTAATTATTTATTAGAAGCACCAGCCTTTTTTACCAGATTTTTCTTTCCTCAGCTAGCTCTGCAGGTGGGTTTGCAGTTTTGTTGTTTAAAATAGGATGGCTTTTGTTTAATTCCGTATATAGACAAGAACATGTTTGTTAGTTGAGACATGGGAATGAGAGTATGGGGGTTGGATTTTACTTTGGACTTTGCTCATGCTTTGTGCTTAAATAAATTGTTTCCCCTTTTTATAGGCAGTGTGCAATCCTTCAGTATGCAAGAGGAATTCCGCTGTGTCGAAAACTTACTTGTCTTGTGGCCATGTTTAGTTTTGCTATGCAATTTTCTGATCTCCCAGCTGAGGATAAGAATACTTGCCCATTAGTGGAGTAATGTTCCAATTTACCAGCCCAAGAATTAGAAATCTGCAGCCAGCTATGCAAGAAGAGGATTGGCTTAAAAAGCATGATTTTTTTTTTCTTAAACAGAAACTTTTTCAATTACTGTCAGGTTTTTGAATCGTAAGACTTAACTTTCACCGACCTCCACCCAATTAAAGCTGAGAATCTCACAAAAGAGATGACTCCCAAGATTTAGGGCTTTTGAGAAAGCAGAATAGAACAAATGATAAAATTGAGAGAGATGATAACACTGATGTTGGGAAGATAGGGCTTTATTTGTTAGTATTTGTAAACTGTTTTGAGATCCTTGTATGGCATGAGCTACAAAAAGAAATATTTCTGTACCATGTGCATCATCAAACAGTGAACCACATGTCTTTTCAAAGTGCGTATGGAGTGAGAATGTGGGGCAATGATGTATTTCCATCCCTATTTGCTAATGATCCCTGAGCAGGTGCTCATCTCCTAGCCGCCTGCACACAACTTGCTTTCCTGCCAGACTAACTCTGTTCTGCCACTGTATTTTTAATTAAGTAATGCACAGGATTTAAGGGTCTCGAGAAAGAAGAAATATGACTAAGATAAACAGTCGTTGTTCGTGTTTCAAATCCAAGCTGTGTAACAGGGATTGTCAGTACTGAAGCTCTCTAAAGCCTTCTACCTATAAGGCATATACTGTATCTTGGGATAGGTCTTCCAAGCTTCCGCTGCCATCAGTGGGATTTACAGATAAAACTCACTGCCCACGAATCAGTAAGCACTGGGTTGCCTTTGCGTATATAATGATACTAATTCCTCTGACTCGTACTGTGGAAAATCTTCTAGATGTGTTTTGTTCACTCCATAACTGAAGGATTTATTGAACCTGTAGTCCTGTATTTGAATTCTGGGGGAAGCTTGCCTATTTTCTTCTGAGCAGACGCATATGCAGAAGGGCGAAGAGCAATGGACTTCTGGAGACTTTGGGCCAGGCATTCTCCCTGGGCTGCAGTCACTGCAGTTCATACAGATGTGGCCACGCTAGCTTAAAACAGCCAGCGAGGGGCTTCCTAGCACAGCATCCGCTTGGACATCAATGTGAGCTGCAAAGCCAACTAGAAGCCGAGTAACTGTTTTCTGGTTAACCCATATTGGGCTTCTTTAGGTAGGTGTTAGTACTACTCAAGATAAGTCAGATATGWCCTCACGAGTGTAGACATACCAAGCTTTTAAGGAGGGAAAATGGTTAGTGCTAATATACACAGGTGGCTTCTGAAAATTACTTATATGATTGCAGATTGAAATATGGTATTAGAGAGAAAGAAAATCTCTTTCCCTCCATTCTTTTACATCCAGATATTCAGGCACTTCCCCTCCCCTTCCCTCTAGTGTTCTCCTCTGTTCATTTTCATGCCAGGTCACTTCTTGCCAAAAATCCCATCTGCTCATCAGTGGCATTCCAGAGCAGGAGGTACTCTGGGGACTTACTGATTAATAGCCTCAAAATCATTCTCTAGTTATGCAAAAAAGGAGGAGGAGGASGAGGAGAGCGAGACYGTGCCAATCAGGGCTTAACTAGCAAGGTCTAGGAGGTTCCTCTCYAGGGCCCAGTGATCACCACAGTGGCAGCAGTTGCCCCCTGTGAGGTCTCCTACCACAGTTTTTAACATGCAGCTTTCATACAGTTTTGTTTAAAGAACAAGCAATCAAGTTGTTCTCTCTTGATGGATTCACACCTGGTGAGTGCAATTTGAGAGCAACTGGAGGTCAAAGCTGAGGTGGATTAGCTATGTTGATAGAAAAAATGCAAATATGGTATGGATTGAATTGCAGAAGGAGCACCACAGGATGTGACTGTTGCATGAGTTGGGGGCAAATTGGAGTGCCTGTATATAGGTGAGGGCGGCTAAGAATTCTAGGTAAATCCCATCAGCTTGTCCTATGGAAACCAACAGAAGTGCCCTTTCCTGTTTTCTTTTCGTTCTGTTGGAGATCTTTTGCATTTACTCTTTGTTTTTGTCAAAGATTTACAGAAAAGTCATGAATTTGGTTTGATATCCCTCGCAGCCTGGACTCTGGGTATGATTCAAGTTGTCTGATTCATTGCACCAATTAGTCTTTGTTAATTTTGAGTTTGTTTTTATTCAGTCCCAGCTGGAGTTGACAGGGCTGTTGATAGGAAACATATCAAGTTTGGGAATTTTCATTTATGAATTTTAAAACAATCAGGTTTTCAAACTTCTACCCATACTGATTGGTATGGCTTTGCTTCTGTATAGCCACTTTGCTTTGGTGCTGATTCCTTCTGTCCCACTCACTCCTGTTTTCGTTCCCTTTTCCATTTTTCATGGCTTGCTAACTTCTGTCTGTTTCCCTTTGCCTTAAATGCCCGCTTTTGTTCTGTTTTTGTGTGACACACAGAATCATAATTATGAGAGATGAAATACATGTTTGGTGTGAGGTATGTCTCTGGGTTTTACATGGTTCAGAATTGTTTCTTCAAATATGGTCTTCAGGGTTTTGTCTGCTGTATATATCCATATTGAAGTAAGCAAGCTTTCACCTGGCTTGGAGGCAGACTTCAGTGTCAGAACATCTTCCGTGGAGATCACCCTGTTTGCTCCTTTGCTCAGGTTTCGTCCCATTGCTCCAAAATATTTTCTTAAGTGCACCAACTTGAAAACATATGAATATGAAAACATATTTGTGCAGACGTGCACCAAGTTGTGTCCAGCTGAGGAATTTCTCCTATCCTCCRTCACCCCTTGCTTGCCAGTTGCAGTTGCTACATGCTCATCAGGAGGTCAGCTTGTGGATGGAGTATTTTGAGGTCTGCATCCCGTGGTCTTGGGCGGTGGGCTCCAGGTACTTGACTAGCACACTCTGCGTTTCCCTTGTACAAAGGATACTTTATGCCTTTTTATTCCTTACTTAGCCAGTCTATTAAGCTTCTCCAGTTTTCCCTATTAAGTAGATTATGCTAGGTAATAGATTCTTCTCTTTTCTTAATCATTCTATTGAACGGCCCTAAATTACATACATTCCTGAGAGTAAGGTGCCCAGACCAGAACATAATACTCATTTCCCTGTAATCCGGTTTTCTTTCTTCGTCTTTTTCCCATCTCTGTTCCATTTTTGTCACCTCTTCTCATTCTTTCTCTTTGGGTTCCTCCATGATCTGAAAGAGGGGTGGGGAGAGATCTTGTGCAGCTATGTCAGTTTGTCCAAGCCAGGAGATTCAACAGCCTGGCCTCAAGTAGTAGTTTCAAATGTAAAAGAAAAAGACACAGAGGGAAGTAGAGACAAAGGTTTTAATCTCCTGAGCCTCTCCAGGTAAATCTATGCCTGACTTTTACTCCTGTGTTTTCCCTGAATGCTAAGTGTTGCTTTTTCTGTTTTCTCTCTATTGATACTCCTTTTCCAATCAGTTTTGTCTCCTTTAGCACTAATTTTGATGTGCCTTTTCGTTCTTTTCATCCTAACTCTATTCTTGCTTCCATCCCCTCAGGGTCGCCTTGCTCAACTTCCTTYTCTCCTATCGTCTACTACTTCCCCCCCCACACCTTTTTGCTTCCTATGAAGCTTCAAAATATACTTGCTCTTTTATGTTCTTGGTCCTATAGCAATTTCATTGTCCATTTGCTCCAGGAAAAATATAATCAAGTATAATATAGGAAGATTTGAAGGGATGGAATCTTACTCCATTACACATATTTATAGTAGTATGTGTATACAACATGGATGAGGAAGACAGCTTGTTAATAAAAATTGTTAGTAGTCACTTCTGCTGCTGAAACACCTTTCTGAAGCCATATATCTGGAAAAAGACCACATCGCTTTGAATGATAGATCTCGATTGCCTGTTTACTGAGGAGTGACTGGAATGAGTTGGAGGACAGGACTTGGCAAGTTCTGGGTTGAGTCACGTTGTTCTTAAAGGTTGTGGCGGAGGTGTATTTTAATCAGCAGATCAGTACAGATTATGCATTATTAATTCATTAATGTGACCTTGGTGTGGTAGAAGTAAGCTGGGCCCATCTGCTGGAAGGGGCTGGTGAGTGAGAGGGTGGTGGCAAAGGCAGGTAGCTGGCTGCRTGGCTGCTGGTCTTTCTGGCTGCTGACAACACCCATTGCTGTCATCATACTACTCCAGTATTCATCCCTCCTCACCTTAAAATGGAGAGAGAAAAGGTACAATGGTGGAAAAATTGCCATAAAGCACTAAATTATCTATACGTATAGATTAGTTAGCTCTCGCTATAGATTAGTTAGCTCTCACTCAGCAAGGCGTTCAGTGCAAACGCATTCTTTTTTTTCCTTTTCCCTTTCACACTCACTCATCCTTGGTGCCAAATTTTTCAGAAAGACACATTTATAGAGAAATCACTGCTATTCTTTGTATTCACCACTTCTTCTGAAATAAAAATTAAATTGAAAATGAATGTGTGTATGGGGGAGTGGGGCTTTTGAGCATGCTCACCGCTTGTAAGGCAAATGTTCATTGTTTCGCCCTTGTTTTTTCCCTTTGAGATATTTCCTTCAAACTCTAAGAACATGAAGTTCTCCACTGAGACTAACCTTTCCTAAGCAAATTTATTAGCAACCAATTAAGAAAAAGAAATAAGGGATTAATATTTCATAATCAGTACATGGTAACTAAATAGGCAAGATTACTCTGTGACCACAGAATAGTTAGAGGTGTCCATGGACTCTCAGACAATTTCATTTTATTGTTTTGTTTTCTAAAACATCTTTAATGCAATCTCTGTTACGGCAGAAAAAAAAATATAAGAACATAATAATGTCATGAGCAGGAATTAATATATAATTACAGAGAAATCTCTTGTTTTTAATTAATGAAACTATGGTAGGAAGAGCACACTATTATATGCACCAGCCGATGTTAGCAAATGGGAATGACCTTCTTGTTCTGCTAAAATCAAATTCCCAGAATTTCTCATGAATCATGTAAATGAATACTGATCAAATTCAAGTTGACCTGGACCAAGTAGGCAGATGAACTCTGTTGCTGACGGGCCACTGCTGGGATACCCTCTCCCAGAATCCCAAACTGTATCCTAAAGAAATCAGCTTGGAAGTCCTAATGTTCTCAATTGTCAGAGAACATTGAAAAGACAGGTTGGTTTAGAGACTATTACATAGCACTAAAACCAAAAGCAGTCTTGGGCAAAAAACTGCACTGATTCACTAGTCCATAGGCTATTTTGAAACTGCTTTATACAAGTGAA
>NW_028186967.1:224913-240316 GCF_003343005.1 Rhea americana | reverse complement strand
ACTGGGAAATTGCTTATCTTTTATTTCTTTAGACATATTTTATACTTTACAAAAGATTTGATTCTTCTCACCCAAGGCAGCAAGTTCCCTTCAGATCAAAAGAGCTGAAGAGGGAATCTCCRTTGAGCTCACCTCCCAGCAATCCTCCAAGCACGACTAGCCAAAATCCTGCACTTCAGAGGTCCTAACCCCCAAACTCCTCATGCATATCCAAAATGGCATGATGTAGTCATTGGTCTTCCTGTGTAGAAAGTCAATGTTTCTAAGTCGGAGTCCACATTTTTAATTGCATGCTACTCTCTGGCCATTGACTAGACCCTCAGTTCTGAAAAAACACACGAAAATCATTCTAGAACGGTAGGTATGGTTCTGAGTAAATTATAAACCCCACCAATTTTGTAATGATTTGGTGTGTGTTGCACATAGCCCTGATTATTCATGAGACTGTTCGTAGTGTATGCTGTAGGTTTGTTTGCCACCTTCTTCCTTAATTTCATTGAAATTTCCATTTCCTGCCTGTCACTCTGTCTCCTACGTGTGTCTCTTCTACCCTGACTGGTACAGAAGTCTTGAATATGAACCTGAACAGACTGAAGCAGCATTGCTCTCAGCTTTGCTCCGTGTTTGATGATTTAAATCCTATGTCTTCATATACAGTGGATAAATACATGGAGATGCCAAATCCAGACGGCTGCAGAAGGCAGCACTGATCCCCACAGAAAAGAATGTTGCACTTTCCAGTTTTGGCAAGAGACAATTTGCTGTACATCTCTATATAGCTAAATCCCTGACACTTCAATAGACTGATGCAAAAGCACGTGCATGCGCACATGCGCACCCTTCCAGGATTTGACAGTCCGTGTTGTCAGGAGATTAAATTATACTAGTGGAAAATAGTGTGAGGGAAATAGCCTGAGACAGATTTCTCAGATATTGACCGTTTTTCTGAGAGACATGTTAGTGTTAATTTTGAGTTCTTTCAATCCACTTTTTTTCCTCAGTAGCAGTTAGGTATAAAATGTAATGAAGTCAGCATTTTGGGGGTGAGATGCCCGGAGCATTAGCAGTGAAAGGTAAGCCACTTAGATTAGTCTTCAGCTGAGGAGAGGTGCTAGGGTTCTGGCTTTTAGCAACGCTGAGCAATTCAAACTGTAGGAGAAATCAATGGGTGCTGTGGGTATTCAGCTTCTCTGCAAATCTGGCTCTAAATGTACTGCTGATGTAGCAAAGATTTTGGRCGGGGTCAGGTGGAGGGTCTGTCTACTGGTAGACAAGGTAGTTTTTCCATCTTTTTTTTGAATTTCCTCCAGTCTCTTCCCTTTTTCTGTCCTCATGTAGACTTCCCCTTCTATCTTCTCCTCTATCTCTTGGCCACAGTTGGGGTGTTTCATGTCAGCTAGCTTTTATTGTCTGAAAGTTAGGCATCTGATCTAGGCTGTTTGTTGAGACTATCTTGACAGCCACTCTAGCTGAGACAACTATTTGGTATGGAATAATTCATCCTTTGAAAGTACCCCTCTCTCTTCCCATTGATTATAGTAGGACCATGACAATAGAGTCAGGTGAGAAGCCTACCCTGAAGTCACCTTGAAGTTAGGGATGATGAATCCTGCACATTCTCTTCCAGCTGTTTCAAAGGCTGGAGCACTATGTAGCCCCAGCCAGGCTCATGCACTGGGTCCCTGGGGATGCTGTACCCCCAGTGCTGGAGGGTGATGGCTCTTATTACAGTTCTCTTATAGCTGTRGGAGGCAAAATTACTGACCTGCAGAACATGCCATGCTGGAGGCTCTGTGGGGCTGTCTGGTCACTCTTGGAGCTCTCTGGCTATTGAAAYATGCTCAGTGCCAGTCCTACTGCACTGCTTTCAGCATGGGTTGTGGGGAATGGATTGAGTGGGGTGGGAGARGTAGCAGGCAAAGATGGCAAAATAGAGGAATAAGATAAAAATAGAGAAAGAAAATTATAGAATAGGGAAAGGAGTAGGGGGGAGGATAGGAGGGAAGAAAAAGAAAAGTGACAGAAATGAGGAAAAAGAATGAAAGTGAGGGAACAAAAGATGAAAGTGGGATTCAGAGRTTAGAGAGCAGGATGAGGAAGGCAGAGGGAGGGAATATATGAGGGAAAAGGAAGAAGAAAGAGGATAGGATCCTGGTAGAGTAGAGAAGAGGAGAAATGCTTATTAAGAGTTAATTTTCTTCCCACTGGAATAGCCCTGTTAGGAAAAAACAGCCATTTAATAGACAGCATGTCAGCTTGAAATAACACGCAAAAATTAATRTTGCACTGCGTATGATTTGCTGAATTCTGTCCCCTGGGGGACATCTTCTGGTGGAAACAAACTTTGGGTTTGTCAGAATGAGGCTATCTCTTTGAAGGTAAATTTGTTCTTTCTTTGTGTCACGTACCTGGYAGTGATTCATAAACTGACAAAAGCTCACGCTTGGGAGACGTAGAGGTGAGAGGTCTTTCCTCTTATCATGCCTATGTGCAGGGGTGGGAGGGAAGCAGAGGGGCAGGGGCATAAGAAGGGAATCTGTGCAGATTAATTTTTCTGAAGAGAAATATCTACAAGGGACTGTTAAGAATAGAAGGAAGGGAATGAGAAAATGAAAGAGAGTAAAAGAGATGAGCTGTAACAGAGAAGTTACACAACAGAGCAGGGAGGGAAGGATGCCCTCTACTCTTCCTATCTTTTCATCAGCGAGTTCCCCTCTGATGTTTGTTCTTTTCCTTTTTCTGCTTCCTTGTTATTTCCTTATGTTCAGCTCTCTCGTGTGCTTCCCCCTTTGCCTCTCTCCCCTCGCCTTCTACTTTAGCCCAAGATCTTTTCCTTACCCGTTGTCTTTCCCCTCGCATCCTTCCTGCCCTATGCGCACACAAGCAGTCTCTCCCTTTCTCTCTTTCTCCYCTTTGTTCCCATCTCTTTTTCTTATCCGTGTGTCCCCTTTCCCTGGGCTAGTCTTCATTGTCCAGCTGTTACAGGCTCTTGCTCTGGTGCTCTTCAGAATCAGGGTCTCATTATTACACAGACATATATATAGTATAATATGTACAACCATGTATATCATGGTATATTACATTATATAWACCTAATATATACTATTATAGTACTTTTATATATAAACATTATATTTGTTTTATATTATTCTAAACCAGAGCTAATTAATCTGCTGTTAGGCATAAGATGAAGCCTGAGTGCTGTTATTACTGTGTGAACTGCTTGCTTTGATGTGAAGATTCAGACTCAGTCACGTGAGTAATAGTGTTTTTTTCCAGTGCCTTYCCCCAACATTTCCTTCAYGCTCAGGRGGAAAAAAAGAAAAAGAAAAAAAAGARARAAAAAAGGCCAGTCATGCCTGACTTAGCCAAAGTTTTGGCTAAAGGACAAAATCATGGCGATGACCTGGTTTATTTCCATACTAACACCATGAGAGATGACTCCCCAAATCTCACTACCCGATGCTGATGAGTGCAATAGCAGCATAAAGGCTGYCAGGTGGGTCTAGCTGAGTAGGATGTGGCAAAACAACTTCTTAAGCTGGGCCATACCAGCTTCAGACACTCAACATAGCCCCACTCCCACCTCTTGCCCAACAGTCTTCATATTAACCCTGCTGCTGGCCAGGGTCCGTTAGTTCCTCTGRCAGTGGGACTCCTTGCTGGCATCCTGCTGAGCTCCCCAGTGCGGGGCCAATGGGTGCCTTGCTGCTCCTGTTTCTCACTCATCTGCCTTGGGTGACCCTCACGAAGGTACTGCCCATGCTTCTTAGTGTTTTCCCAAAGGGGAAGGTCATCTGCCCACTGTGCTGTGTGGCTACAGACTCAGTCTTGTGAATAATGATGCTTCTTCTGTATCTTCCCACAATCCTTCTCTCATACTCAGAAAAACAACAACAAAACCAAAACCAAGTTCTGTTACGGTATGGCAGGAAGGCTTGGCTTACCTCACCTCTAAGAYCTGAGGCTTGACAGGCTACACAGGGCTGGAGTTTACACAAATCCAGAAATCGGCCTGGGCACCCACCAAGAGAAGAGGACTCTGGGGAGCCCTGACCTTGCAGRGCAGAGTCTGTCGCTGAGACCAAGAACCCAGTAGCTTATTGCAGTCAACCAACAGCATGTAGAAAAAGTGAGTTCCATAAGCTAGCTGTATTTTGAGCTTGAAAATATCYCCTGTTCACATTTTTTGAATTTTATACCCTTCCAAAGTATTGAAAAGCTTCCTTTTATAAATTCAAAGAGGTCAAGGCCAACAGAACCGAGAGATCATAAACGGTGACCTTCTGCAGAGCACAGCTATTTCATTTCATTAGTTTCCACTTGTACTGAGGCTGGATAACTTGTGTTTGGCTAAAGCATATCTTCTAAAAAGGCATTAGTTCTTGATGTGAGGAGACTGAGCGATGGAGAAGTTAGTGCTTCTCTTGGCATTTCTTCTAGCGTTTAATCCCTTCCAGTACAATTTGTGCCCCATTTCTAGTTTGAAGTTGTCTTGCTGCASTTCCCAGGCTTGCACTCTTCCTTTTTGCCACACTTGTGCTTATCTGCAGTGAACGTTAATCCTCCTCAAGGTCTTTACTTCCTTGATTGCAGTCCCTCACTCTGTGGGTGTGGCTTGTATTCTTGGTCCTTGACATACTGTTTTGTATTTAACTGAGTTAAAACATACTCAGTTTGAACAGGCACCATTCAGAAGTGATCCCGTTTATTTTATATGACTGCTTCTCTCTACCAACCTTTGCAAAGTTCACCTCAGGTATTTTACATTTGTTTCTGCATYAACAACGAGATGTAGAACTGAATTCTGTTTACTCATGATCCATGCAGCAACTCACTCTAATTACTCCTCCTACTGGAGGGTGATTCCCCATTCATTGCTCCTTTTTGAGTTTCTTCAGTCAGTACTCAATCTGTTTAATAGACATTTTATTGCTAATGTATAATGCARTTTTAAGTCAGAATGATATAAGACATCACATTGCAAGCTCTACAAAAGCCAAAATTTGTTATAGGTATTCATTTACCTTTAACAAGCAAGTTTGTAATTTAATTAAAGAACAAAATCATATTGCTTTAGAAAGACTTTTTCACTGTAATGCTATGTTGTCTAGCATTAACTATATTGATATCCATTAATTCTTTAACAAATTAATCTTAAATCAGCGTTTCTGTGGTCTTTCCTGGGATTTTGGTCAGGCTAAGAAACCTTCTTTATTTTCCTGCTCTTTTTGAATATTGACTCAACATTAGCAGTCTCCCAGTCGTATTGAATTTCTTCAATGTTCTAAAATATATTAAAAATTAACATTGAAAGGCCAGGGATCTCTTTATTCAGCTTCTTTAGAACAGWGAGTATAGGCTATCTGGCCTGCAAACCTTGTCCCTGATGGAATTTATTATTTTCAACTCAGAATAAGTATTTTAAGTAATAACAATAATGGATAATGAACTTTTTTTTTCTGCCTCATTATTAACAATTTTATCATTTTTAACTAGTATTACATTTTTAATTTTCTTCAGATTTCTTTTTGTTCCTAAAATATTTTAAGGGACATGCATATTGACAATCTTAACTCCGACAGCAAAGCATTTTTCCTCTGATGTCTTTAGCTTCTCTTATCAACCCATAACATTCATGTATGTTGATTGCTACCTGTAACTGTCTCCTTACATTTTGCCATATGCTGCTTTTTTCCTAATTGCTGCTTTATTTGCCATCAAACTGAGCCTTGTTCTCTTATCCAAAGTTGTACGCTTTCTTGACTGTGAGACTCTAGCATTTTGACTAGTTAATTACCTCTTCTTAAAGTACTTCCAGCTTTCGTTCATGTTATCTGTCTAATCTTTGATCTCTATTAGTTTCATTAAAATTTTCCTCAAATGCTGCCTCTTGAAGCCTTAAGAGTGTGCGTGCGTTTGTAAATTAGGTGTACAAATGCGGGTACGTACATATATGTGTTGCTAGTGGGTGCAGGCCTTTTGTTGCCCTTATTGAATGTAATCAGGTCATGAGAGAGGGTTTCCAGGCAGCTGGCATTTTTCATCCCGGCGATTAATTTATCTTCTCATAGAAAGAGCAGGGAGAAATATGATATCTTGGTTTACCTTTTCTTCACCATTTCTTGTTTGCATACCATTCTCTCSTCATGTAGCAGGTTTGTTCTTCTCTACCTAGACTTTCTCTGTCTTTTCCCCCTCTAAGTGTCTCCAGTCTTCTAACTTCTTTTTGCCCTTTAAAAAAAGTTTTACTAGATTCTCCACGTGCAGGAATGTCATAGATTTCTCTGATAAGATAATATTCTCAATGTTTTTCTTTGTTCTTTTCTTCGTACATCTTGATATTTAATTTGCTTTGAAAATTGCCTTTGTTGTACACTGAACTGTCCACAAAGTTCACGGATAATTTAGAACCCAGTAATGTGTGCAGCTGGTACAAATGAGTCCTTCTGATACGTTGCATTTGTCAGCACCGCGTTTCATTTGTCATCTTCGTGCTCATTCACTTAGCTTTGCCAGGTTTGGCTGAAAGTCTTTATCATCTTCTYTCTTGATTAAACTAAATAAATGGCATCATCTGAAGGTTTAGTCATGTCCCTCTTCCCTCCTGTTCCTAGATCTTTACTAAACATATTAATGTTAGTACTAAACAAACATCACAAAGCTCAGATCTTTTGCTGTGCAATGTTTCTGCTACTTCAAAAAGTAGCAGATAAAAGATAAAAAGATAAAAAAGAATGAGATTCTGAAATATTTTTGGAAATGAGTTCAGATGGCATTGACATTGTTTGCATTTTTGAAAGTCCAGAAATTTAAATTGTATTTTAAAATTCTTTATTAGGAATCATTCTGCTGACCTATTGTTCTCTGGCTGAGATAGCATACAAATTCCCTCCTTTGCAGTTRCTAAAAGCCTCACTCGTCTTCCCTTCATTTTCTCTTTGGAGATATGTCCTCCCCTCTCCTAATAGTTAATTTCAGAGGAGATTTGATAACAATGAGATAAACAGTGTCAGATCAACCAAGAGCACTTTCCTGTTAATAAACTGAATAGACGTTCTCACAGCAGGTCATCAAATATCGATTTGTCATTATGGAGAATATGGACCAAATTCAGCTCGGGTTATCTCACTTGAGCAAAGCTGCATTAAGAGAGCTGGGAGTAGAATTTACGTAAAGTTGCAGTTTTTATTTTTGCACATGGCTGCCCTGAAGTAARCGAGAAGGAAGGAGCCTCCGTGCAAGAGGCCTGATTATCCGTGGTGCCGAGGGTGCTTCCCTTCCCACTGTGGCTGGCTCTCAGCAAACTGGCGCTGCGGTGATTTGCTAAGTGGTGCTGGAGTGATGGATGTCATCCTTTGYTGCGAGTGTGAATTGTCATTCAGACAGAAAAGCACTTGCTTTTAGTCTTCATTCTTTCTCTCTGGATTTATGTGGGCAATTGTCAGCAGGACACTTTTTGGATCTGAAATAGGGTCTGCAGAGGGCTTTCTCTGGTGAAAGCTATGACGTATATTCAGTCAAACACTGTTATAAACAGTGGACATCTATACAAGTTAGGCCTTAAAGCTCAGCATATGACAGTAAAAGGAACTTAAAATGTTTAATTTGAGGAGAGTGGGTTGTTTATGGGAATGAAGTCTGCATGTAAATAAATAGTCTGCAGAATATCCCAGTTGATTGCTTTGCACAAAGAATGGAGAAAGATAAGGAAAGAAAAGTGAGAAAAGTACCCCCTGGCATATCTCTCTGCCTGCTTTCAAAGCAGTCAGCCAGTAAGTCCACGCTTGCATCAGTTCTGATGARCTGATAAACAAATCTATCAAATTTGCCAAGTCTGTTGGAATCCCAGGCTGGCTAATGGTAGATGGAGGTAGGGGTTGCAGCAGGATGGAATTTGCTATAGCTGGGAGCTGAAATACAATAATAATATAGTAATAAATACATTGCTGCTCCAACAGAGAGAGTAGAACTACTGGGGCGGCGGGAAATTTGGGTATAAAAGGGGCAGCCGTGGGAGACCTGGAGGATATTTAGCATAAGGCAGCAGGAGATACCCAGGAGCTTAGGAGACATGGCGAGTGGAGGAGGTTGCAGTCTGCAAAGCACAGTAGTCCAAAGCTCAGCTCATACATTATATTTAAAATGAAAATGATATACGTTTTGGATAACGCTATAATTTTATCGTGGTGTTTAGTAACTAGATGAAATACTTGGCCTCTCTATAGAGTAACAGCCTCCTTAATTTACTATCTGCTGAATATACAAGCGCGTACATGTGTTGTATCACCCATTCTCTTTTTGCTTTTATGAGGAATTAATTTTGAGTCAGAGAGGTTTTAGGTAATGTAGTGTYACCTTAAAATTTTGTAAGGTGTACTTCAGTTAGGAAATGTCTCTGTGCCCAGTCTGAGTTGTGTGACAAAACCTCAACCARCATACGTATGTGTGTGGGTACGCTTATAAGTGGATTAAAAGGACCAAAATTACACGGTTCAGAAACCACTCTGAGGGTCTGAAATTCAAGAATGTTTGGCACCAGAGACTATTTGAATTTCTCTCCATATATTTATAAACACCCGAAGAGGGATACGATGAGAGCGTTCAACGCTTGGTGATTCTGACAGGGAGAATCAACYGCAATTCCTGTGTGCGCGCAGCTGTGGAGACGGTTTCACCGATATGAACAAACTCATGTTGGTGACTCGAGTGAGAAGACAGAGGAAGAGAGAAGCGGACAAAGTGACATTTCGATTGCATCAGTGTTTTTTTTAAAAAAATAAGGTAGTAGGTGGAAAGGGATAGAGAAAACAAAACAAAACAAAAAGTCCCCAGGAGCACCGTGGCGTTAATCTAACCTTCAGCCTGACTGAAAACTCCACGGGCAGGTGAGCAGAGTTATTGATGGTTGAAGTAATTACTTCAGCAGGCGCTGCTATCAAAATTCATAGTGATTGATTTCCCACTAGTCAGCTTATCTCRCGGAGAACAAGTACACTGGAAAGCAGCTTATAACCCCTTCCTAATAAGCCGTGGCACATCACTGGCAAAAATGGCGTCAGGCTCTTTTTGTTTTGCATTCGCTGCTGCTAAAGGTTGAATCATTCAAAACTTTAAGATGCCAGGCTCCGTTTTGTTCTCAAGACGGTCTAAGAATAGCGAGATCTACTCTCCCCACGCAACCCACCCTTGTCCTCCCAGGGTTAACTGAAGGAGACTTTCAAGCTGAGTGTCTTTCAGTAGAAAAACAGGGAAAAGTCAGATCTGAACACACACTTACACAGCACAGTATTTTATTTTAAAAGGGGGTCTCAAATATGAAATATTTGCTCCAGRCTGATAGCTGATTAAGTCAGGGCACTGAGGTGCTTATCCTTAGGTCTCACTGATGATGTTGTGTACACACTGTGAGTCAATCCCTGTTCCTACAAGCTGTGGGACCAGGACAGAATGGGGATTTTTTTTAAAAAAAACCCATCAGATTGGATGAAGAATCAGGCTCTGCTCAGGTTGTTTTAACCAGAAGGTCTAGAAGACACAAMCTATGCCAGCACAATGAGGTGCAGCAGTGCAGGACAGCAGGGCTGTGATGAGAATAACCTCTCATGGCCCRGGTATCCCAAGGGATGTTACAGAGCAAAGAATTTTACTGTCTGTGACATTGCAGCAAATGTTCAGGCAAACATAACCTCCCTCTAGCTTTTGGGCAATAGTACTGAGAAGACCTGTCAAAGCTGAGTGGGAGAGCTATCTCCTTTCCTCTTACCATTTTTTTTTTACCAATTTTTTTTAAAAAACGGCTGTGGGCTGGAGAACAGCAGCAACGGAGTGGAGGTCTAGCGCCAAGTGCAGTGTTAAGGACCTGGATTTTTGCCATTGCCTCTCCTCCAGCCTCACTAAAGGGCAGTCCTTTACTCCTGTAGATCAAAGCACAGGAGAAAATTAGAGGAGGGACAAGTAAGAAAAAGCTGAACTGTCAGTCTCCTGGATTTTCATCAGTCTGTTTCAGGAGGCACATCATCTGAAAGTGTTTTTCCTTTTCCTTTTGGCTTATTTCCTATGTAGAGAGAGCCAGAACACTTCCTTATACAGATAGTTGTTTCACCCTACCATCTGGCAGAGTGCATTCTCATGGGAGGCARGTGGTACTATTTATCAGGAAGCAAAAGGATTATTTGCCAGAACAGTTTTATGGAGAAAAAGGAAGAGAAGAAGAGGATGCAAGCAAACCATTTTGTGCAAATGGTAGGAACAGGAGCTGGGTATGATCATTTCTTAGGAGGGAAGTGAGCTTCTCTTTCCATATTCCAGTGGTCATCTGCCCATGAGCAGTATTTTRGGGGAGAGTGATGAAGGCAGGAAGAGAAATTAGGAGCTGAACCTTCACAGAGGATTTAAATTACAACATTTTTACAGTTTTGGGAAGTTTGTACTAGAGGAGATTGATGGAGTGATATCACAGCAGTATCACGCTTCCAGAGGTACATGATATACTACAATACAGCCTCTGTGAAACAATGATACAACCATGCTACTGCCATATGTTCAATACTAATCTCGTGCCCTGCGCTTGTGTCACCCTTTGAGGCATGGCTTGGTCTTATTTGGTGCAAACTGACCTAGACAGGCCCTGTCCTGCCCTCTCCATGAAGCAGCTGCTCTACGTCAGCCATTAGAAAGTGCTGGTGGTGGACCTTTCTTCTACATCAGATTAGAACTGCCATGTGCCTGAGGTCCTCGTATTTAAGAAGGCAAAGGAGGAGAGAAGGATTTTGCGGGGAAAAGGAGGCAATGACAAACAGTGAGGTCTCCCTGGAAGAGGCTCTGGCCTCTTGGTAGCATCAGACTGGCTGTGAAGAATAAGTAAGGGAAGGGGAGAGGTCTCCACATAGGATTTTTTAAAATCTTGCTGTCCACTTGTCTGAAAAATGCAACAGTGTCATAATACGTAAACATGTCACAATTCTTCTCTGACACCAGCACTGCGAGAAGTTCAAGATTTCTCCTATTGCCCATCTGCACTGTTAGAGTGGTGAGCAGGGGATGGAAAGCTTCATATGCTGCTGTGCTAGAAAAGCCCTCAGCATGCGGCAGTCCTAGGAGGGGAGCTCTGGGCTGTGCCAACATTGTGTCCTGTCAATCCAGAATGGTCTACAGCAGAGACGTTTCAAGACAAACCTTTCTTCTCTTGACTATACGTGGCAGATTCTGAAGACAGCAGAGACTCCACCAATTCCTGCAAGTGCCTTTATTTTCATGGGTTTCTTCACTTACATCCTTTCGAGCTGTAAACATCTCAGACGTAGCTGATGTGTTACTACACAAGCCTCTACTGTTTTGTAGGCCTTATACCATGATCTGTAAAACAATATGCCAATCCTGTTTTTTGCTTACTTTCCTAATAGGCTTTTATGGTTTTGTTTGTTTGTTTGTTTGTTTTTGTTTTTTTTTTTATCCTTTTGGGTTTCCAGTATGGTGGGTTCCAGCAGAGACTGAATTCCCTCATTGCCCTCTGGCTTGTAAAGTTGTGCTTCTATTTCAGTGCCTGGCTCCCTAGTCGATGTGTGGTGATCATCACTGTCCATGGGAGCTTGGCAAAGGTTGGAGAGCAGATGGTCACAATAATGCAATGAGGTTGTATGAGAACTAGATTTGATGGGGACATATTTGTCTTGGATACACAGAGATTACTGGATCTAGACACAGCTAAAGAGGAATCTAGATGAGGATCCAATTGGTTTACTTTGAAGCAACCTCCTCTGAGCCCCCTAAACCTTCAATGTCTTGCTTGCATGTTTGTATCTCTTTTCACTTGTCTATCTGGATGCGTGCCTGCATGGCTCAGCTTGCTGATTCCTGCAGAGCTGGAAGGTGAAGTGCAGAATGTAAACCGGATGGTTTCCCCGTGGGGCTGGAAAGCCTCTCTCTCTCTGTAATTGTTTCTGACGTTTCACCTGTCACATCCTGAGCAGCTTCTGGGGGGTGATAAAATGTTTGGATCTATGAATGTGTAGCCGGTACACTGTGTTCCCTGTTGACAAGAGATCAAAGATGTCAGGACTCTGGAAAAGACAAAAATGAGAGATTGAAAAGCAAAGGGGAAAAAAATAGAGTGAGAGAAAGAAAGACAGGGCAAAGGAGAAGAAAGTCAAGTAGAAATAGAAACAATTGCCTAGAGACAGGTGGACAGATGTCTAGCAAACCGGATAGACAGACTGCTATGGCAGAAAGACAGCATGCTCCTTGCTGTTCTTAGGCTGTAATTATCAGCTATTTAGGCAGTAAGCCCAGGCAAACCAGTTATTATCAGTATTCAGCAGCTCTGAGGTGAAGCCCAAAGCAATTAATGCCCTTTGAGAACTYGGGACTAACTACAAAGAGCACTGATTTTAAGAAGTGTGTGTGTGGATGGATGGATTAGGACTTTTTCATTATATAAGGAAGGGGAGGGGGACTCAGTTGTTGAGGAAGTCCCTGTGGATGAGCAAAACAGGTACCAACTCCAGCAGAGCAAAAATCCACAAGCAAGGAGCAACTGCTGATGACATTTTCTCTACAAGCAGCCTTCTTTTCCTTGGAGGAGAAATTGCTATCTAAACTGAGAGAGTTCTTCTGAGAAAGCAAAGGTACTCAGAAATATATATATCTAGGTGAGCTACAAAAAAACATATTCCATGGAGGGCAGGAGCACCTCATTACTGTTTAGTTTGTCTGCTATAATTGTAGCATCTGAGGAGGAAGCAAGCCTTGTAATATGGGAGGGAGGAAAGGAAGGATGGAGGGAGCAAGGGAGTCACTCTTTCCTGGATGGACAACTGAAATGCAGGAGCAAGACTCGCCTGTCATGAGTATTTGTTCCTGGACTTCATCAAGAAACCGTTCTCCTGCTGATCTGGTCCTAGAGTGTTAGAGGCACTTGGAGCTGCATTGCAAGGCTGTGGCCATGTAGGTTTTTCATGGAAGTAAAGAGTATCCCAAGAGAAACCTTTGAAAGAAACTTTTGGAAGATTGCAGTCAGCAGTCTCAACTTTCAGCATTAACAGTTATATGTGTGCATATGCAGGCACACAGATCTATGTATGTGCCATGAGTCTAATGCTCAACTGCCATAAAGWACTCTAGCTCCACTGAATTCTTGGAGCTGTGCTGAGCTCTTATTAGACCCTTATTCGAGGTCTAACCACTTATTTCTGAAGCAGAGTCATGGTGTTCATAACCAGCACCATGCASCATCCTGGCTTGTGTGATGATTCAACATCTGGTGCTAGGCACTCCTGAATCAGAAACCTTGACAAAACATGCAGTCTCAAGAACTGGGAATGCTGTTGAGGCAGATTTAAACTCAGATTTCCTGAGGGAGCCACCCACTGCTCTTTGGCTTGGAAAACAAAGTGTGAGTGGCTGAGATGAGAACTTGATGGAGGGTACCTGCTTACTAAGTTGGGATACTTTCCTCCAGATCTCAAGTGTGCTTGGGGGTGAACAGTGGAGCCAGCAGTATGTGAGTCAAGATACACAAATTAATAGTGTATTTTGGTGTTTCTAATTAAACCCTCAGGCACAGCATAGAGTCTGCCTGGAAAACTCAAGCGTGTGAATTGCTGCTGTGCTATGAAGCCTGTTCTGACAGCGAGAAGGAAGGTGTTTCAGAGAAGCTGCACATGTGAAATGGCTGTTAATCCCGCTTAAAGCCTCCACGTTTTTTGTTGCAGTCTCTTGGAAAACACCTTCCTTTATACTTTGGTCTATGTTTTTTTATATAAGCTTGCTCTCTGAGATTTTAGAGCACAGAAATAGCCAGCACACAGTTACAATGGCAGGGGAGAAAGAAAAGGAGGAAGAAAGAAAATCYGTTTCCCTGAGATTTGAAAACTGATCGAGAAGTAAATCGAGAAGCTGAATGAATGGGAGCTGGTGGTGGCAGCTGCAGTGAAGAGGCTCTTTCATCCCCCAGCGTTGAGGTTGTTTAGAGAAAGGTCTGGCAAGAGCAGATGTTGTGGGGGRAAAAACCAGGGAGGAAACTATTTCTTTTCGCTAGTGTTTAGCTTCACAGTTTTCACATGTGCAAGCAAAGCATCTGGACTGAGGAGGCGCGCTTCTGATCTGGGGCAGCCTTTACGAGACGCAAGAACGGTACCGTGCGTGGTCACTGCCCAGCTAACTCGAGCCTTATTAAACTGGCGGAGTGAGACTTAGTGAGGAGGCCAAGMAGAGGGACACTCGCGTGTTGAAACAGGGTAATTAAGGTAAATGTTTGAGCTCTGTGACCCACTTACTTATTTTTTTTCAACTGCAGCTTCTCTCAAGACCTACGCAGTCAAAAAGAAGAGCTTTAAAGCTGACTAAGTGAGTGGTGCTGAGATCTGTTTTTCTTTCAGATCTAGACACATTAACAGGAACCAAGCAAACTGGGGAGTGTTAAACATAGTTCTTTATGCCACTCTCTAGGACCAGAGCTGCACTCTCTGCGCTGCGCAGCGACTTGTCAAAATCCCTTAGGCTTTTTGCTACACAAACTGTTAGAGATGCTTGAAAATGGAGTGTTTTCCCTTACTGCTTTTTTTTAACCACATCCATTGTTTTCCTCCAGATATTTTGAACACTGCTAGAAATTCATAGGACTTGATTGCTTATTTTCACTTTTGCTTTAGTTCCTGGCATGGTGTCAGTACACCAGTTGTGATTTATTAGGTCAATGCTGTTGCCCAACCAGTAGAGCAGCCCAGYGTATTTGCTTGGGACTACTGCTACATTAAATGGAGCCTTGCCCTGTGCAGAAGGTGCATATGAGTGTTTTATTTCTTCTTTTGAAGCAACTTGCTTTAGCCACTTTGAGGAAGAGTGTATAACAAGGTGGCAATTTGCTTTTTCTGATATCATAGTTTCTGTAATTGCTGCACTGAAAAGCCCAATGTAACAATGAGGGAGCTTTCTTGAAAATGCACACTTAAATGTCAGAGGACAGAAGAACCATTTAAGGTGTTTGGAAGCGCGATGTCTTCTGGATGCCTCACTCGACCTTCAGAAGCAAAGCTGAGGCTGTCYGGGGTTAATCCCGTACAGATTTGTGCTGAGTCTGCTACATGAGGAGATGGGATTTGGGAAGTTTATTGAATGCTGTGGGAATGCTTATACGGTATAGACAGGGTAAATGAAGTTGACAGGTTGCGTCTCTTCTGTCAACATTATGTCTTGATTTACAGATCTTTCAGTGTTCTAGGACCTCATAGCAACATAATTCCAGATCATGCAGAATTTGCCTAATTTGGGATTTAATTCACAACTCTTCCAAGGTACACTAAAAAGCTTACTGTCTTTTGGAGCAGATAGTTTGAAGTATTTCCTGAAGACTGACTCCTTTGCACTGAAACAGAGGGAAATCTGTTGTTCTGCATGTTCCTGT